>NC_090331.1:95533526-95902995 GCF_035084215.1 Heptranchias perlo | reverse complement strand
TGGGTCGGGGGGAATCCACCAATGGAGGGGTCGGTGGAGGAATCCACCAGTGGAGGGGTCGGTGGAGGAATCCACCAGTGGAGGGGTCGGGGGGAATCCACCAATGGAGGGGTCGGTGGAGGAATCCACCAATGGAGGGGTCGGGGGGAATCCACCAATGGAGGGGTCGGTGGAGGAATCCACCAATCGTGGGGTCGGGGGGAATCCACCAATGGAGGGGTCGGGGGGGAATCCACCAATGGAGGGGTCGGTGGAGGAATCCACCAATGGAGGGGTCGGTGGAGGAATCCACCAGTGGAGGGGTCGGTGGAGGAATCCACCAGTGGAGGGGTCGGGGGTATCCACCAATGGAGGGGTCGGTGGAGGAATCCACCAATGGAGGGGTCGGGGGGAATCCACCAATGGAGGGGTCGGTGGAGGAATCCACCAGTGGAGGGGTCGGTGGAGGAATCCACCAGTGGAGGGGTCGGTGGAGGAATCCACCAGTGGAGGGGTCGGTGGAGGAATCCACCAGTGGAGGGGTCGTGGAGGAATCCACCAGTGGAGGGGTCGGTGGAGGAATCCACCAATGGAGGGGTCGGTGGAGGAATCCACCAGTGGAGGGGTCGGTGGAGGAATCCACCAATGGAGGGGTCGGGGGGAATCCACCAATGGAGGGGTCGGTGGAGGAATCCACCAATGGAGGGGTCGGGGGAATCCACCAATGGAGGGGTCGGTGGAGGAATCCACCAATGGAGGGGTCGGGGGGAATCCACCAATGGAGGGGTCGGGGGGAATCCACCAGTGGAGGGGTCGGGGGGAATCCGCCAATGGAGGGGTCGGTGGAGGAATCCACCAATGGAGGGGTCGGTGGAGGAATCCACCAATGGAGGAGTCGGTGGAGGAATCCACCAGTGGAGGGGTCGGTGGAGGAATCCACCAATGGAGGGGTCGGGGGGGAATCCGCCAATGGAGGGGTCGGTGGAGGAATCCACCAATGGAGGGGTCGGTGGAGGAATCCACCAGTGGAGGGGTCGGGGGAATCCGCCAATGGAGGGGTCGGTGGAGGAATCCACCAATCGTGGGGTCCGGGGAATCCACCAATGGAGGGGTCGGGGGGGAATCCACCAGTGGAGGGGGTCGGTGGAGGAATCCACCAATGGAGGGGTCGGTGGAGGAATCCGCCAATGGAGGGGTCGGGGGGAATCCGCCAATGGAGGGTCGGGAGGAATCCACCAGTGGAGGGGTCGGTGGAGGAATCCACCAGTGGAGGGGTCGGTGGAGGAATCCACCAATGGAGGGGTCGGTGGAGGAATCCACCAATGGAGGGGTCGGGGGGGAATCCACCAGTGGAGGGGTCGGTGGAGGAATCCACCAATGGAGGGGTCGGGGGGGAATCCACCAGTGGAGGGGTCGGTGGAGGAATCCGCCAATGGAGGGGTCGGTGGAGGAATCCACCAGTGGAGGGTCGGGGGGAATCCGCCAATGGAGGGGTCGGTGGAGGAATCCACCAGTGGAGGGGTCGGGGGGAATCCACCAATGGAGGGGTCGGGGGGGAATCCACCAGTGGAGGGGTCGGGGGGAATCCGCCAATGGAGGGGTCGGTGGAGGAATCCACCAGTGGAGGGGTCGGGGGGGAATCCACCAATGGAGGGGTCGGTGGAGGAATCCACCAATGGAGGGGTCGGTGGAGGAATCCACCAATGGAGGGGTCGGGGGGAATCCACCAGTGGAGGGGTCGGTGGAGGAATCCACCAGTGGAGGGGTCGGGGGGGAATCCACCAGTGGAGGGGTCGGGGGGAATCCACCAATGGAGGGGTCGGTGGAGGAATCCACCAATGGAGGGGTCGGGGGGAATCCACCAATGGAGGGGTCGGGGGAATCCACCAATCGTGGGGTCCGGGGAATCCACCAATCGCGGGTTCAGGGTAATCCACCAATCGCGGGGTCAGGGTAATCCACCAATCGCGGGGTCAGGGTAATCCACCAATCGCGGGGTCGGGGGGTAATCCACCAATCTCCTTTCAACACGTCATGTAACAGCACTGCGATCTGGGGCACTGGGTCGGACTCCGGCCTCTCACTTGTGGGGCACAGGCTCAATTCCTGAATGATGGGGTGAAGGTCTCCTCTGGCTATGAAATGAATTCGGGCAGTTTCCAGCCAGGCCCCAGTGGGATCGACCTTTCTTCTCCGTTGTCCATCTCAACCCCGTCCAGGTTTGGAGCTGGGATGGCGGCTGCCTCTGCTCTGCTGACGGTTGTTTTTCTCACTATCCCAGGACTCGTTGGCCGAGGTGGACGAGAAGTACAAGAAGGCCATGGTGTCAAACGCACAGCTGGACAATGAAAAGACCAACCTCATGTACCAGGTGGAGACGCTGAGGGAAGGGCTGCTGGAGCTCGAGGAACAGTTAGCAGAGACGCACAGGGGGCACGAGGAAAAGACCAAGGTGAGCAGGCGGGACACGCGTGAGGGACGGACAAACAGCAGCAGGTTGTACCTCCCATAGAGTGACAGGGCCCTGTCATTGGCTCCAATTGACACAGACCCCCCTCCCATCACCGTGTGGGGGAATCACAGACACAGACCCCCCTCCCATCACCGTGTGGGGGGAATCACAGACACAGACCCCCCTCCCATCACTGTGTGGGGGAATCACAGACACAGACCCCCCTCCCATCACCGTGTGGGGGAATCACAGACACAGACCCCCCTCCCATCACTGTGTGGGGGAATCACAGACACAGACCCCCCTCCCATCACCGTGTGGGGGAATCACAGACACAGACCCCCCTCCCATCACCGTGTGGGGGGAATCACAGACACAGACCCCCTCCCATCACTGTGTGGGGGAATCACAGACACAGACCCCCGTCCCATCACCGTGTGGGGGGAATCGCAGACACAGACCCCCCTCCCATCACTGTGTGGGGGAATCAGAGACACAGACCCCCCTCCCATCACCGTGTGGGGGAATCACAGACACAGACCCCCCTCCCATCACCGTGTGGGGGAATCACAGACACAGACCCTCCTCCCATCACCGTGTGGGGATCACAGACACAGACCCCCCTCCCATCACTGTGTGGGGATCACAGACACAGACCCCCCCCCTCCATCACCGTGTGGGGGAATCACAGACACAGACCCCCCCCTCCCATCACCATGTGGGGGAATCACAGACACAGACCCCCGTCCCATCACCGTGTGGGGGGAATCACAGACACAGACCCCCCTCCCATCACCGTGTGGGGGAATCACGGACACAGACCCCCCTCCCATCACCGTGTGGGGGAATCACAGACACAGACCCCCCTCCCATCACTGTGTGGGGGAATCACAGACACAGACCCCCCCCTCCATCACCATGTGGGGGAATCACAGACACAGACCCCCCTCCCATCACCGTGTGGGGAATCACAGACACAGACCCCCCCCGTCCCATCACCGTGTGGGGGGAATCACAGACACAGACCCCCCTCCCATCAACGTGTGGGGGAATCACAGACACAGACCCCCGTCCCATCACCGTGTGGGGGAATCACAGACACAGACCCCCCTCCCATCACCGTGTGGGGGAATCACAGACACAGACCCCCCTCCCATCACCGTGTGGGGGAATCACAGACACAGACCCCCCTCCCATCACCGTGTGGGGGAATCACAGACACAGACCCCCCTCCCATCACTGTGTGGGGAATCACAGACACAGACCCCCCTCCCATCACCGTGTGGGGGAATCACAGACACAGACCCCCCTCCCATCACCGTGTGAGGGAATCACAGACACAGACCCCCCGTCCCATCACCGTGTGGGGGGAATCGCAGACATAGACCCCCGTCCCATCACTGTGTGGGGGAATCACAGACACAGACCCCCCTCCCATCACCGTGTGGGGGAATCACAGACACAGACCCTCCTCCCATCACCGTGTGGGGGGAATCACAGACACAGACCCCCCTCCCATCACCGTGTGGGGGAATCACAGACACAGACCCTCCTCCCATCACCGTGTGGGGGAATCACAGACACAGACCCCCCTCCCATCACCGTGTGGGGGAATCACAGACACAGACCCCCTCCCATCACTGTGTGGGGGAAATCACAGACACAGACCCCCCTCCCATCACTGTGTGGGGGAATCACAGACACAGACCCCCCTCCCATCACTGTGTGGGGGAATCACAGACACAGACCCCCGTCCCATCACCGTGTGGGGGGAATCGCAGACATAGACCCCCGTCCCATCACCGTGTGGGGGAATCACAGACACAGACCCCACTCCCATCACCGTGTGGGGGAATCACAGACACAGACCCCCCTCCCATCACCGTGTGGGGGAATCACAGACACAGACCCCCTCCATCACTGTGTGGGGGAATCACAGACACAGACCCCCCTCCCATCACCGTGTGGGGGAATCACAGACACAGACCCCCGTCCCATCACCGTGTGGGGGGAATCGCAGACATAGACCCCCGTCCCATCACCGTGTGGGGGAATCACAGACAGAGACCCCCCCTCCCATCACCGTGTGGGGGAATCACAGACACAGACCCCCCTCTCCCATCACCGTGTGGGGGAATCACAGACACAGACCCCCCTCCCATCACTGTGTGGGGGAATCACAGACACAGACCCCCGTCCCATCACCGTGTGGGGGAATCACAGACACAGACCCCCCTCCCATCACAGTGTGGGGGAATCACAGACACAGACCCCCCTCCCATCACAGTGTGGGGAATCACAGACACAGACCCCCCTCCCATCACCGTGTGGGGGAATCACAGAAACAGACCCTCCTCCCATCACCGTGTGGGGGAATCACAGACACAGACCCCCCTCCCATCACCGTGTGGGGGAATCACAGAAACAGACCCCCCCTCCCATCACCGTGGGGGGGAATCACAGACACAGACCCCCCTCCCATCACTGTGTGGGGGAATCACAGACACAGACCCCCCTCCCATCACCGTGGGGGGGAATCACAGACACAGACCCCCCTCCCATCACTGTGATGCTGGATGCTTGGAGTGCCCTGACTGGGATGATGGTTGGGTTCGGGCCGTGGACAGAGTCTCTCATTAACTCCGGCACGGTGAATGTGCAGCGTTCGATGTCCACCTGCGTATTGGTGCTGAAATTCTCGACTTTCTCCACTTGCTAGGAATTGGACAGACAGAAACACGCCTACAGTAACCTGCAGCATCAGTTCGAAGCGATGAAGGAGACCCTTAAAGAGAGGGAAGAGATGTTAACGGTAAGTCAACATCATTTGGCAATAGATCGGCTCTTCCCCTGTCGGGCCAATCGATACTCTGAGTCGGCACACCATCTCACGCTCTGACTCACCACGCTCCACCATCTCACGCTCTGACTCACCACGCTCCGCCATCTCACGGTCTGACTCACCACGCTCCACCATCTCACGGTCTGACTCACCACGCTCCACCATCTCAGGGTCTGACTCACCACGCTCCACCATCTCACGGTCTGACTCACCACGCTCCACCATCTCACGGTCTGACTCACCACGCTCCACCATCTCACGGTCTGACTCACCACGCTCCACCATCTCACGGTCTGACTCACCACGCTCACCATCTCACGCTCTGACTCACCACGCTCCACCATCTCACGGTCTGACTCACCACGCTCCACCATCTCACGGTCTGACTCACCACGCTCCACCATCTCACGCTCTGACTCACCACGCTCCACCATCTCACGGTCTGACTCACCACGCTCCACCATCTCACGCTCTGACTCACCACGCTCCACCATCTCAGGTCTGACTCACCACGCTCCACCATCTCACGGTCTGACTCACCACGCTCCACCATCTCACGGTCTGACTCACCACGCTCCACCATCTCACGGTCTGACTCACCACGCTCCACCATCTCACGGTCTGACTCACCACGCTCCACCATCTCACGCTCTGACTCACCACGCTCCACCATCTCACGCTCTGACTCACCACGCTCCACCATCTCACGCTCTGACTCACCACGCTCCACCATCTCACGCTCTGACTCACCACGCTCCACCATCTCACGGTCTGACTCACCACGCTCCACCATCTCACGGTCTGACTCACCACGCTCCACCATCTCATGCTCTGACTCACCACGCTCCACCATCTCACGGTCTGACTCGCCACGCTCCACCATCTCATGCTCTGACTCACCACGCTCCACCATCTCACGGTCTGACTCACCACGCTCCACCATCTCACGGTCTGACTCACCACGCTCCACCATCTCACGCTCTGACTCACCACGCTCCACCATCTCACGGTCTGACTCACCACGCTCCACCATCTCATGGTCTGACTCACCACGCTCCACCATCTCACGCTCTGACTCACCACGCTCCACCATCTCACGGTCTGACTCACCACGCTCCACCATCTCACGGTCTGATTCACCACGCTCCACCATCTCACGGTCTGACTCACCACGCTCCACCATCTCATGATCTGACTCACCACGCTCCACCATCTCACGCTCTGACTCACCACGCTCCACCATCTCACGCTCTGACTCACCACGCTCCACCATCTCACGCTCTGATTCACCACGCTCCACCATCTCACGGTCTGACTCACCACGCTCCACCATCTCACGGTCTGACTCACCACGCTCCACCATCTCACAGTCTGACTCACCACTCTCCACCATCTCACGGTCTGACTCACCACGCTCCACCATCTCACGGTCTGACTCACCACGCTCCACCATCTCACGCTCTGATTCACCACGCTCCACCATCTCACAGTCTGACTCACCACGCTCCACCATCTCAGGGTCTGACTCACCACGCTCCACCATCTCACGGTCTGATTCACCACGCTCCACCATCTCACGGTCTGACTCACCACGCTCCACCATCTCATGATCTGACTCACCACGCTCCACCATCTCACGGTCTGACTCACCACGCTCCACCATCTCACGCTCTGACTCACCACGCTCCACCATCTCACGCTCTGACTCACCACGCTCCAACATCTCACGCTCTGACTCACCACGCTCCACCATCTCACGCTCTGACTCACCACGCTCCACCATCTCACGCTCTGACTCACCACGCTCCACCATCTCAGGGTCTGACTCACCACGCTCCACCATCTCACGGTCTGACTCACCACGCTCCACCATCTCACGCTCTGACTCACCACGCTCCACCATCTCACGGTCTGACTCACCACGCTCCACCATCCCACGCTCTGACTCACCACGCTCCACCATCTCACGGTCTGACTCACCACGCTCCACCATCTCACGGTCTGACTCACCACGCTCCACCATCTCAGGGTCTGACTCACCACGCTCCGCCATCTCACGGTCTGACTCACCACGCTCCACCATCCCACGCTCTGACTCACCACGCTCCACCATCTCACGGTCTGACTCACCACGCTCCACCATCTCAGGGTCTGACTCACCACGCTCCACCATCTCACGGTCTGACTCACCACGCTCCACCATCTCAGGGTCTGACTCACCACGCTCCACCATCTCACGGTCTGACTCACCACGCTCCACCATCCCACGCTCTGACTCACCACGCTCCACCATCTCACGGTCTGACTCACCACGCTCCACCATCTCACGCTCTGACTCACCACGCTCCACCATCTCACGGTCTGACTCACCACGCTCCACCATCTCACGGTCTGATTCACCACGCTCCACCATCTCACGCTCTGACTCACCACGCTCCACCATCTCACGGTCTGACTCACCACGCTCCACCATCTCACGGTCTGACTCACCACGCTCCACCATCTCACGCTCTGACTCACCACGCTCCACCATCTCACAGTCTGACTCACCACGCTCCACCATCTCACGGTCTGACTCACCACGCTCCACCATCTCAGGGTCTGACTCACCACGCTCCACCATCTCACGGTCTGACTCACCACGCTCCACCATCTCACGGTCTGACTCACCACGCTCCACCATCTCACGGTCTGATTCACCACGCTCCACCATCTCACGGTCTGACTCACCACGCTCCACCATCTCACGGTCTGACTCACCACGCTCCACCATCTCACGGTCTGACTCACCACGCTCCACCATCTCACGCTCTGACTCACCACGCTCCACCATCTCACGCTCTGACTCACCACGCTCCACCATCTCACGCTCTGACTCACCACGCTCCACCATCTCACAGTCTGACTCACCACGCTCCACCATCTCACGCTCTGACTCACCTCGCTCCACCATCTCACGCTCTGACTCACCACGCTCCACCATCTCACGGTCTGACTCACCACGCTCCACCATCTCACGCTCTGACTCACCACGCTCCACCATCTCACAGTCTGACTCACCACGCTCCACCATCTCACGCTCTGACTCACCTCGCTCCACCATCTCACGGTCTGACTCACCACGCTCCACCATCTCACGGTCTGACTCACCACGCTCCACCATCTCACGGTCTGACTCACCACGCTCCACCATCTCACGGTCTGACTCACCACGCTCCACCATCTCACGCTCTGACTCACCACGCTCCACCATCTCACGGTCTGACTCACCACGCTCCACCATCTCACGGTCTGACTCACCACGCTCCACCATCTCACGCTCTGACTCACCACGCTCCACCATCTCACGGTCTGACTCACCACGCTCCACCATCTCACGCTCTGACTCACCACGCTCCACCATCTCACGGTCTGACTCACCACGCTCCACCATCTCACGGTCTGACTCACCACGCTCCACCATCTCACGCTCTGATTCACCACGCTCCACCATCTCACAGTCTGACTCACCACGCTCCACCATCTCACGGTCTGACTCACCACGCTCCACCATCTCACGCTCTGACTCACCACGCTCCACCATCTCACGCTCTGACTCACCACGCTCCACCATCTCACGGTCTGACTCACCACGCTCCACCATCTCACGGTCTGACTCACCACGCTCCACCATCTCACGGTCTGACTCACCACGCTCCACCATCTCACGGTCTGACTCACCACGCTCCACCATCTCATGCTCTGACTCACCACGCTCCACCATCTCAGGGTCTGACTCACCACGCTCCACCATCTCACGCTCTGACTCACCACGCTCCACCATCTCAGGGTCTGACTCACCACGCTCCACCATCTCAGTTTCTGACTCACCACGCTCCACCATCTCACGGTCTGACTCACCACGCTCCACCATCTCACGCTCTGACTCACCACGCTCCGCCATCTCACGCTCTGACTCACCACGCTCCACCATCTCACGCTCTGACTCACCACGCTCCGCCATCTCACGCTCTGACTCACCACGCTCCACCATCTCACGGTCTGACTCACCACGCTCCACCATCTCATGCTCTGACTCACCACGCTCCACCATCTCACGGTCTGACTCACCACGCTCCACCATCTCATGCTCTGACTCACCACGCTCCACCATCTCACGCTCTGACTCACCACGCTCCACCATCTCACGGTCTGACTCACCACGCTCCACCATCTCACGGTCTGACTCACCACGCTCCACCATCTCACGGTCTGACTCACCACGCTCCACCATCTCAGGGTCTGATTCACCACGCTCCACCATCTCACGGTCTGACTCACCACGCTCCACCATCTCAGGGTCTGACTCACCACGCTCCACCATCTCACGGTCTGACTCACCACGCTCCACCATCTCACGGTCTGACTCACCACGCTCCACCATCTCACGGTCTGACTCACCACGCTCCACCATCTCACGCTCTGACTCACCACGCTCCACCATCTCACGCTCTGATTCACCACGCTCCACCATCTCACGCTCTGATTCACCACGCTCCACCATCTCACGGTCTGACTCTCCACGCTCCACCATCTCACGCTCTGACTCACCACGCTCCACCATCTCACGGTCTGACTCACCACGCTCCACCATCTCACAGTCTGATTCACCACGCTCCACCATCTCACGCTCTGATTCACCACGCTCCACCATCTCACGGTCTGATTCACCACGCTCCACCATCTCACGCTCTGACTCACCACGCTCCACCATCTCACGGTCTGACTCACCACGCTCCACCATCTCACAGTCTGATTCACCACGCTCCACCATCTCACGCTCTGATTCACCACGCTCCACCATCTCACGGTCTGATTCACCACGCTCCACCATCTCACGCTCTGACTCACCACGCTCCACCATCTCACGCTCTGACTCACCACGCTCCACCATCTGACGCTCTGACTCACCACGCTCCACCATCTGACGCTCTGACTCACCACGCTCCACCATCTCACGCTCTGATTCACCACGCTCCACCATCTCACGGTCTGATTCACCATGCTCCACCATCTCACGCTCTGATTCACCACGCTCCACCATCTCACGCTCTGACTCACCACGCTCCACCATCTCACGCTCTGACTCACCACGCTCCACCATCTCACGCTCTGACTCACCACGCTCCACCATCTCACGGTCTGACTCACCACGCTCCACCATCTCACGCTCTGACTCACCACGCTCCTCACATCCCATGGCTTTCCGTCTCACCGGAGGCCCTGAACCTGGAGATAACCCAAGGTTCAGGTTCCTCTCAGGTCAGTTAAACTGTCTTTTCAATCTAATTATTAATATTTAGTTAGAAAGGTTGTGGACCATTTAGTTATGGTTAGTTGGAAGAGTTGGGAGTCAGTTAGTTAGCAGGATTGTGGGTCGGTTAGTTACGGTTTATTGAGGGGGTATCCAGCAGAGTGGAAGCTTTGTGAAGTACATTCCAGGTGGACAGTCGAGGGTCACACTCAACACACATTTTATCCCATTATTTATTCAGAGTTATTGAAGGGAGGCACGGCCCCTGTTCCCCCCTTCGGCCTGGGGTGAGGCGCTTGGTTGAGGCTGGGTTCGGTTCTGCCTGTTCCTTGCACAACGGACCATTCTTCAGGTGTGAGCGCCAACAGACTATTTGACTGCAGAGCGCATCACAGCCCAGACCCGGCCTGATATAGACTGGCCAGCAGGAGGCACTGGATGCCTGGCCGATATCAGCCTCCGTCTTCCAGGGGTGCCCGGGCCAATTGTAAGTCCCCAACTTGTCTGCCAGCCTGAGGTGAGGTTGGTCAGCACCGAGCAGGGCTGGAACCCAGCACCTCCTGGTCTGTGTAGCACTGTCTCCACTAAATGATGTTCAGAAGGTGCAGTTCTGACAGTATTGCTGCATCAGACAGTGTTTGCGTCAACTATCATTATCTGGGGATGTGTTAACTGACCCGAGGCAGTATTTTAATATAAATGCATGTGAGTAGCTGCTTCTCTGGTCTGCCATTTGTTACGCTGCTCTTTCCCGTCTTCGCCCCGTTCTCTCGTTTCCTTTCACTATCTCTTTCTCTCTCTCTCTCGCTCTCTCCTTTTCCTCCTCCGCCCTCCTCGCCTCGGGACGTTGCCCTCAGGAGATCAAGGAGCTGAAGCAGAAGCAGCAGTCCTTTGCCCGTGAGATCTCCGACCTCCAGGAGACGGTGGAGTGGAAGGACAAGAAAATCGGGGTAGGGGCAGCCTGGGGGTCCTGGCACCGCAGCTCGCTGAGCCGGGAACACTAACGATCGCCGTGTCAGGGAGAGAGCTGGTGGTGATTGAAGGACACGGCGAGAGGGGAGCGGGATTGCTCACACTTTGTCTCAATACAGGGAGAAGGGATTTGGGGGATTTGTTCTGACTTTTCCCCGAGGAGTGAAGTCCTGTTGGATTCCGCAGGAGAGGGTTTTGTCCTCACAGCCTGATCAAAGAAGAGCAAACTTGCATTTATATAGCACCTTTCACGACCTCAGGATGTCCCAAAGCGCTTTACAGCCAATGAAGTACCTTTTTTGAAGTGTAGTCACTGTTGTAATGTGGGAAACGCGGCAGCCAATTTGCGCACAGCAAGATCCCATAAACAGCAATGGGATAATGACGAGACAATCCGTTTCAGTGATATTGTTTGCGGGATAAATATTGGCCAGGACACCGGGGAGAACGCCCTGATCTTTTTTTGAAATCGTGCCCTGGGATCTTTTGCGTCCAGCTGTGAGGGCAGACGGGGCCTCGGTTTAAAGTCATATCTGAAAGACGGCAACCCTGACAGTGAAGCACTCTCTCAGTGCTGCACTGGGAGTGTCAGCCTGGATTATGTGCTCAAGCCTCTGGAGTGGGGCTCGAGCCCACGACTTTCTGACTCAGAGTTGAGAGTGCTAGTCACTGAGCCACGGTATTGGTACGAGAGAGGCACGCTCCAGGTTGCGTCCAGAACCACCATCTTCTTGGGTGCCAAGAGCAGTGGAGAGAGGGAGCACAGCGATCGGGCGTCCTCCCTCCTGGCTGTGGAACAGGCCCCAGTGGGGACCAGCGGCGCTCTGTGAAGGGGCAGGGGCTGGGAGAGGGTGGGTTCCAGCACCAACACTGCTCCTTCGAGCCTCAGCTCCACACAGTGACTCAGCGGGGCTTGTAATGGCCGTCGACCTGCCGCGAGGCGGCGCGGGGATACCCGCTCTGTACAGGGGCCGCTGGGAGCTGTCGCACGTGTGCGAGAGGCACCGGGTCAGCTTTAACACAAGTTACAAAGCGAACTCCCGGATAGAAAGGGGAATGGGAGCAAGTGGGAAAACCGCAAGGCCGAGTTTAAAGGGAGACTGCCGGAAAGAAGCAAAATTGAAAAAAGCATCAAAGAGCTCTAGCCCCTCCTCCTTGGGCGTGTCACCCCCCCCCCCCCCCCCCCCGTGGGGCGTGTCACCCCCCCCCCCCTCCTCCTTGGGCGTGTCACCCCCCCCCCCCCCCCCCCCCCGTGGGGCGTGTCGCCCCCCTCTCTCCCCCGTGGGGCATGTCCCACCTCCCGTGGGGCATGTCACACCCCCCCCTCCTCCTTGGGCATGTCGCCCCCTCTCTCCCCCGTGGGGCATGTCGCCCCCTCTCTCCCCCGTGGGGCGTGTCCCCCCCCTGTGGGGCGTGTCGCCCCCTCTCTCCCCCGTGGGGCGTGTCCCCCCCCTGTGGGGCGTGTCGCCCCCTCCCCCACCCCTCCACTGAGGTGTTGAGGCATGTGTTTGAGACAATAGAGTGTGTGAGAACCATTTATTCCAATCATCATGCAGGGCCGAGTCTGCTGTTGTCGGAGTGTTTCCTTTATTTCACCAACCTTTGAATCTTGCGTGTATCCCTCCTCTTTGTAATCTGTTTCCACAGATTCTGCTCCTCTCTGCCTTTTTTACATGTATTTTTCCTCTCTCTCTCTCTCTCTCGCACGTCTGCCTCCCGTCGCTGACTCTTTAGGCCTTAGAAAGACAGAAGGAATACTTTGATGCCATCAGGATTGATCGGGATGAGCTCAGAGATGAGGTTGTGGTGCTGAAGGAGAGACTGAAGGTACGGACTGGAGACTGGGCACCCTCCCCGACCAGGGGCCTGAGGCACTCGGCCTGCACGGGTGAATGGTGATGCGTTGGGAGTTTGTGTGGGGGGTGAGGGACTGCTCTTCACCCCGGGGGAGGGGAGGAGGGATGCAGGATATTAACGATCGTTTGACGTGCAAGAGTGAGGCAGTCACTGCTCAGTTGGCCAATCAGCCGCCTGGGTGCGTTACTGTTGGCCTCAGTGCCTCTGGGCCAGGTATTGGGGGGTGGGGTAAATCAGCCCGGGCTCTGACCCCCCCAGTCGCTATCCAGTGCTAGGAAGTCTGCAGTGAGCAAAAGCACTGCTGAGGTCGGAGTCAGGCTCGGCTGTGATGCCTCCTGTGGTCGAGCAGCCTAATAGCACTCAGTGCATGAAGAGTGGATCACTCGGGCGAGGTACTGGGGGGAGACCATCACCTGTGGAAACGTGCCCCACCAGAGGGTCAGGGAGGGTGGGGACTGGAGGGATGTGTTGGAAGTGGCTCGGTGACTTAATACCCCGTGTTCATTTGTGTGGGGAAATTTATTCCCACCAGCAATGCTCAGCATAATGAATTACCCAGAGCAATGTGATCTGAGGTGTGTCAGAACAAGGCGGAATGGCAGGTTCATAGAGTGACTGCGCCCGGGGGACCGCCGCCCGCCCGGGGGACCGCCCTTCTCACCCATCGGTCCCAGCCTATTCCCCCAGGGGCTGTCCTTCCTCGGACACATCCCGCACCATGCGTTCAGGCTGCTCTGATTCGGCCAGGTTACATTCTGCACCCATTGACGGATCGTGTCTGGGTTCAGACCCTCCACTTAAATGGGGACAACTGACCATGGGGGTGTAGGGAGGAGCGTCACTGCAGGCATGGTCCTCTCCCCACCCCATGCCACCAAGGGCACTTCTCACTGGACAGTCAACCCTGGCGGAGCTGAGGCGGACTGTCAGGCAACTCCAGTTCCCCCCAGCTGAGGGCAGCTAACTCAGTACAGACTGGGGACTGAGCCTGGGAGCTACTGCCCGAGAGGCTGCAGCGACCACTTGGAGGGGCCCATGACCTGGCCGCTGAACGAGCAGGTGAGCTGAGCAGCCCTCCATTCCCTGCGTGTGGGAGCCTGGCTGGGTTGGGGCCTGTTCCACCCTGTAACCGTGGCTCATTCTCTATCCCAGGCCTACGGGTTGATGACGGACGGAGAAGCTGAGGATATCGGGAAGGAAGGCAGTGCACACACGGAGGCTGCTCAGACTGAGCCTCAGGCTGCAGCCCAGCAACAGAGCTCTGACGATGGACCCCTAGGTGAGTGGAGTTTGCTCAGTGCGTCCCTAATCTCCGCATCAACCCTCTGCTCTCGTTCATCTGAAATGGCCTCTGGACAAAGGAATAAGAAAGGGGTGAGAGGGCGAGGGGCCAGGCCTGGGTCAAGGGGCAAATGGGTGTGAGACCAGATCATCACACTGTCGGGGGTCTCACAAATTCACATCTTAATCCTTTCTGGATCCATAAAACCCACAGGCGAACCTGTGTATTGAGGAACTGATAGTGATGCACCGCAGTGCTGTGTTTTGGGGAACTGATTCAGTGATGCACCTCACCCGTGTGCCCGGGGGATCTGATTCATTGTCACACAGTTTAGTCCTTTTATGGGAGTTTTGGTCTTCGGGGTGCAGAGGGAAGAGGTTCAATGGAAGGCTGCGTCTGGAGACACTGTTTCAGATGGGGTTCCCTCCCCTCGGTGAGCTCCAGACAGTCTGGATTTTGATTAGGATGTCCAGAAATTTCTAAAACGTAAACTGGACACCATAGGTCTGATTTTTAAAATAAATCGTTCCCCATGAGTTTCCGAAGTGGAGCATTCGTCAGTGACTCGAGTTCAATCACAGTGAAGCAATGACAAAGGAAAGGTCAGAATATGAGCCCCATCCCTGCAGTCCCTGCTCCGTCCACCACTCCGTGCCCCGACCCCCCGACTCCGTGTCCCGACCCCCCCCCACTCCCTGCCCCGACCTTCCCACCCCTTGCCCCAACCCCCTCACTCTCTGCTCTGTCCTGCAATGTCATGTTCTATCCTCTACACTCCCAGGGCAGGTACAGCACGGGTTAGATACAGAGTAAAGCTCCCTCTACACTGTCCCATCAAACACTCCCAGGGCAGGTACAGCACGGGTTCGATACAGAGTAAAGCTCCCTCTACACTGTCCCATCAAACACTCCCAGGGCAGGTACAGCACGGGTTAGATACAGAGTAAAGCTCCCTCTACACTGTCCCATCAAACACTCCCAGGGCAGGTACAGCACGGGTTAGATACAGAGTAAAGCTCACTCTGCACTGTCCCATCAAACACTCCCAGGGCAGGTACAGCACGGTTTAGATACAGAGTAAAGCTCCCTCTACACTGTCCCGTCAAACACTCCCAGGGCAGGTACAGCACGGGTTAGATACAGAGTGAAGCTCCCTCTACACTGTCCCATCAAACACTCCCAGGGCAGGTACAGCACGGGTTAGATACAGAGTAAAGCTCCCTCTACACTGTCCCATCAAACACTCCCAGGACAGGTACAGCACGGGTTAGATACAGAGTAAAGCTCCCTCTACACTGTCCCATCAAACACTCCCAGGGCAGGTACAGCACGGGTTAGATACAGAGTAAAGCTCCCTCTACACTGTCCCATCAAACACTCCCAGGACAGGTACAGCACGGGTTAGATACAGAGTAAAGCTCCCTCTACACTGTCCCATCAAACACTCCCAGGGCAGGTACAGCACGGGTTAGATACAGAGTAAAGCTCCCTCTACACTGTCCCATCAAACACTCCCAGGGCAGGTACAGCACAGGTTAGATACAGAGTAAAGCTCCCTCTATACTGTCCCATCAAACACTCCCAGGGCAGGTACAGCACGGGTTAGATACAGAGTAAAGCTCCCTCTATACTGTCCCATCAAACACTCCCAGGGCAGGTACAGCACGGGTTAGATACAGAGTAAAGCTCCCTCTACACTGTCCCGTCAAACACTCCCAGGGCAGGTACAGCACGGGTTAGATACAGAGTGAAGCTCCCTCTACACTGTCCCGTCAAACACTCCCAGGGCAGGTACAGCACGGGTTAGATACAGAGTAAAGCTCCCTCTGCACTGTCCCATCAAACACTCCCAGGGCAGGTACAGCACGGGTTAGATACAGAGTAAAGCTCCCTCTACACTGTCCCGTCAAACACTCCCAGGGCAGGTACAGCACGGGTTAGATACAGAGTGAAGCTCCCTCTACACTGTCCCATCAAACACTCCCAGGACAGGTACAGCACGGGTTAGATACAGAGTAAAGCTCCCTCTACACTGTCCCATCAAACACTCCCAGGGCAGGTACAGCACGGGTTAGATACAGAGTAAAGCTCCCTCTACACTGTCCCATCAAACACTCCCAGGGCAGGTACAGCACGGGTTAGATACAGAATAAAGCTCACTCTACACTGTCCCATCAAACACTCCCAGGGCAGGTACAGCACGGGTTCGATACAGAGTAAAGCTCCCTCTACACTGTCCCATCAAACACTCCCAGGGCAGGTACAGCACGGGTTCGATACAGAGTAAAGCTCCCTCTACACTGTCCCATCAAACACTCCCAGGGCAGGTACAGCACGGGTTAGATACAGAGTAAAGCTCCCTCTGCACTGTCCCATCAAACACTCCCAGGGCAGGTACAGCACGGGTTAGATACAGAGTAAAGCTCCCTCTACACTGTCCCGTCAAACACTCCCAGGGCAGGTACAGCACGGGTTAGATACAGAGTGAAGCTCCCTCTACACTGTCCCATCAAACACTCCCAGGGCAGGTACAGCACGGGTTAGATACAGAGTAAAGCTCCCTCTACACTGTCCCATCAAACACTCCCAGGACAGGTACAGCACGGGTTAGATACAGAGTAAAGCTCCCTCTGCACTGTCCCATCAAACACTCCCAGGGCAGGTACAGCACGGGTTCGATACAGAGTAAAGCTCCCTCTACACAGTCCCATCAAACACTCCCAGGGCAGGTACAGCACGGGTTAGATACAGAGTAAAGCTCCCTCTACACTGTCCCATCAAACACTC
The DNA here is from genome assembly GCF_035084215.1 of Heptranchias perlo. Taxonomy (NCBI): domain Eukaryota; kingdom Metazoa; phylum Chordata; class Chondrichthyes; order Hexanchiformes; family Hexanchidae; genus Heptranchias; species Heptranchias perlo. The sequence goes on along the minus strand of NC_090331.1, from coordinate 95,885,531 downwards.
CCAGGGCAGGTACAGCACGGGTTAGATACAGAGTAAAGCTCCCTCTACACTGTCCCATCAAACACTTCCAGGGCAGGTACAGCACGGGTTAGATACAGAGTAAAGCTCCCTCTACACTGTCCCATCAAACACTCCCAGGGCAGATACAGCACGGGTTCGATACAGAGTAAAGCTCCCTCTACACTGTCCCATCAAACACTCCCAGGGCAGGTACAGCACGGGTTAGATACAGAGTAAAGCTCCCTCTACACTGTCCCATCAAACACTCCCAGGGCAGGTACAGCACGGGTTCGATACAGAGTAAAGCTCCCTCTACACTGTCCCATCAAACACTCCCAGGGCAGGTACAGCACGGGTTCGATACAGAGTAAAGCTCCCTCTACACTGTCCCATCAAACACTCCCAGGGCAGGTACAGCACGGGTTCGATACAGAGTAAAGCTCCCTCTACACTGTCCCATCAAACACTCCCAGGGCAGGTACAGCACGGGTTCGATACAGAGTAAAGCTCACTCTACACTGTCCCATCAAACACTCCCAGGGCAGGTACAGCACGGGTTAGATACAGAGTAAAGCTCCCTCTACACTGTCCCATCAAACACTCCCAGGGCAGGTACAGCACGGGTTCGATACAGAGTAAAGCTCCCTTTACACTGTCCCAGTCTTTGAAGAGTGCCCCCTCCTGCACCCCTGTGACATTTCACTCCCTCCGATGCCCTGTGACCTCTCTGAAGTTGTTAATAAATGCCATTACAGTGCCAGTATGTGCTGAAGGCTCATTCCGACCGACAGTCAGACACGAGAGACTTTTCTGTTCAGCACTCGGGTCTGAATTTGGACCTGGATCGTAGCGGCGAAAGTGCACCTCCCCCCACCCCCCCTGCCCCAGTCCTCCCGGGACCCTGCTGAACACACAAAGTCACATTTTGTTCAACATTTCACTGTACCGTTAAACTTCAATAATAGGAACAGAGTCTGTGAGGGCAATCAGGTAATGAATAGTGTCGACGAGGCATTTTTCAGGTTGGGGGGGAGGGTGTGTCGCAGATGGGGAGGGAGAGCTGCAGCCGGGGCCCTGGTGAAGAAGCAGGTGAAGGAGAGCGGACAGTGGGATGGGCACTGCCCCGTTACCCGTGGGCCGTGGGTCACACCGCCGAGGCTGGCCAGTAGCTTGTAGCCGCCATGTTGCCAGCTCTGGTGCTGGGACGCACTGTGTGTATAAAGCCAGGTCCACATCTGGCCGCTTCTGCCCTGCCCGACAACTGTTTGCCCGCAAGAGGGCAGCAGACGAGGTGGTGTGGGTAGGATTCTGCTTTTAATACCAACTCTCCCATTTCATTATGGGCATGGGGAAGATCCTTTTATAGTGAATTGTGTCCCAGAGGGGAGAGGAGAGGAGGGGAGGGGAGAGAAGAGGAAGGGAGAGGAGAGGAGGGGAGGGGAGAGAAGAGGAGGGGAGAGGAGAGGAGGGGAGAGGAGAGGAGGGGAGGGGAGAGAAGAGGAGGGGAGGGGAGAGAAGAGGAAGGGAGGGGAGAGAAGAGGAAGGGAGGGGAGAGAAGAGGAAGGGAGGGGAGAGGAGGGGAGGGGAGAGAAGAGGAAGGGAGGGGAGAGGAGGGGAGGGGAGGGGAGAGAAGAGGAAGGGAGGGGAGAGAAGAGGAGGGGAGGGGAGAGGAGGGGAGGGGAGAGGAGGGGAGGGGAGAGAAGAGGAGGGGAGGGGAGAGGAGGGGAGGGGAGGGTGACTGTCACTCGACGTGAATCAATCCATCGTTCTACGTGCAGCAACATCACCACCTATTGCCCCCTGAGCGCTACTGCAACAGCCCAAGGTTCCCCTTTTTGCAGAAGAGAAATCAAAGCAGGTCAAAGGGTAAGTGCCCTTTAAAGTGAATTACTGGCTCTCCACCACCCCCGTTCCCTCCGCCCCCTCCCTGAAGTGACTGTAGTTTGGTAAATTATGGCCTGCTCATGATGGGAGATAATTGAGCAGGTTTTAGGTCAAACAAGATGAGGAGAAAGCCAATCTCAGTGTGGTTGGTTTCCTGACCTTTGTTTTAATTGTTTTTTTAACCTGGGCAGAGTGTTTATCAAAGTCCCTTTGAGGACTGCAGTGACATTTTTTTGCACCAATTTTTTTTTAAATGACAACCAGCAGAACCGGGAATATTAAATGTTTGGCGAATTGGGAATCTCCCGAGGAAATTTGTAACTTTGGCAGGTTTAACTGAGGGGAACAGAGTCTTCACCTCTTCCACTGGTCCTTATAGGAGGACGCCACGGATTGCAAATGAGCAATGAGATTTTGGAGACTGTTGGGAAAAGAGGAGTCTTGCAGAATACTGGAATTGATGAACAGATGGAGGAGACTGGGAATCGGGAGATGTTAATGGATAATGTGCGAGAAAAGGAAAGAACTGACAAATGTGAGGAACTGACTGAGAGTGAGACACCAGCAGAGACTGTAAGAGCTAACGGAGACGCAGACCAGATAGAACGTACCGCACCCGAACTTGATGATGGAGAGCAAAGTGCATGTGACACAGAAAGCACCGGAGGTAAAGAGGTGCCAGAGGGGGGATCTGGCGCCCTGGGATCCGATGGAGGAATGCAGAGCTGTGGTAGCAGAGAGGGGGAGAGCGAAAGAGGCCTCGGAGTGAATGGGAAGCAGGTGCAGGAGAATGTGAACTGGAACCCTGATCGTGAGGAGGGGAGCCAGAGTGACAGAGGGGATCCTCATCCCCTTGGAGGGATTGCCGAGGGAATGCACCCAGAAGTTGGAAATGAGTCGGCTGTTGCTCATGATGGCAGTGTTGGGACAGGAGCTGACAATCAGACACTGGTGGAGGAAACTCAGCAAATAGTGCGGAACGTGCTAGAAAAGGCGATAGAAATTGTGCAACAGCGAAAGTGTGGGCATGAACTAGATGGAGAGGCAGGAGATAAGGAAGAGGAGGTGGGGGTAGGGTCGGTCCAGGTGGAGGGGGGCAACTTGACTGGGACGCAGGAAAAGCCTGCTGGACCTGTCCATATTGAAGAGAAGGAATTGGATGGGGCAGTGATACAAGAGGCAGAGCCTGTACAGATGGCCCTAGGGGGCACAGAGCTCTGTTCTACAGTACAGGAGAGTGCAATCTGCACAGGAAGTCTTCACAACGATGTAGGCAGGGGGTGTCAGGAGGCAGAGCGAGTGGCTACCATTGGTGAAGATGGACATCGCCAATCCGGGGAAGGCATGTACTCGATGGATGGTCTGCTGCAAGCGGGAGCTGTGAACGGAGAGAGAAGTGACCAGGGGGGAAGGGACCAGTCAGTGCAAGATGAACTTGCAGCCACAGTAGAGCGAGAGGACAAAGTGGAGGAGACGGCAGGAAGAGCTGAGATAGGGAATGGTTCCCTAACACGGGCAGCCATGCAGGAGGTGGAGAGAGGTGAAGAGGTTGCCTGTCATCTGAAAGGGGAGAGAGGACCAATGGTAAGAGATGAGGCCCAGCAGGTGGTTGTAGACAATAAAGACCCTGATTGGAGAGATGAGGTGACAGAGGCAGGCAGGGCAGAGGGCTGTTTACAGGAGGACGGAGAAGTGAAGGAGCCGGGACTAGGGAAAGAAAACCTACCGGATGAAGCCGCGTCAGATCCAGGTGCAGAGCAAGGTGATGAAGCAGGTCAGGTGATGCAGCAAGGAAAGGTAGAAGGTTCTCTCCAGGAAATTGCACTGACTGAAGGGGAAAGTGAGGCAGCAACTGAGGTTCAGAGTAAGGCCATAGAAATTGATGATGAGGTCAGGGGACATGGAGAAGATGAGGAAGAAGTCAAAGGTTCAGATGCAGGTGAGGTCAAAAGTCAGGGATGGGATGATGGTGAGGGGAACAACATTAGAGAGGATGAGGATGAAGTCAAAGACCCTGACACAGGTGAAGTCAAGAGCTGTGGAGAGAATGAGGACAAAGGTGAAGTCAAGGGCCATGGAGATGAAAGGGAGGTCAAAGGTCCCAATATTGGTGAGGGCAAAGGCAATAAAGAGGATAAAGTTGAGGTCAGGGACCATGGACTAGATGAGAGTGAAGTCAAAAGCCCCAGAGATGATGAGGATGAGGAAGAGACCAAAGGCTCCAATGTGGTTCAGGTCAAGGGCCAGGAAGTGGAAGAGGATAAGGCTAAACACAGTGAAGATGAAAGTGAGGCTAAAGTCCATGAGGAGGAGAAAGTTGAGATGAAAATGCTTAGAGAGGTTAACGGTGAGTTCAAGGGCAAGGGAGATGAAGGTGAGGTCCAAGGCCCCAATGCAAGTGAGGTCAACGGTCCCAGAGAGGAGGAGAGCGAGGTTAAAGGTCCCAGAGAGGAGGAGGGCGAGGTTAAAGGTCCCGGAGAGGAGGAGAGAGAGGTTAAAGGTCCCGGAGAGGAGGAGAGAGAGGTTAAAGGTCCCGGAGAGGAGGAGGGCGAGGTTAAAGGTCCCAGAGAGGAGGAGAGCGAGGTTAAAGGTCCCGGAGAGGAGGAGAACGAGGTTAAAGGTCCCGGAGAGGAGGAGAGCGAGGTTAAAGGTCCCGGAGAGGAGGAGAGAGAGGTTAAAGGTCCCGGAGAGGAGGAGGGCGAGGTTAAAGGTCCCGGAGAGGAGGAGAGCGAGGTTAAAGGTCCCGGAGAGGAGGAGAGAGAGGTTAAAGGTCCCAGAGAGGAGGAGAGAGAGGTTAAAGGTCCCGGAGAGGAGGAGAACGAGGTTAAAGGTCCCGGAGAGGAGGAGAACGAGGTTAAAGGTCCCGGAGAGGAGGAGAGCGAGGTTAAAGGTCCCGGAGAGGAGGAGGGCGAGGTTAAAGGTCCCGGAGAGGAGGAGGGCGAGGTTAAAGGTCCCGGAGAGGAGGAGGGCGAGGTTAAAGGTCCCGGAGAAGAGGAGGGCGAGGTTAAAGGTCCCGGAGAGGAGGAGGGCGATGTTAAAGGTCCCGGAGAGGAGGAGGGCGAGGTTAAAGGTCCCGGAGAGGAGGAGAACGAGGTTAAAGGTCCCGGAGAGGAGGAGAGAGAGGTTAAAGGTCCCGGAGAGGAGGAGAGCGAGGTTAAAGGTCCCAGCGAGGAGGTTGAGGTTAAAGGTCCCAGAGAGGAGGAGGAGGAGGGTGATGAGGTCAAAGGCCTCAGAGAGGAGGGTGATGAGGTCAAAGGCCTCAGAGAGGAGGGTGATGAGGTCAAAGGCCTCAGAGAGGAGGGTGATGAGGTCAAAGGCCTCAGAGAGGAGGGTGATGAGGTCAAAGGCCTCAGAGAGGAGGGTGATGAGGTCAAGTTTGGCCTGGAAAGTGAGAAGCTTCTTCACACAAACATTCCGGAAAGAGCGCAGGAAATAGGGAAGGAAGTCAGTGTAGTTGAAGAGTCAAAAGAAGCAACGTTTCCTGATCTCCAGAGAGCAGGGTGTGAAGAGAAGGAAGAAGTGGAGGGGAAGACAGGGATTGAAGAAACTGATTTTGTTTCATTGGGGGAGGCCCGAGCTGTGGTACAGGAGAGTGGCAAAGAGAACCAAGTACAGAGCGAGGCCACCGAAGAAACCAGCGAGGGCAAACCAGAGAATAACACCGAGCGTGTTGATAAAGTAACAGACAGCAAAGGTAAACAAGGAGCTGCGAGAGAAGAGGAGACTGGAATAGCTGAAGAGGCAACAACACAAGAGTGCCTGCAAGTAGGGGATGAGGAAGAGACGGGGCAAGTACCAGAGACCAGTAGCAGCATCGATGAAATTGAGGGAAGTGCCCAGACATCAGAAAGGGCTGTGAGTGGACTTGAGGAAGAAGATGATAGAGGGAGGTGTGAGTTCAGTGACTATCCTGAGGAAGTAGAACAAGAGAGTGTGCAACAGGACCCTGTAAAGAGTGGAGAGGTTGTAGACCGAGCAATGGGAATGCAGGGCGGAAAGGAAGAGGAGCCTGTAAAGGAGGAAGGAGACATGTCTGGGACCAGCAAAGAACCACAGCACAAGGCACAGGGCTATGAAACACGCCAAGAAAGGGCAGATGGTGCTCCAACCTCTCAGAGTAGTGTGGAGGAGCAAGTGACCGTAGGGGATGATGAGGATGCTGAGGAAGGAGGTAGGTTTGAGTGGGATGAAGAGGCGAGTAAGATATTACGAGATGAAACTCAGGAAAAGGAGGCGCCCGAGGGTGAGGAGGAAAGGGGAGAGGCACCTGCTGGAAGTGAGGCTGAACCCAAGCCTGTTGTGAGTACAGGGTCCAGAGAGCATATAAAGCCCAATGCAGATAACAGTAGCGGTGGAGTGCAAACAACACACCAGGGGCAGGAGGGAGGGAGCCTGGAGCAGGAGGGAGGGAGCCTGGAGCAGGAGGGAGGGAGCCAGGAGCAGGTGGGCGGGCACAGTGGGCAGGAGGGTGGGCACAATGGGCAGGAGGAAGGGCACGATGGGCAGGAGAGAGGGAGCCAGGGGCAGGAGGGTGGGCACAGTGGGCAGGAGGGCAGGCACAGTGGGCAGGAGGAAGGGAGCCAGGGGCAGGAGGGCAGGCACAGTGGGCAGGAGGGTGGGCACAGTGGGCAGGAAGGAGGGTGCGATGGGCAGGAGAGAGGGAGCCAGGGGCAGGAGGGTGGGCACAGTGGGCATGAGGGTGGGCACAGTGGGCAGGAGGGTGGGCACAGTGGGCAGGAGGGCAGGCACAGTGGGCAGGAGGAAGGGAGCCAGGGGCAGGAGGGCAGGCACAGTGGGCAGGAGGAAGGGAGCCAGGGGCAGGAGGGCAGGCACAGTGGGCAGGAGGAAGGGAGCCAGGGGCAGGAGGGCAGGCACAGTGGGCAGGAGGAAGGGAGCCAGGGGCAGGAGGGCAGGCACAGTGGGCAGGAGGGTGGGCACAGTGGGCAGGAGGAAGGGCACAGTGGGCAGGAGGAAGGGAGCCAGGGGCAGGAGGGCGGGCACAGTGGGCAGGAGGGCAGGCACAGTGGGCAGGTGGAAGGGAGCCAGGGGCAGGAGGACGGGCACAGTGGGCAGGAGGGCGGGCACAGTGGGCAGGAAGGAGGGTGCGATGGACTGGGAACTGCACGCACTAATAGCAGCAATCATCAAACCAGCCATAATGGGGGGCAGCCGCAGGATGGGGGCCAGAGAGAGGAGTCTGGCGGGAGCAAGCGCAAAGGCGATACGGAGGAAGCAGATGAAGAAATGGTGCGAAGACCATCAACCGGAGAGACAGCAAAGGGTAGTAGGAGAAAAAGCAAATCTAAAGATGACTGTTCGATATCATGAGGTCAACTAGAAGCACGTCAGTATATCGCACCTTAGTACCACACTGTAGTACTGCACTGTGTCAGATATGCTATTTTTTAATGTAAAGTTGTATATTTCCCATTTATAATAAGGTCTGGATTTGGCCCTAAGCTGATATTTGCACTATACTCTGAGCCACGCTCAGTCCTGCTTCACCAGCTCCCACCTGCACTAGGCTTGCTGCCGCTCCCTGCCTGGCCTCACATGAGACCAGAGGTTACCAGCAACAATGGAACCCACACCCCAACGAGAATGAGTGCCTTCAGGAGAGGAAGGAACTGTACACAGTTAAATAATATACCCCCTGTCCCTGTGCAGAGTGTATATTGTATAATATACCCCCTGTCCCTGTGCAGAGTGTATATTGTATAATATACCCCCTGTCCCTGTGCAGAGTGTAAATTGTATAATATACCCCCTGTCCCTGTGCAGAGTGTATATTGTATAATATACCTCCTGTCCCTGTGCAGAGTGTATATTGTATAATATACCCCCTGTCCCTGTGCAGAGTGTATATTGTATAATATACCTCCTGTCCCTGTGCAGAGTGTATATTGTATAATATACCCCCTGTCCCTGTGCAGAGTGTAAATTGTATAATATACCCCCTGTCCCTGTGCAGAGTGCATATTGTATAATATACCCCCTGTCCCTGTGCAGAGTGTAAATTGTATAATATACCCCCTGTCCCTGTGCAGAGTGTATATTGTATAATATACCCCCTGTCCCTGTGCAGAGTGTAAATTGTATAATATACCCCCTGTCCCTGTGCAGAGTGTATATTGTATAATATACCCCCTGTCCCTGTGCAGAGTGTATATTGTATAATATACCTCCTGTCCCTGTGATGACTGTATAGTACATGATGTACGCCTGTACCTGTGCTGACTGTATAGTACATGATGTACGCCTGTACCTGTGCTGACTGTATAGTACATGATGTACGCCTGTACCTGTGCTGACTGTATAGTACATGATGTACACCTGTCCGTTTGCTGACTGTATTTCCATTCTCTCACTGCTATTCTACAGCGTGATTATTTCTGGCCATTCCCTGCAGATTATCACCCCACCTATAAATTCATGTGAGCTGCGTCAGGGGCAGGGTATGTGTGAAGCTTACAGATACTCTGAACGATTATTGAAGATCTGTGATTTCATGTAACACAGGCTGCACCTGAAACCATATGAATTCTTGTCAATGTGCCTTGTATATAGACATTTGAGAGAGTTGAAAAGCCAACGTGTACTGGGTGACTGTTTAACATTATGTTGCAGCTTTCCTGTGGATTGAGTACCTCAAACTTTCTTAAAACGAGCGCATTGCATAAATGTGATGTGACACTACGTCACTGAGCTGGAATATGAATAAAAGGTCATAACTTGTGCATTTTAGCGAACTGTTCTGAGCTTGGAGTCATTCTATATCTCTTGTGTTTTAAATTTAAGAGGGACTCGACTGATTTACAAATGTGTCTGTTAGAAAAGGCTCGGGCACAGCCTATTTACAGTTCAGTGGGTTTGAAAGGACCCTCATTCTTGTTTATAAGGGTCCAGCTTTTCTTAATCGGAATATAGGATGATCTAGCTCCCCCATTGGCTTGGCTAGTGACTGGCCTGCCCAGGGTGGTACTGAACCATACAGGCCAGGAAGGCCCCAGTCCGTCCTCAGTCAGCTGCTCCCACCCAGGGCAGTCGTTCGGGTGATACAGTAGGCTTCAATACTCCCTTGGCTGGTGGTGGTCGGGTGGGGGAGAATCATTCCGGGCTCCCCCTTTTGATTGCTATCCATGGCCGCACTGAAGGCCACATGTGTATGTGTGACTGTGTGTGTGTACATGTGTACACGGGAGTATGTGTGTGCGCGCGTACCTGCCCGCATACCTGTGCGCGGGTAGTGTGCGCGCATACCTGTGCACGGCACGTGCGTGTGTGTGTACCTGTGCGCGGCACGTAAGTGTGTTTGCACCTGTGCGCAGCCCGTGTGTGCGTACCTGTGCAGGGAATGTGGGTGCGTACTTCTGCGTGGTGTGTGTGCACAGGCGTGTGCGTGGGTGTGTGTGTGCGCATACCTGTGCACGTGCGTGTGAGCACGTACCTGCGCACGGGCGTGTGTGTGCATGGGTGTGTGTGTGTGTGTGCGCGTACCCGTGCACGGGCATGTGTGTGCACGTACCTGTGTGCAGTGTCTGTATGTACGCGTACCTGTGCGCGGCAAGGGTGTGTGTGCGCGTACTTGTTGCAACAGCCACGGAACTACTGCACAGGAGGGGCATCACCTTCAGAAGAGGAGGGGAGAAAACTGTGGGAGGTGGCGGGAAGCCTTGTGGGGGGGAGGGATGTGCTTGTGGACCCTTTCAGTGGGCGGTTAGCGAATGACACTGAGTAGACAGAAGGCCCTTGAGCCGAAAGAGGGAAACGGAATTGTCTCTGCATTCACCTAAAGGATGCTGGTGTGTGCCGACAGGCTGAATACCCTGCGATTTGTCTGTGTTTCATGCGATGTCTCCTGGACCTTCCCTTCTGGGGGAACCTGCATGCTGCTCATCTTTTATTGACGCTTTCGCTTCATTGTTTAAAGAACATTCTGCGGCGGGAGGGGGGGTAAAACCCCACTTTGGTGGGGGCACAGAACGGGCGGTGGCAGATCGGGCGCCCATGATACGCCCAGCCCCATTGTATTTTGGGCCGATGCACTCCCTCCCGTTCTGTGCCTCCACCGTAGCTGCATTTTACCCCGAGTGTCCGCACATCCTGTTCGTGGCTGCAGCTAAAAATATTCATTTGTCCACAAGCTACGTCAGAAAGGAGTGCTTGCCAAGGGAGGCCGGCCTCAGGTTTTTGACAACCTCGCTTCAACTTTTTTTAGTCATCAAGCGCTCCCTGGTCAGGTTGCACCTGGGTTAGCTGCAGAATATCGCTCCCTGGCTTCTACCCCAAACACATCCCATCACCGTGTGGGGGAATCACAGACACAGACCCCCCTCCCATCACCGTGTGGGGGAATCACAGACACAGACCCCCCTCCCATCACCGTGTGGGGGAATCACAGACACAGACCCCCCGTCCCATCACCGTGTGGGGGAATCACAGACACAGACCCCCCTCCCATCACCGTGTGGGGGAATCACAGACACAGACCCCCCGTCCCATCACCGTGTGGGGGAATCACAGACACAGACCCCCCTCCCAACACCGTGTGGGGGAATCACAGACACAGACCCCCCTCCCATCACCGTGTGAAGGAATCACAGACACAGACCCCCCTCCCATCACCGTGTGGGGGAATCACAGACACAGACCCCCCTCCCATCACCGTGTGAAGGAATCACAGACACAGACCCCCCTCCCATCACCGTGTGGGGGAATCACAGACACAGACCCCCCTCCCATCACCGTGTGGGGGAATTACAGACACAGACCCCCCTCCCATCACCGTGTGGGGGAATCACAGACACAGACCCCCCCTCCCATCACCGTGTGGGGGAATCACAGACACAGACCCCCCTCCCATCACCGTGTGGGGGAATCACAGACACAGACCCCCCTCCCATCACCGTGTGGGGGAATCACAGACACAGACCCCCCTCCCATCACCGTGTGGGGGGAATCACAGACACAGACCCCCCTCCCATCACCGTGTGGGGGAATCACAGACACAGACCCCCCTCCCATCACCGTGTGGGGGAATCACAGACACAGACCCCCCTCCCATCAACGTGTGGGGGAATCACAGACACAGACCCCCCTCCCATCACCGTGTGGGGGAATCACAGACACAGACCCCCCTCCCATCACCGTGTGGGGGAATCACAGACACAGACCCCCCTCCCATCACCGTGTGGGGGAATCACAGGCAGAGACCCCCCTCCCATCAATGTGTGGGGGAATCACAGACACAGACCCCCCTCCCATCACCGTGTGGGGGAATCACAGACACAGACCCCCCTCCCATCACCGTGTGGGGGAATCACAGACACAGACCCCCCTCCCATCACCGTGTGGGGGAATCACAGACACAGACCCCCGTCCCATCACCGTGTGGGGGAATCACGGACACAGACCCCCCTCCCATCACCGTGTGGGGGAATCACGGACACAGACCCCCCTCCCATCACCGTGTGGGGGAATCACAGATACAGACCCCCCTCCCATCACCGTGTGGGGCAGCATTCCTGTGAGGGGCTGTGATGTAAAAGACTGATTGGGATTGTGGCCATGGACAGAAGGTTTGGAGATGTGAACTGTGGAAGTTGATCATTCTTTTGGTGCCGAGTCTCAGTAACTCCTTTCTGGTGTAATCTGTGTCTCCCCTGCAATTCACATTTGTCATTTCACAGGCTGTCTACTCACTCACACTAACTGTAGTAGTCGTGTCGTTTTAAAAGTAGGTTATTTCATTTTTTTTTGCAAAACTTAATACGGACGTTTGCAAACAGTGCACTAATCTAGTTATAACACACCGAGGGACCCCCGTCATACCCTGATACCCGCCAGTCGCAGCTCAAAGACGTGAGATCAGGCACAGTGAAGACACTAAACATCAAATGTGCCTGGGTTTACTGACTATGGTGCTCCCTGGACTATATGTCAACGTGCGAGGCTGGCTTCGATCGCTGGACGATTTCTCTCTCTCTTTCTCTCCGTCTCTCTCTCTGACTCTCTCTGTCTCTCCCTCCTTCTCCCCCCTCTCTTTCCCCCTCCCTCCCTCCTCTCTCCCCCTCCCTCCCTCCCTTCCTGCCTCTCTCTCTCTTATTCTCTCTTTATGACTCTCTGACTGTCTCTCTCTCTCTCTCTCTCTCTCACTCCCTCTCTCCTTACCTCTTGCCCTCTCTCTCTCTCTGGTGTGTTATAATGTTTGATGTAACCCCAAGTTGTAAGGATAATGAGATTTTGTGTTCCAGTTCTGTTTGACCGTAGAGAATTTGCATGCTAAACAAAATGGAAGATTAGACTGTTTGCACGCAGCCGAGGTCCCAGCACTCTCACTGACGTTGAACTAAACCTGGGCTGACCCTTGCCGTGCCCTGTGGTATGTGAATAACTCATTCAACTTTCTACACTAACTTTAACATTTCCTCATTCTCTTTTGTCTCTTGTGTGCTTTTTTTAAAATGTTGAATGATTTTCATCTTCAGTTGTTTACGAAGAGCTTTCTGTTTCTTTTCTCCCCTCCAGATTTTAGGGTGAAGAAGTTCGTAGATGAAAAAGAAGCATTAGTAGAGCAGGTAAGGACCCTCGGGGGAGAGGAGGGAGGGGAGGGGGACTGATTGGAGGAGGGTGGGGGAGGGGGGAATAGGGTGGGGGACGGAAGGGGGGATAGGCTGAGGGACGGAAGGGGGGATAGGCTGAGGGGGGTGAGGGGGATAGGTTATGGAGGGGAGGGAGGATAGGTTGAGGGTTGGGGGAGGGGGATAGGTTATGGAGGGGAGGGAGGATAGGTTGAGGGTTGGGGGAGGGGGATAGGTTATGGAGGGGAGGGGGATAGGTTGAGAGTTGGGGGAGGGGGATAGGTTATGGAGGGGAGGGAGGATAGGTTGAGAGTTGGGGGAGGGGGACAGGTTATGGAGGGGAGGGAGGATAGGTTGAGAGTTGGGGGAGGGGGGAGGTTTCTGTTCTGCTGTTTGTTTCCTCCATTTCCACAGCGTGGCTGGTGTGGTGGGTCGGACATTGGCCGATCACCTCTGAGGCTTGGGCTCAAATGGAGCCTGGACTGACAGGTGAACGTCTCCATGTGTCTGCTGCCTGTCAGAGGGAAAGACTTTAGCCAGTCAACCAAGTGGTGAATTGAATAGTAAAATGTCGTATTGGGGGGGAGAAGAGGGTGTCTTCTGAGGTTGGGACTGAGGCCATGAGGGGGGTGGGGAGAAGGAACCTCGATGCAGACAGACCTGTGGTGTATTTCTGGTGTATTCTGTGTTCAGTCTCTGCCTGTGTGGCCCTTTATTTCCTCCCACACTGAAGCCATGTTTTTCATGTCAGATTAAAAAATTAAAAGCGCAACTAGACGAGAGAAGCAGGAACGGAAAGGCAGCGTCCAGTGACGCCATCTTGGAAAATGGGATGGACGTGCAGGTGATTGAAGTCCAAAGTAAGCCTCGACTCTCCCTCATTCACTCTGTATGTTGTGTTTTTTTTATTAGTTCACGGGATGTGGGCGTCGCTGGCGAGGCCGGCATTTATTGCCCATCCCTAATTGCCCTTGAGAAGGTGGTGGTGAGCCGCCTTCTTGAACCGCTGCAGTCCGTGTGGTGAAGGTTCTCCCACAGTGCTGTTAGGAAGGGAGTTCCAGGATTTTGATCCAGCAACGATGAAGGAACGGCGATATATTTCCAAGTCGGGATGGTGTGTGACTTGGAGGGGAACGTGCAGGTGGTGTTGTTCCCATGTACCTGCTGCTCTTGTCCTTCTAGGTGGTAGAGGTCGCGGGTTTGGGAGGTGCTGTCGAAGAAGCCTTGGCGAGTGTGTTTTAATGTCTCCTGACGGCACTGAATGGTGCCGAGTGTATGGGTCCCACGAGCACTGGTGACCATCCACCCACCTCTCGCTTACTCTGACCGAGTGTGACAATGGCACCTGATTCACAGCCCCTGGTGTCAGCGCACACTTGGTGCTCCCCAATCTCCACCCCCCTCCACTGCGGACCCCCTCGTTCTCCCCGATTCCCCCCGCGGGCCCCCTCGCTCTCCCCGATTCCCCCCGCGGGCCCCCTCGTTCTCCCCGATTCCCCCCGCGGACCCCCTCGTTCTCCCCGATTCCCCCCGCGGGCCCCCTCGTTCTCCCCGATTCCCCCCGCGGGCCCCCTCGTTCTCCCCGATTCCCCCCGCGGGCCCCCTCGGTCTCCCCGATTCCCCCCGCGGACCCCCTCGTTCTCCCCGATTCCCCCCGCGGGCCCCCTCGGTCTCCCCGATTCCCCCCGCGGACCCCCTCGTTCTCCCCGATTCCCCCCGCGGACCCCCTCGTTCTCCCCGATTCTCCCCGCGGACCCCCTCGTTCTCCCCGATTCCCCCCGCGGGCCCCCTCGTTCTCCCCGATTCTCCCCGCGGACCCCCTCGTTCTCCCCGATTCCCCCCGCGGGCCCCCTCGGTCTCCCCGATTCCCCCCGCGGACCCCCTCGCTCTCCCCGATTCCTCCCGCGGGCCCCCTCGGTCTCCCCGATTCCCCCCGCGGGCCCCCTCGTTCTCCCCGATTCCCCCCGCGGGCCCCCTCGTTCTCCCCGATTCCCCCCGCGGGCCCCCTCGTTCTCCCCGATTCCCCCCGCGGGCCCCCTCGTTCTCCCCGATTCCCCCCGCGGGCCCCCTCGCTCTCCCCGATTCCCCCCGCGGGCCCCCTCGCTCTCCCCGATTCCCCCCGCGGGCCCCCTCGCTCTCCCCGATTCCCCCCGCGGGCCCCCTCGCTCTCCCCGATTCCCCCCGCGGGCCCCCTCGCTCTCCCCGATTCCCCCCGCGGACCCCCTCGCAACCCAGCGTTTAAGCCCACTTTCCAGTCTGCTTGGCTGCAGTGGCAGACTGAAGGCTGGTCATCCAGTTTAGGATGGGAGGAGGGCTTCTCACTACTCAGTCAGTGTCACTGGCTGGCTTCCCCACCCTCCTGAAACCCCTCACTCGCCCAGTGGACTCAGGGTCGTGTATCCCCAGTCAAGCAAACATATCCTCAAAATGCCTGGAGCTGCTTCCAGAGAGCGATCCCGTAACACGCCGTTTCTTGTGACCATCCACATTCCCTTCCTTCCTCGCACTGTCCACCCGGCTCTCTCCAGGTACAATACAAAGCTTCAATGAATCTATTTTCTTCTGAGCATTTTTTTTGCCCGTGTGCTTCAGGCGGACATCATCAGCAGTGAGAATTGTGGGGGTCATTCTGAGTGGTGATATCGGATCAGCTGCCCGTTATACACCATGCTCCTGATTTTCATTTCCAAAAACGGGCGACTAATTCAATGTCGCCCAAAGTCAGAATGCCCCGCTTTAGAATTTCACAGTTCACACTGTCCTGGGGATCCAGGAGTGAAAAGATGGTGAGCACCAGGTCCCAACATAGGATTACCCCGTTCTTTCTCTCCCCGTGTTTCCCCCGTTCTTTCTCTCCCCGTGTTTCCCCCTTTCTTTCTCTCCCCGTGTTTACCCCTTTCTTTCTCTCCCCGTGTTTCCCCCTTTCTTTCTCTCCCCGTGTTTCCCCCTTTCTTTCCCTCCCCGTGTTTCCTCCTTTCTCTCCCCGTGTTTCCTCCTTTCTTTCTCTCCCCGTGTTTCCCCCTTTCTTTCTCTCCCCGTGTTTCCCCCTTTCTTTCTCTCCCCGTGTTTCCCCCTTTCTTTCTCTCCCCGTGTTTCCCCCTTTCTTTCTCTCCCCGTGTTTCCCCCTTTCTTTCTCTCCCCGTGTTTCCTCCTTTCTCTCCCCGTGTTTCCCCCTTTCTTTCTCTCCCCGTGTTTCCTCCTTTCTCTCCCCGTGTTTCCCCCTTTCTTTCCCTCCCCGTGTTTCCTCCTTTCTCTCCCCGTGTTTCCTCCTTTCTCTCCCCGTGTTTCCCCCTTTCTTTCCCTCCCCGTGTTTCCTCCTTTCTCTCCCCGTGTTTCCCCCTTTCTTTCCCTCCCCGTGTTTCCCCCTTTCTTTCCCTCCCCGTGTTTCCTCCTTTCTCTCCCCGTGTTTCCCCCTTTCTTTCCCTCCCCGTGTTTCCCCCTTTCTTTCTCTCCCCGTGTTTCCTCCTTTCTCTCCCCGTGTTTCCCCCTTTCTTTCCCTCCCCGTGTTTCCCCCTTTCTTTCTCTCCCCGTGTTTCCTCCTTTCTTTCTCTCCCCGTGTTTCCTCCTTTCTTTCTCTCCCCGTGTTTCCTCCTTTCTTTCTCTCCCCGTGTTTCCTCCTTTCTTTCTCTCTCCGTGTTTCCTCCTTTCTTTCCCTCCCCGTGTATCCTCCTTTCTTTCCCTCCCCGTGTTTCCCCCTTTCTTTCTCTCCCCGTGTTTCCTCCTTTCTTTCTCTCCCCGTGTTTCCTCCTTTCTTTCTCTCCCCGTGTTTCCTCCTTTCTTTCTCTCCCCGTGTTTCCCCCTTTCTTTCTCTCCCCGTGTTTCCCCCTTTCTTTCCCTCCCCGTGTTTCCTCCTTTCTTTCTCTCCCCGTGTTTCCTCCTTTCTTTCTCTCCCCGTGTTTCCCCCTTTCTTTCTCTCCCCGTGTTTCCCCCTTTCTTTCTCTCCCCGTGTTTCCCCCTTTCTTTCTCTCCCCGTGTTTCCCCCTTTCTTTCTCTCCCCGTGTTTCCCCCTTTCTTTCTCTCCCCGTGTTTCCCCCTTTCTTTCTCTCCCCGTGTTTCCCCCTTTCTTTCTCTCCCCGTGTTTCCTCCTTTCTTTCTCTCCCCGTGTTTCCCCCTTTCTTTCTCTCCCCGTGTTTCCTCCTTTCTTTCTCTCCCCGTGTTTCCCCCTTTCTTTCTCTCCCCGTGTTTCCTCCTTTCTTTCTCTCCCCGTGTTTCCTCCTTTCTTTCTCTCCCCGTGTTTCCCCCTTTCTTTCCCTCCTAGTGTTTCCCCCTTTCTTTCTCTCCCCGTGTTTCCCCCTTTCTTTCTCTCCCCGTGTTTCCTCCTTTCTTTCTCTCCCCGTGTTTCCTCCTTTCTTTCTCTCCCCGTGTTTCCTCCTTTCTTTCTCTCCCCGTGTTTCCTCCTTTCTTTCTCTCCCCGTGTTTCCCCCTTTCTTTCTCTCCGTGTTTCCTCCTTTCTTTCTCTCCCCGTGTTTCCTCCTTTCTTTCTCTCCCCGTGTTTCCCCCTTTCTTTCTCTCCCCGTGTTTCCCCCTTTCTTTCTCTCCCCGTGTTTCCTCCTTTCTTTCTCTCCCCGTGTTTCCTCCTTTCTTTCTCTCCCCGTGTTTCCTCCTTTCTTTCTCTCCCCGTGTTTCCCCCTTTCTTTCTCTCCCCGTGTTTCCTCCTTTCTTTCTCTCCCCGTGTTTCCCCCTTTCTTTCTCTCCTCGTGTTTCCCCTTTCTTTCTCTCCCCGTGTTTACCCTGTTCTTTCTCTCCCCGTGTTTCCCCCTTTCTTTCTCTCCCATCTTTTCCCCCTTTCTTTCTCTCCCCGTGTTTCCACCTTTCTTTCTCTCCCATCTTTTCCCCCTTTCTTTCCCTCCCCATGTTTCCCCCTTTCTTTCTCTCCCCGTGTTTCCCCCTTTCTTTCTCTCCCATCTTTTCCCCCTTTCTTTCTCTCCCCGTGTTTCCACCTTTCTTTCTCTCCCATCTTTTCCCCCTTTCTTTCCCTCCCCATGTTTCCCCCTTTCTTTCTCTCCCCGTGTTTCCTCCTTTCTTTCCCTCCCCGTGTTTCCCCCTTTCTTTCTCTCCCCATGTTTCCTCCTTTCTTTCTCTCCCCGTGTTTCCCCCTTTCTTTCTCTCCCCGTGTTTCCTCCTTTCTTTCTCTCCCCGCGTTTCCTCCTTTCTTTCTCTCCCCGTGTTTCCTCCTTTCTTTCCCTCCCCGTGTTTCCTCCTTTCTTTCTCTCCCCGTGTTTCCCCCTTTCTTTCTCTCCCCGTGTTTCCCCCTTTCTTTCTCCCCGTGTTTCCCCCTTTCTTTCTCTCCCCGTGTTTCCCCCTTTCTTTCTCTCCCATCGTTTCCTCCTTTCTTTCTCTCCCCGTGTTTCCCCCTTTCTTTCTCTCCCCGTGTTTCCTCCTTTCTCTCCCCGTGTTTCCCCCTTTCTTTCTCTCCCCGTGTTTCCTCCTTTCTTTCTCTCCCCGTGTTTCCCCCTTTCTTTCTCTCTCCGTGTTTCCTCCTTTCTTTCTCTCCCCGTGTTTCCCCCTTTCTTTCCCTCCCCGTGTTTCCTCCTTTCTTTCTCTCCCCGTGTTTCCCCCTTTCTTTCTCTCCCCGTGTTTCCTCCTTTCTTTCTCTCCCCGTGTTTCCTCCTTTCTTTCTCTCCCCGTGTTTCCTCCTTTCTTTCTCTCCCCGTGTTTCCTCCTTTCTTTCTCTCCCCGTGTTTCCCCCTTTCTTTCTCTCCGTGTTTCCTCCTTTCTTTCTCTCCCCGTGTTTCCTCCTTTCTTTCTCTCCCAGTGTTTCCCCCTTTCTTTCTCTCCCCGTGTTTCCCCCTTTCTTTCTCTCCCCGTGTTTCCTCCTTTCTTTCTCTCCCCGTGTTTCCTCCTTTCTTTCTCTCCCCGTGTTTCCTCCTTTCTTTCTCTCCCCGTGTTTCCCCCTTTCTTTCTCTCCCCGTGTTTCCTCCTTTCTTTCTCTCCCCGTGTTTCCCCCTTTCTTTCTCTCCTCGTGTTTCCCCTTTCTTTCTCTCCCCGTGTTTACCCTGTTCTTTCTCTCCCCGTGTTTCCCCCTTTCTTTCTCTCCCATCTTTTCCCCCTTTCTTTCTCTCCCCGTGTTTCCACCTTTCTTTCTCTCCCATCTTTTCCCCCTTTCTTTCCCTCCCCATGTTTCCCCCTTTCTTTCTCTCCCCGTGTTTCCCCCTTTCTTTCTCTCCCATCTTTTCCCCCTTTCTTTCTCTCCCCGTGTTTCCACCTTTCTTTCTCTCCCATCTTTTCCCCCTTTCTTTCCCTCCCCATGTTTCCCCCTTTCTTTCTC
Source organism: Heptranchias perlo (assembly GCF_035084215.1). Taxonomy (NCBI): domain Eukaryota; kingdom Metazoa; phylum Chordata; class Chondrichthyes; order Hexanchiformes; family Hexanchidae; genus Heptranchias; species Heptranchias perlo. The sequence goes on along the minus strand of NC_090331.1, from coordinate 95,866,799 downwards.
TCCCCGTGTTTCCACCTTTCTTTCTCTCCCATCTTTTCCCCCTTTCTTTCCCTCCCCATGTTTCCCCCTTTCTTTCTCTCCCCGTGTTTCCTCCTTTCTTTCTCTCCCCGTGTTTCCTCCTTTCTTTCTCTCCCCATGTTTCCTCCTTTCTTTCTCTCCCCGTGTTTCCCCCTTTCTTTCTCTCCCCGTGTTTCCTCCTTTCTTTCTCTCCCCGCGTTTCCTCCTTTCTTTCTCTCCCCGTGTTTCCTCCTTTCTTTCCCTCCCCGTGTTTCCTCCTTTCTTTCTCTCCCCGTGTTTCCCCCTTTCTTTCTCTCCCCGTGTTTCCCCCTTTCTTTCTCCCCGTGTTTCCTCCTTTCTTTCTCTCCCCGTGTTTCCCCCTTTCTTTCTCTCCCCGTGTTTCCTCCTTTCTTTCTCTCCCCGTGTTTCCCCCTTTCTTTCTCTCCCCGTGTTTCCTCCTTTCTTTCTCTCCCCGTGTTTCCCCCTTTCTTTCTCTCCCCGTGTTTCCTCCTTTCTTTCTCTCCCCGTGTTTCCCCCTTTCTTTCCCTCCCCGTGTTTCCTCCTTTCTTTCTCTCCCCGTGTTTCCCCCTTTCTTTCTCTCCCCGTGTTTCCTCCTTTCTTTCTCTCCCCGTGTTTCCTCCTTTCTTTCTCTCCCCGTGTTTCCTCCTTTCTTTCTCTCCCCGTGTTTCCTCCTTTCTTTCTCTCCCCGTGTTTCCCCCTTTCTTTCTCTCCGTGTTTCCTCCTTTCTTTCTCTCCCCGTGTTTCCACCTTTCTTTCTCTCCCCGTGTTTCCCCCTTTCTTTCTCTCCCCGTGTTTCCCCCTTTCTTTCTCTCCCCGTGTTTCCTCCTTTCTTTCTCTCCCCGTGTTTCCTCCTTTCTTTCTCTCCCCGTGTTTCCTCCTTTCTTTCTCTCCCCGTGTTTCCCCCTTTCTTTCTCTCCCCGTGTTTCCCCCTTTCTTTCTCTCCTCGTGTTTCCCCTTTCTTTCTCTCCCCGTGTTTACCCTGTTCTTTCTCTCCCCGTGTTTCCCCCTTTCTTTCTCTCCCATCTTTTCCCCCTTTCTTTCTCTCCCCGTGTTTCCTCCTTTCTTTCCCTCCCCATGTTTCCCCCTTTCTTTCTCTCCCCGTGTTTCCCCCTTTCTTTCTCTCCCATCTTTTCCCCCTTTCTTTCTCTCCCCGTGTTTCCACCTTTCTTTCTCTCCCATCTTTTCCCCCTTTCTTTCCCTCCCCATGTTTCCCCCTTTCTTTCTCTCCCCGTGTTTCCTCCTTTCTTTCCCTCCCCGTGTTTCCCCCTTTCTTTCTCTCCCCATGTTTCCTCCTTTCTTTCTCTCCCCGTGTTTCCTCCTTTCTTTCTCTCCCCGTGTTTCCTCCTTTCTTTCCCTCCCCGTGTTTCCTCCTTTCTTTCCCTCCCCGTGTTTCCCCCTTTCTTTCTCTCCCCATGTTTCCTCCTTTCTTTCTCTCCCCGTTTTTCCCCCTTTCTTTCTCTCCCCGTGTTTCCTCCTTTCTTTCCCTCCCCGTGTTTCCTCCTTTCTTTCTCTCCCCATGTTTCCTCCTTTCTTTCTCTCCCCGTGTTTCCTCCTTTCTTTCCCTCCCCGTGTTTCCTCCTTTCTTTCCCTCCCCGTGTTTCCTCCTTTCTTTCCCTCCCCGTGTTTCCCCCTTTCTTTCTCTCCCCGTGTTTCCTCCTTTCTTTCTCTCCCCGTGTTTCCTCCTTTCTTTCTCTCCCATCGTTTCCCCCTTTCTTTCTCTCCCCGTGTTTCCCCCTTTCTTTCTCTCCCCGTGTTTCCTCCTTTCTTTCCCATCGTTTCCCCCTTTCTTTCTCTCCCCGTGTTTCCCCCTTTCTTTCTCTCCCCGTGTTTCCTCCTTTCTTTCTCTCCCCGTGTTTCCCCCTTTCTTTCTCTCCCCGTGTTTCCTCCTTTCTTTCTCTCCCATCGTTTCCCCCTTTCTTTCTCTCCCCGTGTTTCCCCCTTTCTTTCTCTCCCCGTGTTTCCCCCTTTCTTTCTCTCATCGTGTTTCCTCCTTTCTTTCCCTCCCCGTGTTTCCCCCTTTCTTTCTCTCCCCGTGTTTCCCCCTTTCTTTCTCTCCCCGTGTTTCCTCCTTTCTTTCTCTCCCCGTGTTTCCTCCTTTCTTTCTCTCCCCGTGTTTCCTCCTTTCTTTCTCTCCCCGTGTTTCCTCCTTTCTTTCTCTCCCCGTGTTTCCTCCTTTCTTTCTCTCCCCGTGTTTCCTCCTTTCTTTCTCTCCCCGTGTTTCCTCCTTTCTTTCTCTCCCCGTGTTTCCTCCTTTCTTTCTCTCCCCGTGTTTCCTCCTTTCTTTCTCTCCCCGTGTTTCCTCCTTTCTTTCTCTCCCCGTGTTTCCTCCTTTCTTTCTCTCCCCGTGTTTCCTCCTTTCTTTCTCTCCCCGTGTTTCCTCCTTTCTTTCTCTCCCCGTGTTTCCTCCTTTCTTTCTCTCCCCGTGTTTCCCCCTTTCTTTCTCTCCCCGTGTTTCCTCCTTTCTTTCTCTCCCCGTGTTTCCTCCTTTCTTTCTCTCCCCGTGTTTCCTCCTTTCTTTCTCTCCCCGTGTTTCCTCCTTTCTTTCTCTCCCCGTGTTTCCCCCTTTCTTTCTCTCCCCGTGTTTCCTCCTTTCTTTCTCTCCCCGTGTTTCCTCCTTTCTTTCTCTCCCCGTGTTTCCTCCTTTCTTTCTCTCCCCGTGTTTCCTCCTTTTTTTTTCTCCCCGTGTTTCCCCCTTTCTTTCTCTCCCCGTGTTTCCCCCTTTCTTTCTCTCATCGTGTTTCCTCCTTTCTTTCCCTCCCCGTGTTTCCCCCTTTCTTTCTCTCCCCGTGTTTCCTCCTTTCTTTCTCTCCCCGTGTTTCCTCCTTTCTTTCTCTCCCCGTGTTTCCTCCTTTCTTTCTCTCCCCGTGTTTCCTCCTTTCTTTCTCTCCCCGTGTTTCCTCCTTTCTTTCTCTCCCCGTGTTTCCTCCTTTCTTTCTCTCCCCGTGTTTCCTCCTTTCTTTCTCTCCCCGTGTTTCCTCCTTTCTTTCTCTCCCCGTGTTTCCTCCTTTCTTTCTCTCCCCGTGTTTCCTCCTTTCTTTCTCTCCCCGTGTTTCCTCCTTTCTTTCTCTCCCCGTGTTTCCTCCTTTCTTTCTCTCCCCGTGTTTCCTCCTTTCTTTCTCTCCCCGTGTTTCCCCCTTTCTTTCTCTCCCCGTGTTTCCTCCTTTCTTTCTCTCCCCGTGTTTCCTCCTTTCTTTCTCTCCCCGTGTTTCCTCCTTTCTTTCTCTCCCCGTGTTTCCTCCTTTCTTTCTCTCCCCGTGTTTCCTCCTTTCTTTCTCTCCCCGTGTTTCCTCCTTTCTTTCTCTCCCCGTGTTTCCTCCTTTCTTTCTCTCCCCGTGTTTCCTCCTTTCTTTCTCTCCCCGTGTTTCCCCCTTTCTTTCTCTCCCCGTGTTTCCCCCTTTCTTTCTCTCCCCGTGTTTCCCCCTTTCTTTCTCTCCCCGTGTTTCCCCCTGTCTTTCTCTCCCCGTGTTTCCCCCTTTCTTTCTCTCCTCGTGTTTCCCCCTTTCTTTCTCTCCCCGTGTTTCCCCCTTTCTTTCTCTCCCCGTGTTTCCTCCTTTCTTTCTCTCCCCGTGTTTCCTCCTTTCTTTCTCTCCCATCGTTTCCCCCTTTCTTTCTCTCCCCGTGTTTCCCCCTTTCTTTCTCTCCCCGTGTTTCCCCCTTTCTTTCTCTCCCATCGTTTCCCCCTTTCTTTCTCTCCCCGTGTTTCCCCCTTTCTTTCTCTCCCCGTGTTTCCTCCTTTCTTTCTCTCCTCGTGTTTCCTCCTTTCTTTCTCTCCCCGTGTTTCCTCCTTTCTTTCTCTCCCCGTGTTTCCTCCTTTCTTTCTCTCCCCGTGTTTCCTCCTTTCTTTCTCTCCCCGTGTTTCCTCCTTTCTTTCTCTCCCCGTGTTTCCTCCTTTCTTTCTCTCCCCGTGTTTCCTCCTTTCTTTCTCTCCCCGTGTTTCCTCCTTTCTTTCTCTCCCCGTGTTTCCTCCTTTCTTTCTCTCCCCGTGTTTCCTCCTTTCTTTCTCTCCCCGTGTTTCCTCCTTTCTTTCTCTCCCCGTGTTTCCTCCTTTCTTTCTCTCCCCGTGTTTCCTCCTTTCTTTCTCTCCCCGTGTTTCCCCCTTTCTTTCTCTCCCCGTGTTTCCCCCTTTCTTTCTCTCCCCGTGTTTCCTCCTTTCTTTCTCTCCCCGTGTTTCCTCCTTTCTTTCTCTCCCCGTGTTTCCCCCTTTCTTTCTCTCCCCGTGTTTCCTCCTTTCTTTCTCTCCCCGTGTTTCCCCCTTTCTTTCTCTCCCCGTGTTTCCTCCTTTCTTTCTCTCCTCGTGTTTCCTCCTTTCTTTCTCTCCCCGTGTTTCCCCCTTTCTTTCTCTCCCCGTGTTTCCTCCTTTCTTTCTCTCCCCGTGTTTCCCCCTTTCTTTCCCTCCCCGTGTTTCCCCCTTTCTTTCCCTCCCCGTGTTTCTCCCTTTCTTTCTCTCCCCGTGTTTCGCCCTTTCTTTCCCTCCCCGTGTTTCCCCCTTTCTTTCCCTCCCCGTGTTTCTCCCTTTCTTTCTCTCCCCGTGTTTCCCCCTTTCTTTCCCTCCCCGTGTTTCCTCCTTTCTTTCTCTCCCCGTGTTTCCTCCTTTCTTTCTCTCCCCGTGTTTCCTCCTTTCTTTCTCTCCCCGTGTTTCCTCCTTTCTTTCTCTCCCCGTGTTTCTCCCTTTCTTTCTCTCCCCGTGTTTCCCCCTTTCTTTCTCTCCCCGTGTTTCCCCCTTTCTTTCTCTCCTCGTGTTTCCCCTTTCTTTCTCTCCCCGTGTTTACCCTGTTCTTTCTCTCCCCGTGTTTCCCCCTTTCTTTCTCCCATCGTTTCCCCCTTTCTTTCTCTCCCCGTGTTTCCCCCTTTCTTTCTCTCCCCGTGTTTCCCCCTTTCTTTCTCTCCCCGTGTTTCCTTCTTTCTTTCTCTCCCCGTGTTTCCTCCTTTCTTTCCCTCCCCGTGTTTCCCCCTTTCTTTCTCTCCCCATGTTTCCTCCTTTCTTTCTCTCCCCGTGTTTCCCCCTTTCTTTCTCTCCCCGTGTTTCCCCCTTTCTTTCCCTCCCCGTGTTTCCCCCTTTCTTTCTCTCCCCGTGTTTCCCCCTTTCTTTCCCTCCCCGTGTTTCCCCCTTTCTTTCCCTCCCCGTGTTTCCCCCTTTCTTTCCCTCCCCGGGTTTCCCCCTTTCTTTCTCTCCCCATGTTTCCTCCTTTCTTTCTCTCCCCGTGTTTCCTCCTTTCTTTCTCTCCTCGTGTTTCCTCCTTTCTTTCTCTCCCCGTGTTTCCCCCTTTCTTTCTCTCCCCGTGTTTCCTCCTTTCTTTCTCTCCCCGTGTTTCCCCCTTTCTTTCCCTCCCCGTGTTTCCCCCTTTCTTTCCCTCCCCGTGTTTCTCCCTTTCTTTCTCTCCCCGTGTTTCCCCCTTTCTTTCCCTCCCCGTGTTTCCTCCTTTCTTTCTCTCCCCGTGTTTCCTCCTTTCTTTCTCTCCCCGTGTTTCCTCCTTTCTTTCTCTCCCCGTGTTTCCTCCTTTCTTTCTCTCCCCGTGTTTCCCCCTTTCTTTCTCTCCCCGTGTTTCCCCCTTTCTTTCTCTCCCCGTGTTTCCTCCTTTCTTTCTCTCCCCGTGTTTCCTCCTTTCTTTCCCTCCCCGTGTTTCCTCCTTTCTTTCTCTCCCCGTGTTTCCTCCTTTCTTTCTCTCCCCGTGTTTCCTCCTTTCTTTCTCTCCCCGTGTTTCCTCCTTTCTTTCTCTCCCCGTGTTTCCCCCTTTCTTTCCCTCCCCGGGTTTCCCCCTTTCTTTCTCTCCCCATGTTTCCTCCTTTCTTTCTCTCCCCGTGTTTCCTCCTTTCTTTCTCTCCCCGTGTTTCCTCCTTTCTTTCTCTCCCCGTGTTTCCCCCTTTCTTTCTCTCCCCGTGTTTCCCCCTTTCTTTCTCTCCCCGTGTTTCCTCCTTTCTTTCTCTCCCCGTGTTTCCCCCTTTCTTTCTCTCCCCGTGTTTCCCCCTTTCTTTCTCTCCCCGTGTTTACCCTGTTCTTTCTCTCCCCGTGTTTCCCCCTTTCTTTCTCTCCCATCGTTTCCCCCTTTCTTTCTCTCCCCGTGTTTCCCCCTTTCTTTCTCTCCCCGTGTTTCCCCCTTTCTTTCTCTCCCCGTGTTTCCCCCTTTCTTTCTCTCCCCGTGTTTCCTCCTTTCTTTCTCTCCCCGTGTTTCCCCCTTTCTTTCTCTCCCCGTGTTTCCTCCTTTCTTTCTCTCCCCGTGTTTCCCCCTTTCTTTCTCTCCCCGTGTTTCCTCCTTTCTTTCTCTCCCCGTGTTTCCTCCTTTCTTTCTCTCCCCGTGTTTCCTCCTTTCTTTCTCTCCCCGTGTTTCCTCCTTTCTTTCTCTCCCCGTGTTTCCTCCTTTCTTTCTCTCCCCGTGTTTCCTCCTTTCTTTCTCTCCCCGTGTTTCCTCCTTTCTTTCTCTCCCCGTGTTTCCTCCTTTCTTTCTCTCCCCGTGTTTCCTCCGTTCTTTCTCTCCCCGTGTTTCCTCCTTTCTTTCTCTCCCCGTGTTTCCTCCTTTTTTTTTCTCCCCGTGTTTCCCCCTTTCTTTCTCTCCCCGTGTTTCCCCCTTTCTTTCTCTCATCGTGTTTCCTCCTTTCTTTCCCTCCCCGTGTTTCCCCCTTTCTTTCTCTCCCCGTGTTTCCTCCTTTCTTTCTCTCCCCGTGTTTCCTCCTTTCTTTCTCTCCCCGTGTTTCCTCCTTTCTTTCTCTCCCCGTGTTTCCTCCTTTCTTTCTCTCCACGTGTTTCCTCCTTTCTTTCTCTCCCCGTGTTTCCTCCTTTCTTTCTCTCCCCGTGTTTCCTCCTTTCTTTCTCTCCCCGTGTTTCCTCCTTTCTTTCTCTCCCCGTGTTTCCTCCTTTCTTTCTCTCCCCGTGTTTCCTCCTTTCTTTCTCTCCCCGTGTTTCCTCCTTTCTTTCTCTCCCCGTGTTTCCTCCTTTCTTTCTCTCCCCGTGTTTCCTCCTTTCTTTCTCTCCCCGTGTTTCCTCCTTTCTTTCTCTCCCCGTGTTTCCTCCTTTCTTTCTCTCCCCGTGTTTCCTCCTTTCTTTCTCTCCCCGTGTTTCCTCCTTTCTTTCTCTCCCCGTGTTTCCTCCTTTCTTTCTCTCCCCGTGTTTCCTCCTTTCTTTCTCTCCCCGTGTTTCCCCCTTTCTTTCTCTCCCCGTGTTTCCCCCTTTCTTTCTCTCCCCGTGTTTCCCCCTGTCTTTCTCTCCCCGTGTTTCCCCCTTTCTTTCTCTCCTCGTGTTTCCCCCTTTCTTTCTCTCGCCGTGTTTCCCCCTTTCTTTCTCTCCCCGTGTTTCCTCCTTTCTTTCTCTCCCCGTGTTTCCTCCTTTCTTTCTCTCCCATCGTTTCCCCCTTTCTTTCTCTCCCCGTGTTTCCCCCTTTCTTTCTCTCCCCGTGTTTCCCCCTTTCTTTCTCTCCCATCGTTTCCCCCTTTCTTTCTCTCCCCGTGTTTCCCCCTTTCTTTCTCTCCCCGTGTTTCCTCCTTTCTTTCTCTCCTCGTGTTTCCTCCTTTCTTTCTCTCCCCGTGTTTCCCCCTTTCTTTCTCTCCCCGTCTTTCCACCTTTCTTTCTCTCCCCGTGTTTCCCCCTTTCTTTCCCTCCCCGTGTTTCCCCCTTTCTTTCCCTCCCCGTGTTTCTCTCTTTCTTTCTCTCCCCGTGTTTCCCCCTTTCTTTCCCTCCCCGTGTTTCCTCCTTTCTTTCTCTCCCCGTGTTTCCTCCTTTCTTTCTCTCCCCGTGTTTCCTCCTTTCTTTCTCTCCCCGTGTTTCCTCCTTTCTTTCTCTCCCCGTGTTTCCTCCTTTCTTTCTCTCCCCGTGTTTCCTCCTTTTTTTTTCTCCCCGTGTTTCCCCCTTTCTTTCTCTCCCCGTGTTTCCCCCTTTCTTTCTCTCATCGTGTTTCCTCCTTTCTTTCCCTCCCCGTGTTTCCCCCTTTCTTTCTCTCCCCGTGTTTCCTCCTTTCTTTCTCTCCCCGTGTTTCCTCCTTTCTTTCTCTCCCCGTGTTTCCTCCTTTCTTTCTCTCCCCATGTTTCCTCCTTTCTTTCTCTCCACGTGTTTCCTCCTTTCTTTCTCTCCCCGTGTTTCCTCCTTTCTTTCTCTCCCCGTGTTTCCTCCTTTCTTTCTCTCCCCGTGTTTCCTCCTTTCTTTCTCTCCCCGTGTTTCCTCCTTTCTTTCTCTCCCCGTGTTTCCTCCTTTCTTTCTCTCCCCGTGTTTCCTCCTTTCTTTCTCTCCCCGTGTTTCCTCCTTTCTTTCTCTCCCCGTGTTTCCTCCTTTCTTTCTCTCCCCGTGTTTCCTCCTTTCTTTCTCTCCCCGTGTTTCCTCCTTTCTTTCTCTCCCCGTGTTTCCTCCTTTCTTTCTCTCCCCGTGTTTCCCCCTTTCTTTCTCTCCCCGTGTTTCCCCCTTTCTTTCTCTCCCCGTGTTTCCCCCTTTCTTTCTCTCCCCGTGTTTCCCCCTGTCTTTCTCTCCCCGTGTTTCCCCCTTTCTTTCTCTCCTCGTGTTTCCCCCTTTCTTTCTCTCGCCGTGTTTCCCCCTTTCTTTCTCTCCCCGTGTTTCCTCCTTTCTTTCTCTCCCCGTGTTTCCTCCTTTCTTTCTCTCCCATCGTTTCCCCCTTTCTTTCTCTCCCCGTGTTTCCCCCTTTCTTTCTCTCCCCGTGTTTCCCCCTTTCTTTCTCTCCCATCGTTTCCCCCTTTCTTTCTCTCCCCGTGTTTCCCCCTTTCTTTCTCTCCCCGTGTTTCCTCCTTTCTTTCTCTCCTCGTGTTTCCTCCTTTCTTTCTCTCCCCGTGTTTCCCCCTTTCTTTCTCTCCCCGTCTTTCCACCTTTCTTTCTCTCCCCGTGTTTCCCCCTTTCTTTCCCTCCCCGTGTTTCCCCCTTTCTTTCCCTCCCCGTGTTTCCCTCTTTCTTTCTCTCCCCGTGTTTCCCCCTTTCTTTCCCTCCCCGTGTTTCCTCCTTTCTTTCTCTCCCCGTGTTTCCTCCTTTCTTTCTCTCCCCGTGTTTCCTCCTTTCTTTCTCTCCCCGTGTTTCCCCCTTTCTTTCTCTCCCCGTGTTTCCCCCTTTCTTTCTCTCCCCGTGTTTCCTCCTTTCTTTCTCTCCCCGTGTTTCCCCCTTTCTTTCTCTCCTCGTGTTTCCCCTTTCTTTCTCTCCCCGTGTTTACCCTGTTCTTTCTCTCCCCGTGTTTCCCCCTTTCTTTCTCTCCCATCGTTTCCCCCTTTCTTTCTCTCCCCGTGTTTCCCCCTTTCTTTCTCTCCCCGTGTTTCCCCCTTTCTTTCTCTCCCCGTGTTTCCCCCTGTCTTTCTCTCCCCGTATTTCCCCCTTTCTTTCTCTCCCCGTGTTTCCCCCTTTCTTTCTCTCCCCGTGTTTCCTCCTTTCTTTCTCTCCCCGTGTTTCCTCCTTTCTTTCTCTCCCATCGTTTCCCCCTTTCTTTCTCTCCCCGTGTTTCCCCCTTTCTTTCTCTCCCCGTGTTTCCCCCTTTCTTTCTCTCCCATCGTTTCCCCCTTTCTTTCTCTCCCCGTGTTTCCCCCTTTCTTTCTCTCCCCGTGTTTCCTCCTTTCTTTCTCTCCTCATGTTTCCTCCTTTCTTTCTCTCCCCGTGTTTCCCCCTTTCTTTCTCTCCCCGTCTTTCCACCTTTCTTTCTCTCCCCGTGTTTCCCCCTTTCTTTCCCTCCCCGTGTTTCCCCCTTTCTTTCCCTCCCCGTGTTTCCCTCTTTCTTTCTCTCCCCGTGTTTCCCCCTTTCTTTCCCTCCCCGTGTTTCCTCCTTTCTTTCTCTCCCCGTGTTTCCTCCTTTCTTTCTCTCCCCGTGTTTCCTCCTTTCTTTCTCTCCCCGTGTTTCCCCCTTTCTTTCTCTCCCCGTGTTTCCCCCTTTCTTTCTCTCCCCGTGTTTCCTCCTTTCTTTCTCTCCCCGTGTTTCCCCCTTTCTTTCTCTCCTCGTGTTTCCCCTTTCTTTCTCTCCCCGTGTTTACCCTGTTCTTTCTCTCCCCGTGTTTCCCCCTTTCTTTCTCTCCCATCGTTTCCCCCTTTCTTTCTCTCCCCGTGTTTCCCCCTTTCTTTCTCTCCCCGTGTTTCCTCCTTTCTTTCTCTCCCCGTGTTTCCTCCTTTCTTTCCCTCCCCGTGTTTCCCCCTTTCTTTCTCTCCCCATGTTTCCTCCTTTCTTTCTCTCCCCGTGTTTCCCCCTTTCTTTCTCTCCCCGTGTTTCCCCCTTTCTTTCCCTCCCCGTGTTTCCCCCTTTCTTTCTCTCCCCGTGTTTCCCCCTTTCTTTCCCTCCCCGTGTTTCCCCCTTTCTTTCCCTCCCCGTGTTTCCCCCTTTCTTTCCCTCCCCGGGTTTCCCCCTTTCTTTCTCTCCCCATGTTTCCTCCTTTCTTTCTCTCCCCGTGTTTCCCCCTTTCTTTCTCTCCCCGTGTTTCCTCCTTTCTTTCTCTCCCCGTGTTTCCTCCTTTCTTTCTCTCCCCGTGTTTCCCCCTTTCTTTCTCTCCCCGTGTTTCCCCCTTTCTTTCTCTCCCCGTGTTTCCTCCTTTCTTTCTCTCCCCGTGTTTCCCCCTTTCTTTCTCTCATCGTGTTTCCTCCTTTCTTTCCCTCCCCGTGTTTCCCCCTTTCTTTCTCTCCCCGTGTTTCCTCCTTTCTTTCTCTCCCCGTGTTTCCACCTTTCTTTCTCTCCCCGTGTTTCCCCCTTTCTTTCTCTCCCCGTGTTTCCTCCTTTCTTTCTCTCCCCGTGTTTCCCCCTTTCTTTCTCTCCCCGTGTTTCCTCCTTTCTTTCTCTCCCCGTGTTTCCTCCTTTCTTTCTCTCCCCGTGTTTCCTCCTTTCTTTCTCTCCCCGTGTTTCCTCCTTTCTTTCTCTCCCCGTGTTTCCTCCTTTCTTTCTCTCCCCGTGTTTCCTCCTTTCTTTCTCTCCCCGTGTTTCCTCCTTTCTTTCTCTCCCCGTGTTTCCTCCTTTCTTTCTCTCCCCGTGTTTCCTCCTTTCTTTCTCTCCCCGTGTTTCCTCCTTTCTTTCTCTCCCCGTGTTTCCTCCTTTCTTTCTCTCCCCGTGTTTCCTCCTTTCTTTCTCTCCCCGTGTTTCCCCCTTTCTTTCTCTCCCCGTGTTTCCCCCTTTCTTTCTCTCCCCGTGTTTCCCCCTTTCTTTCTCTCCCCGTGTTTCCCCCTGTCTTTCTCTCCCCGTGTTTCCCCCTTTCTTTCTCTCCTCGTGTTTCCCCCTTTCTTTCTCTCCCCGTGTTTCCCCCTTTCTTTCTCTCCCCGTGTTTCCTCCTTTCTTTCTCTCCCCGTGTTTCCTCCTTTCTTTCTCTCCCATCGTTTCCCCCTTTCTTTCTCTCCCCGTGTTTCCCCCTTTCTTTCTCTCCCCGTGTTTCCCCCTTTCTTTCTCTCCCATCGTTTCCCCCTTTCTTTCTCTCCCCGTGTTTCCCCCTTTCTTTCTCTCCCCGTGTTTCCTCCTTTCTTTCTCTCCTCGTGTTTCCTCCTTTCTTTCTCTCCCCGTGTTTCCCCCTTTCTTTCTCTCCCCGTGTTTCCTCCTTTCTTTCTCTCCCCGTGTTTCCCCCTTTCTTTCCCTCCCCGTGTTTCCCCCTTTCTTTCCCTCCCCGTGTTTCTCCCTTTCTTTCTCTCCCCGTGTTTCCCCCTTTCTTTCCCTCCCCGTGTTTCCTCCTTTTTTTCTCTCCCCGTGTTTCCTCCTTTCTTTCTCTCCCCGTGTTTCCTCCTTTCTTTCTCTCCCCGTGTTTCCTCCTTTCTTTCTCTCCCCGTGTTTCCCCCTTTCTTTCTCTCCCCGTGTTTCCCCCTTTCTTTCTCTCCCCGTGTTTCCTCCTTTCTTTCTCTCCCCGTGTTTCCCCCTTTCTTTCTCTCCTCGTGTTTCCCCTTTCTTTCTCTCCCCGTGTTTACCCTGTTCTTTCTCTCCCCGTGTTTCCCCCTTTCTTTCTCTCCCATCGTTTCCCCCTTTCTTTCTCTCCCCGTGTTTCCCCCTTTCTTTCTCTCCCCGTGTTTCCTCCTTTCTTTCTCTCCCCGTGTTTCCTCCTTTCTTTCCCTCCCCGTGTTTCCCCCTTTCTTTCTCTCCCCTTGTTTCCTCCTTTCTTTCTCTCCCCGTGTTTCCCCCTTTCTTTCTCTCCCCGTGTTTCCCCCTTTCTTTCCCTCCCCGTGTTTCCCCCTTTCTTTCTCTCCCCGTGTTTCCCCCTTTCTTTCCCTCCCCGTGTTTCCCCCTTTCTTTCCCTCCCCGTGTTTCCCCCTTTCTTTCCCTCCCCGGGTTTCCCCCTTTCTTTCTCTCCCCATGTTTCCTCCTTTCTTTCTCTCCCCGTGTTTCCTCCTTTCTTTCTCTCCTCGTGTTTCCTCCTTTCTTTCTCTCCCCGTGTTTCCCCCTTTCTTTCTCTCCCCGTGTTTCCTCCTTTCTTTCTCTCCCCGTGTTTCCCCCTTTCTTTCCCTCCCCGTGTTTCCCCCTTTCTTTCCCTCCCCGTGTTTCTCCCTTTCTTTCTCTCCCCGTGTTTCCCCCTTTCTTTCCCTCCCCGTGTTTCCTCCTTTCTTTCTCTCCCCGTGTTTCCTCCTTTCTTTCTCTCCCCGTGTTTCCTCCTTTCTTTCTCTCCCCGTGTTTCCTCCTTTCTTTCTCTCCCCGTGTTTCCCCCTTTCTTTCTCTCCCCGTGTTTCCCCCTTTCTTTCTCTCCCCGTGTTTCCTCCTTTCTTTCTCTCCCCGTGTTTCCCCCTTTCTTTCTCTCCTCGTGTTTCCCCTTTCTTTCTCTCCCCGTGTTTACCCTGTTCTTTCTCTCCCCGTGTTTCCCCCTTTCTTTCTCTCCCATCGTTTCCCCCTTTCTTTCTCTCCCCGTGTTTCCCCCTTTCTTTCTCTCCCCGTGTTTCCTCCTTTCTTTCTCTCCCCGTGTTTCCTCCTTTCTTTCCCTCCCCGTGTTTCCCCCTTTCTTTCTCTCCCCATGTTTCCTCCTTTCTTTCTCTCCCCGTGTTTCCCCCTTTCTTTCTCTCCCCGTGTTTCCCCCTTTCTTTCCCTCCCCGTGTTTCCCCCTTTCTTTCTCTCCCCGTGTTTCCCCCTTTCTTTCCCTCCCCGTGTTTCCCCCTTTCTTTCCCTCCCCGTGTTTCCCCCTTTCTTTCCCTCCCCGGGTTTCCCCCTTTCTTTCTCTCCCCGTGTTTCCTCCTTTCTTTCTCTCCCCGTGTTTCCTCCTTTCTTTCTCTCCCTGTGTTTCCTCCTTTCTTTCTCTCCCCGTGTTTCCCCCTTTCTTTCTCTCCCCGTGTTTCCCCCTTTCTTTCTCTCCCCGTGTTACCTCCTTTCTTTCTCTCCCCGTGTTTCCCCCTTTCTTTCTCTCCCCGTGTTTCCCCCTTTCTTTCTCTCCCCGTGTTTACCCTGTTCTTTCTCTCCCCGTGTTTCCCCCTTTCTTTCTCTCCCATCGTTTCCCCCTTTCTTTCTCTCCCCGTGTTTCCCCCTTTCTTTCTCTCCCCGTGTTTCCCCCTTTCTTTCTCTCCCCGTGTTTCCCCCTTTCTTTCTCTCCCCGTGTTTCCTCCTTTCTTTCTCTCCCCGTGTTTCCCCCTTTCTTTCTCTCCCCGTGTTTCCTCCTTTCTTTCTCTCCCCGTGTTTCCCCCTTTCTTTCTCTCCCCGTGTTTCCTCCTTTCTTTCTCTCCCCGTGTTTCCTCCTTTCTTTCTCTCCCCGTGTTTCCCCCTTTCTTTCCCTCCCCGTGTTTCCTCCTTTCTTTCTCTCCCCGTGTTTCCCCCTTTCTTTCTCTCCCCGTGTTTCCTCCTTTCTTTCTCTCCCCGTGTTTCCTCCTTTCTTTCTCTCCCCGTGTTTCCTCCTTTCTTTCTCTCCCCGTGTTTCCTCCTTTCTTTCTCTCCCCATGTTTCCCCCTTTCTTTCTCTCCGTGTTTCCTCCTTTCTTTCTCTCCCCGTGTTTCCTCCTTTCTTTCTCTCCCCGTGTTTCCCCCTTTCTTTCTCTCCCCGTGTTTCCCCCTTTCTTTCTCTCCCCGTGTTTCCTCCTTTCTTTCTCTCCCCGTGTTTCCTCCTTTCTTTCTCTCCCCGTGTTTCCCCCTTTCTTTCTCTCCCCGTGTTTCCCCCTTTCTTTCTCTCCCCGTGTTTCCTCCTTTCTTTCTCTCCCCGTGTTTCCCCCTTTCTTTCTCTCCTCGTGTTTCCCCTTTCTTTCTCTCCCCGTGTTTACCCTGTTCTTTCTCTCCCCGTGTTTCCCCCTTTCTTTCTCTCCCATCTTTTCCCCCTTTCTTTCTCTCCCCGTGTTTCCCCCTTTCTTTCCCTCCCCGTGTTTCCTCCTTTCTTTCCTTCCTTGTGTTTCCTCCGTTCTTTCTGTCCCCGTGTTTCCCCCTTTCTTACTCTCCCCGTGTTTCCCCCTTTCTTTCCCTCCCCGTGTTTCCCCCTATCTTTCCCTCCCCGTGTTTCCCCCTTTCTTACTCTCCCCGTGTTTCCCCCTTTCTTTCCCTCCCCGTGTTTCCCCCTATCTTTCCATCCCCGTGTTTCACCCTTTCTTTCTCACCCCGTGTTTCTCCCCGTGTTTCCCCCTTCTTTCTCTCCCCTCATTTCCCCCTTTCGTTCTCTCCCCGTGTTTCCCCCTTTCTTTCTCTCCCCATGTTTCCCCCTTTCTTTCTCTCCCCTCATTTCCCCCTTTCTTTCTCTCCCCGTGTTTCCCCCTTTCTTTCCCTCCCCGTGTTTCCCCCTTTCTTTCTCTCCCCGTGTTTCCCCCTTTCTTTCCCTCCCCGGGTTTCCCCCTTTCTTTCTCTCCCCATGTTTCCTCCTTTCTTTCTCTCCCCGTGTTTCCTCCTTTCTTTCTCTCCCCGTGTTTCCCCCTTTCTTTCTCTCCCCGTGTTTCCCCCTTTCTTTCCCTCCCCGTGTTTCCCCCTTTCTTTCTCTCCCCATGTTTCCTCCTTTCTTTCTCTCCCTGTGTTTCCCCCTTTCTTTCCCTCCCCGTGTTTCCCCCTTTCTTTCTCTCCCCATGTTTCCTCCTTTCTTTCTCTCCCTGTGTTTCCCCCTTTCTTTCCCTCCCCGTGTTTCCCCCTTTCTTTCTCTCCCCATGTTTCCTCCTTTCTTTCTCTCCCTGTGTTTCCCCCTTTCTTTCCCTCCCCGTGTTTCCCCCTTTCTTTCTCTCCCCTTGTTTCCCCCTTTCTTTCTCTCCCCGTGTTTCCTCCTTTCTTTCTCTCCCCGTGTTTCCCCCTTTCTTTCCCTCCCCGTGTTTCCCCCTTTCTTTCTCTCCCCGTGTTTCCTCCTTTCTTTCTCTCCCTGTGTTTCCTCCTTTCTTTCTCTCCCCATGTTTCCTCCTTTCTTTCTCTCCCCGTGTTTCCCCCTTTCTTTCCCTCCCCGTGTTTCCCCCTTTCTTTCTCTCCCCGTGTTTCCCCCTTTCTTTCTCTCCCCGTGTTTCCCCCTTTCTTTCTCTCCTTGTGTTTCCCCCTTTCTTTCCCTCCCCGTGTTTCCCCCTTTCTTTCTCTCCCCGTGTTTCCCCCTTTCTTTCCCTCCCCGTGTTTCCCCCTTTCTTTCTCTCCCCGTGTTTCCCCCTTTCTTTCCCTCCCCGTGTTTCCCCCTTTCTTTCCCTCCCCGTGTTTCCCTCTTTCTTTCTCTCCCCGTGTTTCCCCCTTTCTTTCTCTCCCCGTGTTTCCCCCTTTCTTTCTCTCCCCGTGTTTCCCCCTTTCTTTCCCTCCCCGTGTTTCCCCCTTTTCTCTCCTCGTGTTTCCTCCTTTCTTTCCCTTCCCGTGTTTCCTCCTTTCTTTCTCTCCCCGTGTTTCCCCCTTTCTTTCTCTCCCCATGTTTCCTCCTTTCTTTCTCTCCCCGTGTTTCCTCCTTTCTTTCTCTCCTCGTGTTTCCTCCTTTCTTTCTCTTCCCGTGTTTCCTCCTTTCTTTCTCTCCCCGTGTTTCCTCCTTTCTTTCCCTCCCCGTGTTTCCCCGTTTCTTTCTCTCCCCGTGTTTCCCCCTTTCTTTCTCTCCTCGTGTTTCCCCCTTTCTTTCTCTCCCCGTGTTTCCCCCTTTCTTTCTGTCCCCGTGTTTCCTCCTTTCTTTCTCTCCTCGTGTTTCCCCCTTTCTTACTCTCCCCGTGTTTCCCCCTTTCTTTCTCTCCCCGTGTTTCCCCCTTTCTTTCCCTCCCCGTGTTTCCCCCTTTCTTTCCCTCCCCGTGTTTCCCCCTTTCTTTCTCTCCCCGTGTTTCCTCCTTTCTTTCTCTCCCCGTGTTTCCTCCTTTCTTTCTCTCCCCATGTTTCCTCCTTTCTTTCTCTCCCCGTGTTTCCCCCTTTCTTTCCCTCCCCGTGTTTCCCCCTTTCTTTCTCTCCCCGTGTTTCCCCCTTTCTTTCTCTCCCCGTGTTTCCCCCTTTCTTTCTCTCCTCGTGTTTCCCCCTTTCTTTCCCTCCCCGTGTTTCCCCCTTTCTTTCTCTCCCTGTGTTTCCCCCTTTCTTTCCCTCCCCGTGTTTCCCCCTTTCTTTCTCTCCCCGTGTTTCCCCCTTTCTTTCCCTCCCCGTGTTTCCCCCTTTCTTTCCCTCCCCGGGTTTCCCCCTTTCTTTCTCTCCCCGTGTTTCCCCCTTTCTTTCTCTCCCCGTGTTTCCCCCTTTCTTTCTCTCCCCATGTTTCCCCCTTTCTTTCCCTCCCCGTGTTTCCCCCTTTCTTTCTCTCCTCGTTTTTCCTCCTTTCTTTCCCTTCCCGTGTTTCCTCCTTTCTTTCTCTCCCCGTGTTTCCTCCTTTCTTTCTCTCCCCGTGTTTCCTCCTTTCTTTCTCTCCCCGTGTTTCCTCCTTTCTTTCTCTCCCCGTGTTTCCTCCTTTCTTTCTCTCCCCGTGTTTCCTCCTTTCTTTCTCTTCCCGTGTTTCCTCCTTTCTTTCTCTCCCCGTGTTTCCTCCTTTCTTTCCCTCCCCGTGTTTCCCCGTTTCTTTCTCTCCCCGTGTTTCCCCCTTTCTTTCTCTCCTCGTGTTTCCCCCTTTCTTTCTCTCCCCGTGTTTCCCCCTTTCTTTCTGTCCCCGTGTTTCCTCCTTTCTTTCCCTCCCCGTGTTTCCCCCTTTCTTTCTCTCCCCGTGTTTCCCCCTTTCTTTCCCTCCCCGTGTTTCCCCCTTTCTTTCCCTCCCCGTGTTTCCCCCTTTCTTTCTCTCCCCGTGTTTCCTCCTTTCTTTCTCTCCCCGTGTTTCCCCCTTTCTTTCCCTCCCTGTGTTTCCCCCTTTCTTTCTCTCCCCGTGTGTCCCCCTTTCTTTCTCTCCCCGTGTTTCCCCCTTTCTTTCTCTCCCCGTGTTTCCTCCTTTCTTTCCCTCCCCGTGTTTCCCCCTTTCTTTCTCTCCCCGTGTTTCCCCCTTTCTTTCCCTCCCCGTGTTTCCCCCTTTCTTTCCCTCCCCGTGTTTTACCCTTTCTTTCTCTCCCCGTGTTTCCCCCTTTCTTTCTCTCCCCGTGTTTCCCCCTTTCTTTCTCTCCCCGTGTTTCCCCCTTTCTTTCCCTCCCCGTGTTTCCCCCTTTCTTTCCCTCCCCGTGTTTCCCCCTTTCTTTCTCTCCCCGTGTTTCCCCCTTTCTTTCTCTCCCCGTGTTTCCCCCTTTCTTTCTCTCCCCGTGTTTCCCCCTTTCTTTCCCTCCCCGTGTTTCCCCCTTTCTTTCTCTCCCCGTGTTTCCCCCTTTCTTTCTCTCCCCGTGTTTCCCCCTTTCTTTCCCTCCCCGTGTTTCCCCCTTTCTTTCTCTCCCCGTGTTTCCCCCTTTCTTTCTCTCCCCGTGTTTCCCCCTTTCTTTCTCTCCCCGTGTTTCCCCCTTTCTTTCTCTCCCCGTGTTTCCTCCTTTCTTTCCCTCCCCGTGTTTCCCCCTTTCTTTCTCTCCCTGTGTTTCCCCCTTTCTTTCCCTCCCCGTGTTTCCCCCTTTCTTTCCCTCCCCGTGTTTTACCCTTTCTTTCTCTCCCCGTGTTTCCCCCTTTCTTTCTCTCCCCGTGTTTCCCCCTTTCTTTCTCTCCCCGTGTTTCCCCCTTTCTTTCCCTCCCCGTGTTTCCCCCTTTCTTTCCCTCCCCGTGTTTCCCCCTTTCTTTCTCTCCCCGTGTTTCCCCCTTTCTTTCTCTCCCCGTGTTTCCCCCTTTCTTTCTCTCCCCGTGTTTCCCCCTTTCTTTCCCTCCCCGTGTTTCCCCCTTTCTTTCTCTCCCCGTGTTTCCCCCTTTCTTTCTCTCCCCGTGTTTCCCCCTTTCTTTCCCTCCCCGTGTTTCCCCCTTTCTTTCTCTCCCCGTGTTTCCCCCTTTCTTTCTCTCCCCGTGTTTCCCCCTTTCTTTCCCTCCCCGTGTTTCCCCCTTTCTTTCTCTCCCCGTGTTTCCCCCTTTCTTTCCCTCCCCGTGTTTCCCCCTTTCTTTCTGTCCCCGTGTTTCCCCCTTTCTTTCTCTCCCCGTGTTTCCCCCTTTCTTTCCCTCCCCGTGTTTCCCCCTTTCTTTCTCTCCCCGTGTTTCCCCCTTTCTTTCTCTCCCCGTGTTTCCCCCTTTCTTTCCCTCCCCGTGTTTCCCCCTTTCTTTCCCTCCCCGTGTTTCCCCCTTTCTTTCTCTCCCCGTGTTTCCCCCTTTCTTTCTCTCCCCGTGTTTCCCCCTTTCTTTCCCTCCCCGTGTTTCCCCCTTTCTTTCTCTCCCCGTGTTTCCCCCTTTCTTTCTCTCCCCGTGTTTCCCCCTTTCTTTCCCTCCCCGTGTTTCCCCCTTTCTTTCTCTCCCCGTGTTTCCCCCTTTCTTTCTCTCCCCGTGTTTCCCCCTTTCTCTCCCCGTGTTTCCCCCTTTCTTTCTCTCCCCGTGTTTCCCCCTTTCTTTCCCTCCCCGTGTTTCCCCCTTTCTTTCTCTCCCCGTGTTTCCCCCTTTCTTTCTCTCCCCGTGCTTCCTCCTTTCTTTTCCTCCCCGTGTTGACCCCGTTCTTTCCCTCCCCGTGTTGACCCCGTTCTTTCCCTCCCCGTGTTTCCCCCTTTCTTTCTCTCCCCGTGTTTCCTCCTTTCTTTCTCTCCCCGTGTTTCCCCCTTTCTTTCTCTCCCCGTGTTTCCCCCTTTCTTTCCCTCCCCGTGTTTCCCCCTTTCTTTCTGTCCCCGTGTTTCCCCCTTTCTTTCTCTCCCCGTGTTTCCCCCTTTCTTTCCCTCCCCGTGTTTCCCCCTTTCTTTCTCTCCCCGTGTTTCCCCCTTTCTTTCTCTCCCCGTGTTTCCCCCTTTCTTTCCCTCCCCGTGTTTCCCCCTTTCTTTCCCTCCCCGTGTTTCCCCCTTTCTTTCCCTCCCCGTGTTTCCCCCTTTCTTTCTCTCCCCGTGTTTCCTCCTTTCTTTCTCTCCCCGTGTTTCCTCCTTTCTTTCTCTCCCCATGTTTCCTCCTTTCTTTCTCTCCCCGTGTTTCCCCCTTTCTTTCCCTCCCCGTGTTTCCCCCTTTCTTTCTCTCCCCGTGTTTCCCCCTTTCTTTCTCTCCCCGTGTTTCCCCCTTTCTTTCTCTCCTCGTGTTTCCCCCTTTCTTTCCCTCCCCGTGTTTCCCCCTTTCTTTCTCTCCCTGTGTTTCCCCCTTTCTTTCCCTCCCCGTGTTTCCCCCTTTCTTTCTCTCCCCGTGTTTCCCCCTTTCTTTCCCTCCCCGTGTCTCCCCCTTTCTTTCCCTCCCCGGGTTTCCCCCTTTCTTTCTCTCCCCGTGTTTCCCCCTTTCTTTCTCTCCCCGTGTTTCCCCCTTTCTTTCTCTCCCCATGTTTCCCCCTTTCTTTCCCTCCCCGTGTTTCCCCCTTTCTTTCTCTCCTCGTTTTTCCTCCTTTCTTTCCCTTCCCGTGTTTCCTCCTTTCTTTCTCTCCCCGTGTTTCCTCCTTTCTTTCTCTCCCCGTGTTTCCTCCTTTCTTTCTCTCCCCGTGTTTCCTCCTTTCTTTCTCTCCCCGTGTTTCCTCCTTTCTTTCTCTCCCCGTGTTTCCTCCTTTCTTTCTCTTCCCGTGTTTCCTCCTTTCTTTCTCTCCCCGTGTTTCCTCCTTTCTTTCCCTCCCCGTGTTTCCCCGTTTCTTTCTCTCCCCGTGTTTCCCCCTTTCTTTCTCTCCTCGTGTTTCCCCCTTTCTTTCTCTCCCCGTGTTTCCCCCTTTCTTTCTGTCCCCGTGTTTCCTCCTTTCTTTCCCTCCCCGTGTTTCCCCCTTTCTTTCTCTCCCCGTGTTTCCCCCTTTCTTTCCCTCCCCGTGTTTCCCCCTTTCTTTCCCTCCCCGTGTTTCCCCCTTTCTTTCTCTCCCCGTGTTTCCTCCTTTCTTTCTCTCCCCGTGTTTCCCCCTTTCTTTCCCTCCCTGTGTTTCCCCCTTTCTTTCTCTCCCCGTGTTTCCCCCTTTCTTTCTCTCCCCGTGTTTCCCCCTTTCTTTCTCTCCCCGTGTTTCCTCCTTTCTTTCCCTCCCCGTGTTTCCCCCTTTCTTTCTCTCCCCGTGTTTCCCCCTTTCTTTCCCTCCCCGTGTTTCCCCCTTTCTTTCCCTCCCCGTGTTTTACCCTTTCTTTCTCTCCCCGTGTTTCCCCCTTTCTTTCTCTCCCCGTGTTTCCCCCTTTCTTTCCCTCCCCGTGTTTCCCCCTTTCTTTCCCTCCCCGTGTTTCCCCCTTTCTTTCTCTCCCCGTGTTTCCCCCTTTCTTTCTCTCCCCGTGTTTCCCCCTTTGTTTCTCTCCCCGTGTTTCCCCCTTTCTTTCCCTCCCCGTGTTTCCCCCTTTCTTTCTCTCCCCGTGTTTCCCCCTTTCTTTCTCTCCCCGTGTTTCCTCCTTTCTTTCCCTCCCCGTGTTTCCCCCTTTCTTTCTCTCCCCGTGTTTCCCCCTTTCTTTCTCTCCCCGTGTTTCCCCCTTTCTTTCCCTCCCCGTGTTTCCCCCTTTCTTTCTCTCCCCGTGTTTCCCCCTTTCTTTCCCTCCCCGTGTTTCCCCCTTTCTTTCTGTCCCCGTGTTTCCCCCTTTCTTTCTCTCCCCGTGTTTCCCCCTTTCTTTCCCTCCCCGTGTTTCCCCCTTTCTTTCCCTCCCCGTGTTTCCCCCTTTCTTTCCCTCCCCGTGTTTCCCCCTTTCTTTCTCTCCCCGTGTTTCCCCCTTTCTTTCTCTCCCCGTGTTTCCCCCTTTCTTTCCCTCCCCGTGTTTCCCCCTTTCTTTCTCTCCCCGTGTTTCCCCCTTTCTTTCTCTCCCCGTGTTTCCCCCTTTCTTTCCCTCCCCGTGTTTCCCCCTTTCTTTCTCTCCCCGTGTTTCCCCCTTTCTTTCTCTCCCCGTGTTTCCCCCTTTCTCTCCCCGTGTTTCCCCCTTTCTTTCTCTCCCCGTGTTTCCCCCTTTCTTTCCCTCCCCGTGTTTCCCCCTTTCTTTCTCTCCCCGTGTTTCCCCCTTTCTTTCTCTCCCCGTGCTTCCTCCTTTCTTTCTCTCCCCGTGTTTCCTCCTTTCTTTCTCTCCCCGTGTTTCCTCCTTTCTTTCCCTCCCCGTGTTTCCCCTTTTCTTTCTCTCCCCGTGATTCTTCCTTTCTTTCCCTCCCCGTGTTTGGCCCCCTTTTTCCCCTGATATTTGACCCGCTCTCTCTCCCCAGCACGGCTAAAACCACCTCCTGTGAAATATTAAGAGGCTCTTATGGTTTTCGAGGACAAGCCTCTGATCTCCACCAGCTGCTCCACTCTCTGGAAATGGCACTGAGCTTTGGATTACCGTAACCACTGACTGTGTTTTGTTTAAGGAGATGCAAACAGACAAATCAGTGAATACAAGTTTAAACTCGCCAAAACAGAACAGGAAATAACTGCGCTGGAACAAAATGTAAGAATTTAACTGCCTTACTTACAATACACGGTACATGAGAAAGTACAGAACGGGAAAATGCCATTCAGCCCATTTGTCCTGCTTCACCCACAGCCAATGTACACTCTCCCCTATCATGGACTCTACCCACCCATTTAATCTCCTTCCACAGCCCATGTACACTCTCCCCACCCATTTAATCTCCTTCCATAGCCCATTGTACACTCTCCCCTATCATGGACTCTACCCACTCATTTAATCTCCTTCCACAGCCCATGTACACTCTCCCCACCCATTTAATCTCCTCCCACAGCCCATGTGCACTCTCCCCTATCATGGACTCTACCCACCCATTTAATCTCCTTCTGAATGGTCTTTTCTGATCCAAAGTGTTTTTGTGGTCTTCAGGTTGAATTTCAGAGTTGTGTTTAGATGTTTATATGAGATGGACTAATCCTTTCACCTGGATCCCTAATCTGAAGAGTGTGCCATCTATTCTTCTGGGATAAGCCAAATCCTGGTTTAAAGGTTAAGGAATTGCTCTGGAAGAGTGGTGTAAGCTTGGTTCATTTGGTACCCGTCTTGCTTCTGAATGGGAAGGTTGTGGGTTTAACCCCAGCTGAGGACTTGGGTGCATAATCTAAGATGTCACCATGTTGAAGAAGTGCCTCATGCAGTATCAGAGGTCCTGTGTCTTGTACGAGACGCCACATTTGCCTGTGCCTGGGATTCAGGTGGATGTTAAAGATCCCACGGCATTATTTGAAGAAAAGGGGGGTCCTCCCAGTGTCCTGGGCCAACATTCCTCCCCCAATCAACACCACCGAAAATGAATCAACTGGCCAGTCATCTCATTGCTGATTGCTGTGATTGTCCACACAACAACAGGGGCTGAACTTTGCAAAGTAACTCATTGTGAGAAGCCCTGGTTGTTGATGTGTTACGGATTGCTAATTCTGGAATGATGTTTGTACATGTATCCCCCTGTGTTATTTGAATATGGAGACTTCCATCCTTTGCATGTTCTGAAATTGTTTAACGTTTTGTTGTTTCCTGGGGGGTGGGCCGGTGGGGCCGGGAATATTTCAGGTCATTCGTCTCGAAAGCCAGGTGTTACGATACAAGACGGCGGCTGAAAATGCAGAGAAAGTGGAAGATGAACTTAAAGCTGAGAAGCGCAAACTCCAAAGAGAGGTACAGTGGAGTTCGCTGGCTGAGGCCCGAGGGAGCTCAGTGACACAATGTAAATTTCCACAAACTCCGTTTCCTGATGTCCAGCCCAAAATTTTTTTTAAAATTCAAATAATTGGTTAATATTTGTGTTAGTTGAGCTGAGGTGTGTGAGCGCCTGGAGAATGGCATAGTTCCATCTCCCGACAACACCCCAGTGTCTCACTGGATGGTACAATGCCCTGTGTAGCACAGTGCCAAACAGAGCAGGAATGACCCAGTTTGACTTGAGGGCTGTGCTGTGTTAGGTCCTCTTTACTGTGGGAGGAGATGCAGGGTGTGGTGAGGGGTGGGATTGAGGGTGCAGTTGGCCTCACTGCCTCAGTTATGAAGCCATGATGTGGAGATGCCGGTGATGGACTGGGGTTGACAATTGTAAACAATTTTACAACACCAAGTTCTAGTCCAGCAATTTTATTTGAAATTCACAAGCTTTCGGAGGCTTCCTCCTTCCTCAGGTGAATGTGCTGGACATTCACCTGGTGGACCACAACATTCACCTGAGGAAGGAGGAAGCCTCCGAAAGCTTGTGAATTTCAAATAAAATTGCTGGACTAGAACTTGGTGTTGTAAAATTGTTTTCAGTTATGAAGGTTAGGGGTTTGCCAGGATTGCTGCTGCGGATTGCTATCCACTGCCTTCTACTGGAGAGTGCATGTGCGCATGTGAGTCAGGTGAGGACGGGGTGGGGCTCGTCTGTGATTCCCCCCCCTTAGTTGAATAAATTCTTGGGCGAGGAACTGGTAGCTGCCAACACCTTTGAGGCTGTACTCCAGCAAGAATCAACAACTTCAGGCACATGGAATCCTTAGTTTTGTACCTAGAGGAAGCAAGGAGACAATGTTGAACTCCTACATGGCCTTGGTTAGGAGTATTGGGTACAGTTTTGGGGACCCTGTTATAGGAAAGATTCCAAAGCAATGGGAAAGGGGCAGCCTGGATTCACTGGGTAGTTACCAGGGGTGAGGAAGTTACAGTTATAGATTTGACAAGTCAGGATTTTTTTATTGGAGTTGAGAGGGTAATCGGAAGACCCGATAAAGATCTGCACTGTTCTGAAGTGTTATTTTCAGGTTAAGCGAGAGATTTTTTTCCACTGAACGGTGAGATGGAAATGAGAGGGCACAAAGGGAAGGGAGGTTGGGAAAAAATGATCTTAACAGAGGGAGGTGAGAATGTGGAATTCCCTGCCTCAAACTGTTGTTCAAACAGTGTCCATTAATTCTGTTTAAAGGCAATTAGATAGTTGCTTGAAAAAAAGGGAAATATTAAAGGGTATGTGGAGTGAGGGGGAGAGTGGGATTAGACTGGGTGGGATATTAAAGGGTATGTGGAGTGAGGGGGAGAGTGGGATTAGATTGGGTGGGATATTAAAGGGTATGTGGAGTGAGGGGGAGAGTGGGATTAGAGTGGGTGGGATATTAAAGGGTATGTGGAGTGAGGGGGAGAGTGGGATTAGACTGGGTGGGATATTAAAGGGTATGTGGAGTGAGGGGGAGAGTGGGATTAGACTGGGTGGGATATTAAAGGGTATGTGGAGTGAGGGGGAGAGTGGGATTAGACTGGGTGGGATATTAAAGGGTATGTGGAGTGAGGGGGAGAGTGGGATTAGAGTGGGTGGGATATTAAAGGGTATGTGGAGTGAGGGGGAGAGTGGGATTAGACTGGGTGGGATAGTAAAGGGTATGGGGAGTGAGGGGGAGAGTGGGATTAGACTGGGTGGGATATTAAAGGGTATGGGGAGTGAGGGGGAGAGTGGGATTAGAGTGGGTGGGATATTAAAGGGTATGAGGAGTGAGGGGGAGAGTGGGATTAGAGTGGGTGGGATATTAAAGGGTATGAGGAGTGAGGGGGAGAGTGGGATTAGAGTGGGTGGGATATTAAAGGATATGAGGAGTGAGGGGGAGAGTTGGATTAGACTGGGTGGGATATTAAAGGGTATGGGGAGTGAGGGGGAGAGTGGGATTAGAGTGGGTGGGATATTAAAGGGTATGGGGAGTGAGGGGGAGAGTGGGATTCGAGTGGGTGGGATAGTATAGGGTATGGGGAGTGAGGGGGAGAGTGGGATTAGACTGGGAGGAATATTAAAGGGTATGGGGAGTGAGGGGGAGAGTGGGATTAGACTGGGAGGAATATTAAAGGGTATGGGGAGTGAGGGGGAGAGTGGGATTAGACTGGGAGGAATATTAAAGGGTATGGGGAGTGAGGGGGAGAGTGGGATTAGACTGGGAGGAATATTAAAGGGTATGGGGAGTGAGGGAGAGAGTGGGATTAGACTGGGAGGAATATTAAAGGGTATGGGGAGTGAGGGGGAGAGTGGGATTAGACTGGGTGGGATATTAAAGGGTATGGGGAGTGAGGGGGAGAGTGGGATTAGAGTGGGTGGGATATTAAAGGGTATGGGGAGTGAGGGGGAGAGTGGAATTAGACTGGGTGGGATATTAAAGGGTATGGGGAGTGAGGGGGAGAGTGGGATTAGAGTGGGTGGGATATTAAAGGGTATGGAGAGTGAGGGGGAGAGTGGGATTAGACTGGGTGGGATATTAAAGGGGACGGGGAGTGAGGGGGAGAGTGGGATTAGACTGGGTGGGATATTAAAGGGGACGGGGAGTGAGGGGGAGAGTGGGATTAGAGTGGGTGGAATATTAAAGGGTATGGGGAGTGAGGGGGAGAGTGGCATTAGACTGGGAGGAATATTAAAGGGTATGGGGAGTGAGGGGGAGAGTGGCATTAGACTGGGAGGAATATTAAAGGGTATGGGGAGTGAGGGAGAGAGTGGGATTAGACTGGGAGGGATATTAAAGGGTATGAGGAGTGAGGGGGAGAGTGGGATTAGAGTGGGTGGGATAGTATAGGGTATGGGGAGTGAGGGGGAGAGTGGGATTAGAGTGGGTGGGATATTAAAGGGTATGGGGAGTGAGGGGGAGAGTGGGATTGGACTGGGAGGAATATTAAAGGGTATGGGGAGTGAGGGGGAGAGTGGGATTAGAGTGGGTGGGATATTAAAGGGTATGGGGAGTGAGGTGGAGAGTGGGATTCGAGTGGGTGGGATAGTATAGGGTATGGGGAGTGAGGGGGAGAGTGGGATTGGACCGGATGGGATACTAAAGGGTGTGGGGAGTGAGGGGGAGAGTGGGATTCGACTGGATGGGATATTAAAGGGTATGGGGAGTGAGGGGGAGAGTGGGATTAGACTGGGTGGGATATTAAAGGGTATGGGGAGTGAGGGGGAGAGTGGGATTAGACTGGGAGGAATATTAAAGGGTATGGGGAGTGAGGGGGAGAGTGGGATTAGACTGGGAGGAATATTAAAGGGTATGGGGAGTGAGGGGGAGAGTGGGATTAGACTGGGTGGGATACTAAGTGGTATGGGGAGTGAGGGAGAGAGTGGGATTAGACTGGGAGGAATATTAAAGGGTATGGGGAGTGAGGGGGAGAGTGGGATTAGACTGGGTGGGATATTAAAGGGTATGGGGAGTGAGGGGGAGAGTGGAATTAGACTGGGTCGGATAAGAAAGGGTATGGGGAGAGAGGGGGAGAGTGGGATTGGACTGGGAGGAATATTAAAGGGTATGGGGAGTGAGGGGGAGAGTGGGATTAGACTGGGTGGGATATTAAAGGGTATGGGGAGTGAGGGGGAGAGTGGGATTGGACTGGGAGGAATATTAAAGGGTATGGGGAGTGAGGGGGAGAGTGGGATTGGACTGGGAGGAATATTAAAGGGTATGGGGAGTGAGGGGGAGAGTGGGATTCGACTGGGTGGGATATTAAAGGGTATGGGGAGTGAGGGGGAGAGTGGGATTAGACTGGGAGGAATATTAAAGGGTATGGGGAGTGAGGGGGAGAGTGGGATTAGACTGGGTGGGATATTAAAGGGTATGGGGAGTGAGGGGGAGAGTGGGATTAGACTGGGTGGGATATTAAAGGGTATAGGGAGTGAGGGGGAGAGTGGGATTAGAGTGGGTGGGATATTAAAGGGTATGAGGAGTGAGGGGGAGAGAGGGATTCGAGTGGGTGGGATATTATAGGGTATGGGGAGTGAGGGGGAGAGTGGGATTAGACTGGGTGGGATATTAAAGGGTATAGGGAGTGAGGGGGAGAGTGGGATTAGAGTGGGTGGGATATTAAAGGGTATGAGGAGTGAGGGGGAGAGAGGGATTCGAGTGGGTGGGATATTAAAGGGTATGGGGAGTGAGGGGGAGAGTGGGATTCGAGTGGGTGGGATATTATAGGGAATGGGGAGTGAGGGGGAGAGTGGGATTCGAGTGGGTGGGATATTATAGGGAATGGGGAGTGAGGGGGAGAGAGGGATTCGAGTGGGTGGGATATTATAGGGTATGGGGAGTGAGGGGGAGAGAGGGATTCGAGTGGGTGGGATATTAAAGGGTATGAGGAGTGAGGGGGAGAGAGGGATTCGAGTGGGTGGGATATTATAGGGTATGGGGAGTGAGGGGGAGAGTGGGATTCGAGTGGGTGGGATATTATAGGGAATGGGGAGTGAGGGGGAGAGAGGGATTCGAGTGGGTGGGATATTATAGGGTATGGGGAGTGAGGGGGAGAGAGGGATTCGAGTGGGTGGGATATTAAAGGGTATGGGGAGTGAGGGGTAGAGTGGGATTAGACTGGGTGGGATATTAAAGGGTATGGGGAGTGAGGGGGAGAGTGGGATTAGACTGGGTGGGATATTAAAGGGTATGGGGAGTGAGGGGGAGAGTGGGATTAGACTGGGTGGGATATTAAAGGGTATGGGGAGTGAGGGGGAGAGTGGGATGAGACTGGGTGGGATATTAAAGGGTATGGGGAGTGAGGGGGAGAGTGGGATGAGACTGGGTGGGATATTAAAGGGTATGAGGAGTGAGGGGGAGAGTGGGATTAGACTGGGTGGGATATTAAAGGGTATGAGGAGTGAGGGGGAGAGTGGGATTAGACTGGGTGGGATATTAAAGGGTATGGGGAGTGAGGGGGAGAGTGGGATTCGAGTGGGTGGGATATTATAGGGAATGGGGAGTGAGGGGGAGAGAGGGATTCGAGTGGGTGGGATAGTATAGGGTATGGGGAGTGAGGGGGAGAGTGGGATTAGACTGGGAGGAATATTAAAGGATATGGGGAGTGAGGGGGAGAGTGGGATTAGACTGGGTGGGATATTAAAGGGTATGGGGAGTGAGGGAGAGAGTGGGATGAGACTGGGTGGGATATTAAAGGGTATGGGGAGTGAGGGGACAGTGGGATTAGACTGGGTGGGATATTAAAGGGTATGGGGAGTGAGGGAGAGAGTGGGATTAGACTGTGAGGAATATTAAAGGGTATGGGGAGTGAGGGGGAGAGTGGGATTAGACTGGGTGGGATATTAAAGGGTATGGGGAGTGAGGGGGAGAGTGGGATTAGACTGGGTGGGATATTAAAGGATATGGGGAGTGAGGGGACAGTGGGATTAGACTGGGTGGGATATTAAAGGGTATGGGGAGTGAGGGAGAGAGTGGGATGAGACTGGGTGGGATATTAAAGGATATGGGGAGTGAGGGGACAGTGGGATTAGACTGGGTGGGATATTAAAGGGTATGGGGAGTGAGGGAGAGAGTGGGATTAGACTGTGAGGAATATTAAAGGGTATGGGGAGTGAGGGGGAGAGTGGGATTAGACTGGGTGGGATATTAAAGGGTATGGGGAGTGAGGGGGAGAGTGGGATTAGACTGGGTGGGATATTAAAGGGTATGAGGAGTGAGGGGGAGAGTGGGATTCGAGTGGGTGGGATATTAAAGGGTATGGGGAGTGAGGGGGAGAGTTGGATTAGACTGGGTGGGATATTAAAGGGTATGAGGAGTGAGGGGGAGAGTGGGATTAGAGTGGGTGGAATATTAAAGGGTATGGGGAGTGAGGGGGAGAGTGGGATTAGACTGGGTGGGATATTATAGGGAATGGGGATTGAGGGGGAGAGAGGGATTCGAGTGGGTGGGATAGTATAGGGTATGGGGAGTGAGGGGGAGAGTGGGATGAGACTGGATGGGATACTAAAGGGTGTGGGGAGTGAGGGGGAGAGTGGGATTAGACTGGATGGGATATTAAAGGGTATGGGGAGTGAGGGGGAGAGTGGGATTAGACTGGGTGGGACATTAAAGGGTATGGGGAGTGAGGGGGAGAGTGGGATTCGACTGGATGGGATAC
Organism: Heptranchias perlo; assembly: GCF_035084215.1. Taxonomy (NCBI): domain Eukaryota; kingdom Metazoa; phylum Chordata; class Chondrichthyes; order Hexanchiformes; family Hexanchidae; genus Heptranchias; species Heptranchias perlo. The sequence continues at coordinate 95,837,819 of NC_090331.1, read as the reverse complement.
CAAAGGGTATGGGAGTGAGGGGGAGAGTGGGATTAGACTGGGTGGGATATTAAAGGGTGTGGAGAGTGAGGGGGAGAGTGGGATTAGAGTGGATGGGATACCAAAGGGTATGGGGAGTGAGGGGGAGAGTGGGATTAGAGTGGGAGGAATATTAAAGGGTATGGGGAGTGAGGGGGAGAGTGGGATTAGACTGGGTGGGATATTAAAGGGTATGGGGAGTGAGGGGGAGAGTGGAATTAGACTGGGAGGAATATTAAAGGGTGTGGGGAGTGAGGGGGAGAGTGGGATTAGAGTGGGTGGGATATTAAAGGGTATGGGGAGTGAGGGGGAGAGTGGAATTAGACTGGGTCGGATAAGAAAGGGTACGGGGAGTGAGGGGGAGAGTGGGATTAGAGTGGGTGGGATATTAAAGGGTATGGGGAGTGAGCAGGAGAGTGGGATTAGAGTGGGTGGGATATTAAAGGGTACGGGGAGTGAGGGGGAGAGTGGGATTAGACTGGGTGGGATATTAAAGGGTATGAGGAGTGAGGGGGAGAGTGGGATTAGAGTGGGTGGGATATTAAAGGGTATGAGGAGTGAGGGGGAGAGTGGGATTAGACTGGGTGGGATATTAAAGGGTATGGGGAGTGAGGGGGAGAGTGGGATTAGACTGGGTGGGATATTAAAGGGTATGGGGAGTGAGGGGGAGAGTGGGATTAGACTGGGTGGGATATTAAAGGGTATGGGGAGTGAGGGGGAGAGTGGGATTAGACTGGGTGGGATATTAAAGGGTATGGGGAGTGAGGGGGAGAGTGGGATTAGACTGGGTGGGATATTAAAGGGTATGAGGAGTGAGGGGGAGAGTGGGATTAGAGTGGGTGGGATATTAAAGGGTATGAGGAGTGAGGGGGAGAGTGGGATTAGACTGGGTGGGATATTAAAGGGTATGGGGAGTGAGGGGGAGAGTGGGATTAGACTGGGTGGGATATTAAAGGGTATGGGGAGTGAGCAGGAGAGTGGGATTAGACTGGGTGGGATATTAAAGGGTATGAGGAGTGAGGGGGAGAGTGGGATTAGAGTGGGTGGGATATTAAAGGGTATGAGGAGTGAGGGGGAGAGTGGGATTAGACTGGGTGGGATATTAAAGGGTGTGGGGAGTGAGGGGGAGAGTGGGATTAGAGCAGGTGGGATATTAAAGGATATGGGGAGTGAGGGGGAGAGTGGGATTAGACTGGGTGGGATATTAAAGGGTATGAGGAGTGAGGGGGAGAGTGGGATTAGAGTGGGTGGGATATTAAAGGGTATGAGGAGTGAGGGGGAGAGTGGGATTAGACTGGGTGGGATATTAAAGGGTATGGGGAGTGACAGGAGAGTGGGATTAGACTGTGTGGGATATTAAAGGGTATGGGGAGTGAGGGGGAGAGTGGGATTCGAGTGGGTGGGATATTATAGGGAATGGGGAGTGAGGGGGAGAGAGGGATTCGAGTGGGTGGGATAGTATAGGGTATGGGGAGTGAGGGGGAGAGTGGGATGAGACTGGATGGGATACTAAAGGGTGTGGGGAGTGAGGGGGAGAGTGGGATTAGACTGGGTGGGATATTAAAGGGTATGAGGAGTGAGGGGGAGAGTGGGATTCGAGTGGGTGGGATATTAAAGGGTATGGGGAGTGAGGGGGAGAGTGGGATTAGAGTGGGTGGGATATTATAGGGTATGGGGAGTGAGGGGGAGAGTGGGATTCGAGTGGGTGGGATATTAAAGGGTATGGGGAGTGAGGGGGAGAGTGGGATTAGAGTGGGTGGGATATTATAGGGAATGGGGAGTGAGGGGGAGAGAGGGATTCGAGTGGGTGGGATAGTATAGGGTATGGGGAGTGAGGGGGAGAGTGGGATTAGACTGGGAGGAATATTAAAGGGTGTAGGGAGTGAGGGGGAGAGTGGGATTAGACTGGGTGGGATATTAAAGGGTATGGGGAGTGAGCAGGAGAGTGGGATTAGACTGGGTGGGATATTAAAGGGTATGGGGAGTGAGGGGGAGAGTGGGATTAGACTGGGAGGAATATTAAAGGGTATGGGGAGTGAGCAGGAGAGTGGGATTAGACTGGGTGGGATATTAAAGGGTATGGGGAGTGAGGGGGAGAGTGGGATTAGACTGGGTGGGATACTAAGTGATATGGGGAGTGAGGGGGAGAGTGGGATTAGACTGGGTGGGATATTAAAGGGTACGGGGAGTGAGGGGGAGAGTGGGATTAGACTGGGTGGGATATTAAAGGGTATGGGGAGTGAGGGGGAGAGTGGGATTAGACTGGGTGGGATATTAAAGGGTATGGGGAGTGAGGGGTAGAGTGGAATTAGACTGGGTGGGATATTAAAGGGTATGGGGAGTGAGGGGTAGAGTGGAATTAGACTGGGTCGGATAAGAAAGGGTATGGGGAGTGAAGGGGAGAGTGGGATTCGACTGGATGGGATACTAAAGGGTGTGGGGAGTGAGGGGGAGAGTGGGATTAGACTGGGTGGGATATTAAAGGGCATGGGGAGTGAGGGGGAGAGTGGGCTCAGACTGGGTGGGATATTAAAGGGTATGGGGAGTGAGAGGGAGAGTGGGATTAGACTGGGTGGGATATTAAAGGGTATGGGGAGTGAGGGGTAGAGTGGAATTAGACTGGGTGGGATATTAAAGGGTATGGGGAGTGAGGGGTAGAGTGGAATTAGACTGGGTGGGATATTAAAGGGTATGGGGAGTGAGGGGGAGAGTGGGATTAGACTGGGTGGGATATTAAAGGGTATGGGGAGTGAGGGGGAGAGAGGGATTAGACTGGGTGGGATATTAAAGGGTATGGGGAGTGAGCAGGAGAGTGGGATTAGACTGGGTGGGATATTAAAGGGTTTCGGGAGTCAGGGGGAGAGTGGGATTAGACTGGGTGGGATATTAAAGGGTGTGGGGAGTGAGGGGGAGAGTGGGATTAGACTGGGTGGGATATTAAAGGGTATGGGGAGTGAGGGGGAGAGTGGAATTAGACTGGGTGGGATATTAAAGGGTATGGGGAGTGAGGGGGAGAGTGGAATTCGACTGGGTCGGATATTAAAGGGTATGAGGAGTGAGGGGGAGAGTGGGATTAGACTGGGTGGGATATTAAAGGGTATGAGGAGTGAGGGGGAGAGTGGGATTAGAGTGGGTGGGATATTAAAGGGTATGGGCAGTGAGGGGGAGAGTGGGATTCGAGTGGGTGGGATATTAAAGGGTATGGGGAGTGAGGGGGAGAGTGAGATTAGACTGGATGGGATACTAAAGGGTGTGGGGAGTGAAGGGGAGAGTGGGATTCGACTGGGTGGGATATTAAAGGGTATGGGGAGTGAGCAGGAGAGTGGGATTCGACTGGGTGGGATATTGAAGGGTATGGGGAGTGAGGGGGAGAGTGGGATTAGACTGGGTGGGATATTAAAGGGTGTGGGGAGTGATGGAGAGAGTGGGATTTGACTGGGTGGGATATTAAAGGGTATGGGGAGTGAGGGGGAGAGTGGGATTAGACTGGGTGGGATATTAAAGGTTATGGGGAGTGGGGGAGAGTGGGATTAGACTGGGTGGGATATTAAAGGGTATGGGGAGCCAGCAGGAGGGTGAGATATTGAAGGGTGTGGGGAATGAGCAGGACAGTGGGATTCGACTGGGTGGGATATTTCAGGGTCTGGGGAGTGAGGGGGAGAGTGGATTCGACTGGGTGGGATAGTAAAGGATGTTGATGACCTGTTTATGAACTGTAACAGACTATGATTTCATGGCCTGTTTCATTTGTAAGGGAATGGAAGTTCTTAATTATAAATCTGTAAGTAGTTCCTCGAGATTATGGGGTTCGAAGACATTTATTGGCTTGCATTGGAATTAAGCCTAAAATTATTACTTCTATTACCAATAATCACACATATATAATAATATTTATTACCAATAATCACATACAATTATATATTATGACCAAAAATCACACATATACAATGATAACTTATTACCAATAATCTCACATATATGAAAAACATTATTACCAATATTCGCACATATTCAATAACTATTATTACTAATAATCACACATTTACAATGATAACTATTGTTACCAATAATTACACATATACAATGATAACCTATTACCAATAATCTCACATATATAACCATTATAGAATCATAGAATCATAGAAGTTACAACATGGAAACAGGCCCTTCGGCCCAACATGTCCATGTCGCTCAGTTTATACCACTAAGCTAGTCCCAATTGCCTGCACTTGGCCCATATCCCTCGATACCCATCTTCCCCATGTAACTGTCCAAATGCTTTTTAAAAGACAAAATTGTACCCGCCTCTACTACTGCCTCTGGCAGCTCGTTCCAGACACTCACCACCCTTTGAGTGAAAAAATTGCCCCTCTGGATCCTTTTGTATCTCTCCCCTCTCACCTTAAATCTGTGCCCCCTCGTTATAGACTCCCCTACCTTTGGGAAAAGATTTTGACTATCGACCTTATCTATGCCCCTCATTATTTTATAGACTTCTATAAGATCACCCCTTAACCTCCTACTCTCCAGGGAATAAAGTCCCAGTCTGTCTAACCTCTCCCTGTAAGTCAAACCATCAAGTCCCGGTAGCATCCTAGTAAATCTTTTCTGCACTCTTTCTAGTTTAATAATATCCTTTCTATAATAGGGTGACCAGAACTGTACACAGTACTCCAAGTGTGGCCTCACCAATGCCCTGTACAACTTCAACAAGACATCCCAACTCCTGCATTCAATGTTCTGACCAATGAAACCAAGCATGCTGAATGCCTTCTTCACCACCCTATCCACCTGTGACTCCACTTTCAAGGAGCTATGAATCTGTACTCCTAGATCTCTTTGTTCTATAACTCTCCCCAACGCCCTACCATTAACGGAGTAGGTCCTGGCCCGATTCGATCTACCAAAATGCATCACCTCACATTTATCTAAATTAAACTCCATCTGCCATTCATCGGCCCACTGGCCCAATTTATCAAGATCCCGTTGCAATCCTAGATAACCTTCTTCACTGTCCACAATGCCACCAATCTTGGTGTCATCTGCAAACTTACTAACCATGCCTCCTAAATTCTCATCCAAATCATTAATATAAATAACAAATAACAGCGGACCCAGCACCGATCCCTGAGGCACACCGCTGGACACAGGCATCCAGTTTGAAAAACAACCCTCGACAACCACCCTCTGTCTTCTGTCGTCAAGCCAATTTTGTATCCAATTGGCTACCTCACCTTGGATCCCATGAGATTTAACCTTATGTAACAACCTACCATGCGGTACCTTGTCAAATGCTTTGCTGAAGTCCATGTAGACCACGTCTACTGCACAGCCCTCATCTATCTTCTTGGTTACCCCTTCAAAAAACTCAATCAAATTCGTGAGACATGATTTTCCTCTCACAAAACCATGCTGACTGTTCCTAATTAGTCCCTGCCTCTCCAAATGCCTGTAGATCCTGTCCCTCAGAATACCCTCTAACAACTTACCCACTACAGATGTCAGGCTCACTGGTCTGTAGTTCCCAGGCTTTTCCCTGCCGCCCTTCTTAAACAAAGGCACAACATTTGCTACCCTCCAATCTTCAGGCACCTCACCTGTAGCGGTGGATGATTCAAATATCTCTGCTAGGGGACCCGCAATTTCCTCCCTAACCTCCCATAACGTCCTGGGATACATTTCATCAGGTCCCGGAGATTTATCTACCTTGATGCGCGTTAAGACTTCCAGCACCTCCCTCTCTGTAATATGTACACTCCTCAAGACATCACTATTTATTTCCCCAAGTTCCCGAACATCCATGCCTTTCTCAACCGTAAATACCGATGTGAAATATTCATTCAGGATCTCACCCATCTCTTGTGGTTCCGCACATAGATGACCTTGTTGATCCTTAAGAGGCCCTACTCTCTCCCTAGTTACCCTTTTGCCCTTTATGTATTTGTAGAAGCTCTTTGGATTCACCTTTGCCTGATCTGCCAAAGCAATCTCATATCCCCTTCTTGCCCTCCTGATTTCTCTCTTAACTCTACTCCGGCAATCTCTATACGCTTCAAGGGATCCACTTGATCCCAGCTGCCTATGCATGTCATATGCCTCCTTCTTATTTTTGACTAGTGCCTCAATCTCCCGAGTCATCCAAGGTTCCCTACTTCTACCAGCCTTGCCCTTCACTTTATAAGGAATGTGCTTACACTGAACCCTGGTTAACACACTTTTGAAAGCCTCCCACTTACCAGACGTCCCTTTGCCTGCCAACAGACTCTCCCAATCAACTTCTGAAAGTTCCTGTCTAATACCATCAAAATTGGCCTTTCCCCAATTTAGAATTTTAACTTTTGGGCCAGACCTATCCTTCTCCATAGCTATCTTAAAACTAATGGAATTATGATCACTGGTCCCAAAGTGATCCCTCACTAACACTTCTGTCACCTGCCCTTCCTTATTTCCCAAGAGGAGGTCAAGTTTTGCCCCCTCTCTAGTCGGGCCATCCACATACTGAATGAGAAATTCCTCCTGAATACACTCAACAAATTTCTCTCCATCCAAGCCCCTAATGCTATGGCTGTCCCAGTCAATGTTGGGAAAGTTAAAGTCCCCTACTATTACCACCCTATTTTTCTTGCAGCTGTCTGTAATCTCCTTACATATTTGCTCCTCAATTTCCCGTTGACTATTTGGGGGTCTGTAGTACAATCCTATCAAAGTGATCTCTCCCTTCTTATTTTTCAGTTCTACCCATATGGACTCAGTGGGCGAACCCTCGGATATATCCCCTCTCACTACTGCCGTGATGTTCTCCCTAATCAAGAACTAATTATGACTAATAATCGCACATATTCAATGATAACTATTATTATCAATAATCACACATATTCAATGATAACTGATATCACCAATAATCACACATATTCAATGATTATTATTATCAATAATCACACATATACAATGATAACTATTACCAATAATCATACACATTCAATGATAACTATTATTACCAATGATAACCATTATTACCAATTATATCACATATACAATGATCACTATTATTACCAATAATCACACATACAATAATATCTATTATTACCAATATCTACACATATACAATGATAACTTTTTTTTATATTCATTCATGGGATGTGGGCATCGCTGGCAAGGCCGGCATTTATTGCCCATCCCTATTTGCCCTTGAGAAGGTGGTGATGACCCACCTTCTTGAACCGCTGCAGTCCGTGTGGTGAAGGTTCTCCCACAGTGCTGTTAGGAAGGGAGTTCCAGGATTTTGACCCAGCGACGATGAAGGAACAGCAATATATTTCCAAGTTGGGATGGTGTGTGTCTTGGAGGGGAACGTGCAGGTGGTGGTGTTCCCGTGTGCCTGCTGCCCTTGTCCTTCTAGGTGGTAGAGGTCGCGGGTTTGGGAGGTGCTGTCGAAGAAGCCTTGGCGAGTTGCTGCAGTGCATCCTGTGGATGGTGCACACTGCAGCCACAGTGCGCCGGTGGTGAAGGGAGTGAATGTTTAGGGTGGTGGGTGGGGTGCCAATCAAGCGGGCTGCTTTGTCCTGGATGGCGTCGAGCTTCTTGAGTGTTGTTGGAGCTGCACTCATCCAGGCAAATGGAGAGTATTCCATCACACTCCTGACTTGTGCCTTGTAGACGGTGGAAAGGCTTTGGGGAGTCAGGAGGTGAGTCACTCGCCACAGAATACCCAGCCTCTGACCTGCTCTCGTAGCCACAGTATTTCTGGCTGGTCCAGTTAAGTTTCTGGTCAATGGTGACCCCCAGGATGTTGATGGTGGGGGATTCAGCGATGGTAATGCCGTTGAATGTCAAGGGGAGGTGGTTAGACTCTCTCTTGTTGGAGATGGTCATTGCCTGGCACTTGTCTGGCACGAATCTTACTTGCCACTTATCAGCCCAAGCCTGGATGTTGGCCAGGTCTTGCTGCATGCGGGCATGGACTGCTTCATTATCTGAGGGGTTGCGAATGGAACTGAACACTGTGCAATCATCAGCGAACATCCTCATTTCTGACCTTATGATGGAGGGAAGGTCATTGATGAAGCAGCTGAAGATGGTTGGGCCTAGGACATTGCCCTGAGAAACTCCTGCAGCAATGTCCTGGGGCTGAGATGATTGGCCTCCAACAACCACTCCCATCTTCCTTTGTGCTGGGTATGACTCCAGCCACTGGAGAGTTTTCCCCCTGATTCCCATTGACTTCAATTTTACCAGGGCTCCTTGGTGCCACACTCGGTCAAATGCTGCCTTGATGTCAAGGGCAGTCACTCTCCCCTCACCTCTGGAATTCAGCTCTTTTGTCCATGTTTGCACCAAGGCTGTAATGAGCTCTGGAGCCGAGTGGTCCTGGCGGAACCCAAACTGAGCATCGGTGAGCAGGTTATTGGTGAGTAAGTGCCGCTTGATAGTACTGTCGACGACACCTTCCATCACTTTGCTGATGATTGAGAGCAGACTGATGGGGCGGTAATTGGCTGGATTGAATTTGTCCTGCTTTTTGTGGACAGGACATAATAAACACAAATATACAATGATAACTATTATCACCAATAATCTCTCATATACAATGAGAACAATTATCACCAATAATCTCTCATATACAATGAGAACAATTATCACCAATAATCTCTCATATACAATGATAACTATTATCACCAATAATCTCTCATATGCAATAATCACACATGCAATAACTATTATTACCAATAATCACACATATACAATGAAAACTATTATTACCAATAATCACACATATACAATGATAACCATTACCGATAATAATCACACGTTCGTTCAGGTTCACACATACTCGGTACCGGAGAATTCACACATTACAGTTCTTGAGCTCGAGGGGATTGTTTGGGCAAACCTTGTTGAATTCTGAAGTATCCATTCTAACACCCCTCTTGATATATTTCTTCCTCTAGTGCAGATTCATATGTTATCAAAGGATTACCTCATCCCGTTATTCACCGAATGAATTTCAGTTTTAACGAGAATAACTCCCCAAGCCTCACACCCACTCCCTAATTTCCAGATCTGCAGCAGGACCTTTACAAAGCTAGAACAACAGAGACAGTTTTGAGGCTTCTCCTTATCAGTTAAAATACCGTCTGACTGGAATCTCTTTTACGAACAACATTGTTAACAGGAACTCACTTAAAAGTTAATGTTAATATCAACAATTTGACTGTTTCCATACACTGTACTGTAACAGACTGTGATTGGATAGTCTGTTTCCATACTGTAACGGACTAATTCGACAGATTGTTTCTGTACTGCAACAGACTGTGATTCGATACTTTGTTTCTGTACTGTAACAGATTGTGATTCAATAGTTTGTTTCTGTACTGTAACAGATTGTGATTTGATGGGCTGTTTCTGTTTCTGTACTGTAACAGACTGTGATTCGATGGTTTGTTTCTGTACTGCAACAGACTGTGATTTGATGGTCTGTTTCTGTACTGTAACAGACTGTGATTTGATGGTCTGTTTCTGTACTGTAACAGACTGTGATTCGATGGTTTGTTTCTGTACTGTAACAGACTGTGATTCGACAGCCTGTTTCTGTAACGTAGCGGACTGTATTTCAACGGACTGTTTCAGTACTGTAACAGACTGTGATTTGCTTGCTTTTTTCTGCACTGTAACAGACTGGTTCAGTTGTCTGTTTCAGCACTGTAATAGACTGTGATTCAACAGTCTGTTTCTGTACTGTAATAGACTGTGATTCGAAGGTTTGTTTCTGTATTGTAACAGAATGTGATTCGATGGTCTGTTTCTGTACTGCAACTGACTGTGATTCGATAGTTTGTTTCTGGACTGTAACAGACTGTGATTCAGTAGTTTGTTTCTGTTTTGTAACAGACTGTGATTCGATGGTTTGTTTCTGTATAGTAGCAGATTGATTCGATGGTTTGTTTCTGTACTGTAACAGACTGTGATTTGATGGTCTGTTTCTGTACTGTAACAGACTGTGATTCGATGGTTTGTTTCTGTATAGTAGCAGATTGATTCGATGGTTTGTTTCTGTACTGTAACAGACTGTGATTTGATTGTCTGTTTCTGTACTGTAACAGACTGTGATTCGATGGTTTGTTTCTGTACTGTAACAGACTGTGAATTGATGGTTTGTTTCTGTACTGTAACAGACTGTGATTTGATGGTCTGTTTCTGTACTGTAACAGACTGTGATTCGATGGTTTGTTTCTGTACTGTAACAGACTGTGAATTGATGGTTTGTTTCTGTACTGTAACAGACTGTGATTCGATAGTTTGTTTCTGCACTGGAACAGACTTTGATTAATTAGTTTGTTTCTGTTTAGTAACAGACTGTGATTTGAAGGTTTGTTTCTGTATAGTAGCAGATTGATTCGATGGTTTGTTTCTGTACTGTAACTGACTGTGATTCGATCATTTGTTTCTGTGCTGTAACAGACTGTGATTCGATAGTTTCTGTACTGTAACAGATTGTGATTTGATGGATTGTTTCTGCACTGTAACAGACTGTGATTCAGTAGTTTGTTTCTGTATCGTAACAGACTGTGATTCGATGGTTTGTTTCTGCACTGGAACAGACTGTTATTCGATAGTTTGTTTCTGTACTGTAACAGACTGTGATTCAGTAGTTTGTTTCTGTGCTGTAACAGACTGTGATTCGATGGTTTATTTCAGCACTGTAACAGACTGTGATTCGATAGTCTGTTTCTGTCCTGTATCAGACTTGTGATTGCATGGTTTGTTTCTGTACTGTAACAGACTGTGATTCGTTAGTTTGTTTCTGTACTGTAACAGACTGTGATTCGATAGTTTCTGTATTGTAACAGACTGTGATTCGATGGTTTGTTTCTGTACTGCAACAGACTGTGATTCGATAGTTTGTTTCGGTACAGTAACAGACCTGTGATTCGATAGTTTCTGTACTGTAACAGACTGTGAATTTATGGTTTGTTTCTGTACTGTAACAGACTGCGATTCGATAGTTTGTTTCTGTACTGTAACAGACTGTGATTCAGTAGTTTGTTTCTGTATCGTAACAGACTGTGATTCGATGGTTTGTTTCTGCACTGTAACAGACTGTTATTCGATAGTTGGTTTCTGTACTGTAACAGACTGTGATTCAGTAGTTTGTTTCTGTATTGTCACGGACTGTGATTCGATGGCTTTTTTCTGTACTGTAACAGACTGTGAATCGATAGTCTGTTTCTGTACTGTAACAGACTGTGATTCGATGGTTTGTTTCTGTATTGTAACAGACTGTGATCGATGGTCTGTTTCTGTATAGTAACAGACTGTGATTCGATAGTTTCTGTATTGTAACAGACTGTGATTCGATAGTTTGTTTCTGTATGGTAACAGACTGTGATTCGATAGTTTGTTTCTGAACTGTAACAGACTGTGATTCAATGGTTTGTTTCTGTACTGTAACAGACTGTGATTCGATAGTTTGTTTCTGTATGGTAACAGATTGAGATTCGATAGTCTGTTTCTATACTGTAACAGACTGTGATTCGATAGTCTGTTTCTGTCCTGCAACCGACTGTGAATTGATGGTTTGTTTCTGTACTGTAACAGACTGTGATTCAGTAGTTTGTTTCTGTGTGGTAACAAACTGTGATTCGATGGTTTGTTTCTGTACTGCAACGGACTGATTCGATAGTTTGTTTCTGTGTTGTAACAGACTGTGATTCGATAGTCTGTTTCTGCATTGTAACAGACTGTGATTCGATACTCTGTTTCTGTACTGTAACAGACCTGTGATTCGATGGTTTGTTTCTGTACTGTAACAGACTGTGAATTGATGGTTTGTTTCTGGACTGTAACAGACTGTGATTCGATGGTTTGTTTCTGTACTGTAACAGACTGTGAATTGATGGTTTGTATCTGGACTGCAACAGACTGTGATTCGATGGTTTGTTTCTGTACTGTAACAGACTGTGATTCAATGGTTTGTTTCTGCACTGTAACAGACTGTGATTCGATAGTTTGTTTCTGTATGGTAACAGACTGTGATTCGATAGTCTGTTTCTGTATTGTAACAGACTGTGATTCGATGGTTTGTTTCTGTACTGTAACAGACTGTGATTCGATGGTTTGTTTCTGTACTGTAACAGACTGTGATTCGATGGTTTGTTTCTATACTGTAACAGACTGTGATTCGATAGTCTGTTTCTGTCCTGCAACCGACTGTGAATTGATGGTTTGTTTCTGTACTGTAACAGACTGTGATTCAGTAGTTTGTTTCTGTGTGGTAACAAACTGTGATTCGATGGTTTGTTTCTGTACTGCAACGGACTGATTCGATAGTTTGTTTCTGTGTTGTAACAGACTGTGATTCGATAGTCTGTTTCTGCATTGTAACAGACTGTGATTCGATACTCTGTTTCTGCACTGTAACAGACCTGTGATTCGATGGTTTGTTTCTGTACTGTAACAGACTGTGAATTGATGGTTTGTTTCTGGACTGTAACAGACTGTGATTCGATGGTTTGTTTCTGTACTGTAACAGACTGTGAATTGATGGTTTGTTTCTGGACTGCAACAGACTGTGATTCGATGGTTTGTTTCTGTACTGTAACAGACTGTGATTCAATGGTTTGTTTCTGTACTGTAACAGACTGTGATTCGATAGTTTGTTTCTGTATGGTAACAGACTGTGATTCGATAGTCTGTTTCTGTATTGTAACAGACTGTGATTCGATGGTTTGTTTCTGTACTGTAACAGACTGTGATTCGATGGTTTGTTTCTGTACTGTAACAGACTGTGATTCGATGGTTTGTTTCTATACTGTAACAGACTGTGATTCGATAGTCTGTTTCTGTCCTGCAACCGACTGTGAATTGATGGTTTGTTTCTGTACTGTAACAGACTGTGATTCAGTAGTTTGTTTCTGTGTGGTAACAAACTGTGATTCGATGGTTTGTTTCTGTACTGCAACGGACTGATTCGATAGTTTGTTTCTGTGTTGTAACAGACTGTGATTCGATAGTCTGTTTCTGCATTGTAACAGACTGTGATTCGATAGTCTGTTTCTGTACTGTAACAGACTGTGAATTGATGGTTTGTTTCTGGACTGTAACAGACTGTGATTCGATGGTTTGTTTCTGTACTGTAACAGACTGTGAATTGATGGTTTGTTTCTGGACTGTAACAGACTGTGATTCGATGGTTTGTTTCTGTACTGTAACAGACTGTGATTCGATGGTTTGTTTCTGCACTGTAACAGACTGTGATTCGATAGTCTGTTTCTGTCCTGTAACAGACTGTGAATTGATGGTTTGTTTCTGGACTGCAACAGACTGTGATTCGATGGTTTGTTTCTGTATAGTATCAGATTGATTCGATAGGTTGTTTCTGTACTGCAACAGACTTGTGATTGCATGGTTTGTTTCTGTACTATAACAGACTGTGATTCGTTAGTTTGTCTCTGTACTGTAACAGACTGTGATTCGATAGTTTCTGTATTGTAACAGACTGTGATTCGATGGTTTGTTTCTGTACTGCAACGGACTGTGATTCAATAGTTTGTTTCGGTACTGTAACAGACCTGTGATTCGATAGTTTCTGTACTGTAACAGACTGTGAATTTATGGTTTGTTTCTGTACTGTAACAGACTGCGATTCGATAGTTTGTTTCTGTATGGTAACAGACTGTGATTCAGTAGTTTGTTTCTGTATCGTAACAGACTGTGATTCGATGGTTTGTTTCTGCACTGGAACAGACTGTTATTCGATAGTTTGTTTCTGTACTGTAACAGACTGTGATTCAGTAGTTTGTTTCTGTGCTGTAACAGACTGTGATTCGATGGTTTATTTCAGCACTGTAACAGACTGTGATTCGATAGTCTGTTTCTGTCCTGCATCAGACTTGTGATTGCATGGTTTGTTTCTGTACTGTAACAGACTGTGATTCGTTAGTTTGTTTCTGTACTGTAACAGACTGTGATTCGATAGTTTCTGTATTGTAACAGACTGTGATTCGATGGTTTGTTTCTGTACTGCAACAGACTGTGATTCGATAGTTTGTTTCGGTACAGTAACAGACCTGTGATTCGATAGTTTCTGTACTGTAACAGACTGTGAATTTATGGTTTGTTTCTGTACTGTAACAGACTGCGATTCGATAGTTTGTTTCTGTACTGTAACAGACTGTGATTCAGTAGTTTGTTTCTGTATCGTAACAGACTGTGATTCGATGGTTTCTTTCTGCACTGTAACAGACTGTTATTCGATAGTTGGTTTCTGTACTGTAACAGACTGTGATTCAGTAGTTTGTTTCTGTATTGTCACGGACTGTGATTCGATGGCTTGTTTCTGTACTGTAACAGACTGTGATTCGATAGTCTGTTTCTGTACTGTAACAGACTGTGATTCGATGGTTTGTTTCTGTATTGTAACAGACTGTGATCGATGGTCTGTTTCTGTATAGTAACAGACTGTGATTCGATAGTTTCTGTATTGTAACAGACTGTGATTCGATAGTCTGTTTCTGTGCTGTAACAGATCGTGATTCGATAGTTTGTTTCTGAACTGTAACAGACTGTGATTCAATGGTTTGTTTCTGTACTGTAACAGACTGTGATTCGATAGTTTGTTTCTGTATGGTAACAGATTGAGATTCGATAGTCTGTTTCTGTACTGTAACAGACTGTGATTCAATGGTTTGTTTCTGTATTGTAACAGACTGTGAATTGATGGTTTGTTTCTGGACTGTCACAGACTGTGATTCAGTAGTTTGTTTCTGTACTGTAACAGACTGTGATTCGATAGTTTGTTTCTGAACTGGAACAGACTGTGATTCAATGGTTTGTTTCTGTACTGTAACAGACTGTGATTCGATAGTTTGTTTCTGTATGGGAACAGATTGTGATTCGATAGTCTGTTTCTGTATTGTAACAGACTGTGATTCGATGGTTTGTTTCTGTACTGTAACAGACTGTGATTCGATAGTTTGTTTCTGTATGGTAACAGATTGTGATTCGATGGTTTCTTTCTGTGTTGTAACAGACTGTGATTCGATAGTCTGTTTCTGCATTGTGACAGACTGTGATTCGATAGTCTGTTTCTGTACTGCAACAGACCTGTGATTCGATGGTTTGTTTCTGTACTGTAACAGACTGTGAATTGATGGTTTGTTTCTGGACTGCAACAGACTGTGATTCGATGGTTTGTTTCTGTACTGTAACAGACTGTGATTCAATGGTTTGTTTCTGTACTGTAACAGACTGTGATTCGATAGTTTGTTTCTGTATGGTAACGGACTGTGATTCGACAGTCTGTTTCTGTATTGTAACAGACTGTGATTCAATGGTTTGTTTCTGTCCTGTAACAGACTGTGATTCGATAGTTTGTTTCTGTATTGTAACAGACTGTGATTCGATGGTTTGTTTCTGTACTGTAACAGACTGTGATTCGATGGTTTGTTTCTATACTGTAACAGACTGTGATTCGATAGTCTGTTTCTGTCCTGTAACCGACTGTGAATTGATGGTTTGTTTCTGTACTGTAACAGACTGTGATTCAGAAGTTTGTTTCTGTGTGGTAACAAACTGTGATTCGATGGTTTGTTTCTGTACTGCAACGGACTGATTCGATAGTTTGTTTCTGTGTTGTAACAGACTGTGATTCGATAGTCTGTTTCTGCATTGTAACAGACTGTGATTCGATAGTCTGTTTCTGTACTGTAACAGACCTGTGATTCGATGGTTTGTTTCTGTACTGTAACAGACTGTGAATTGATCGTTTGTTTCTGGACTGTTACAGACTGTGATTCGATGGTTTGTTTCTGTACTGTAACAGACTGTGATTCGATGGTTTGTTTCTGCACTGTAACAGACTGTGATTCGATAGTCTGTTTCTGTCCTGTAACAGACTGTGAATTGATGGTTTGTTTCTGGACTGCAACAGACTGTGATTCGATGGTTTGTTTCTGTATCGTATCAGATTGATTCGATAGGTTGTTTCTGTACTGTAACAGACTGTGATTGCATGGTTTGTTTCTGTACTGTAACAGACTGTGATTGGTTAGTTTGTCTCTGTACTGTAACAGACTGTGATTCGAAGGTTTGTTTCTGTATTGTAACAGTCTGTGATTCGATGGTTTGTTTCTGTATAGTAACAGACTGTGATTCGATAGTTTCTGTACTGTAACAGACTGTGAATTTATGGTTTGTTTCTGTACTGTAACAGACTGTGATTCGATAGTTTGTTTCTGTACTGTAACAGACTGTGATTCGAAGGTTTGTTTCTGTATTGTAACAGTCTGTGATTCGATGGTCTGTTTCTGTCTAGTAACAGACTGTGATTCGATAGTTTCTGTACTGTAACAGACTGTGAATTTATGGTTTGTTTCTGTACTTTCACAGACTGTGATTCGATAGTTTGTTTCTGTACTGTAACAGACTGTGATTCGAAGGTTTGTTTCTGTATTTTAACAGTCTGTGATTCGATGGTTTGTTTCTGTACTGTAACAGACTGTGATTCGACGGTTTGTTTCTGCACTGTAACAGACTGTGATTCGATAGTCTGTTTCTGTCCTGCAACAGACTGTGAATTGATGGTTTGTTTCTGGACTGCAACAGACTGTGATTCGATGGTTTGTTTCTGTATAGTATCAGATTGATTCGATAGGTTGTTTCTGTACTGTAACAGACTTGTGATTGCATGGTTTGTTTCTGTACTATAACAGACTGTGATTCGTTAGTTTGTCTCTGTACTGTAACAGACTGTGATTCGATAGTTTCTGTATTGTAACAGACTGTGATTCGATGGTTTGTTTCTGTACTGCAACGGACTGTGATTCAATAGTTTGTTTCGGTACTGTAACAGACCTGTGATTCGATAGTTTCTGTACTGTAACAGACTGTGAATTTATGGTTTGTTTCTGTACTGTAACAGACTGCGATTCGATAGTTTGTTTCTGTATGGTAACAGACTGTGATTCAGTAGTTTGTTTCTGTATCGTAACAGACTGTGATTCGATGGTTTGTTTCTGCACTGGAACAGACTGTTATTCGATAGTTTGTTTCTGTACTGTAACAGACTGTGATTCAGTAGTTTGTTTCTGTGCTGTAACAGACTGTGATTCGATGGTTTATTTCAGCACTGTAACAGACTGTGATTCGATAGTCTGTTTCTGTCCTGTATCAGACTTGTGATTGCATGGTTTGTTTCTGTACTGTAACAGACTGTGATTCGATAGTTTGTTTCGGTACAGTAACAGACCTGTGATTCGATAGTTTCTGTACTGTAACAGACTGTGAATTTATGGTTTGTTTCTGTACTGTAACAGACTGCGATTCGATAGTTTGTTTCTGTACTGTAACAGACTGTGATTCAGTAGTTTGTTTCTGTATCGTAACAGACTGTGATTCGATGGTTTGTTTCTGCACTGTAACAGACTGTTATTCGATAGTTGGTTTCTGTACTGTAACAGACTGTGATTCAGTAGTTTGTTCCTGCATTGTAACAGACTGTGATTCGATGGCTTATTTCAGCACTGTAACAGACTGTGATTCGATAGTTTGTTTCTGTACTGTAACAGACTGTGATTCGATAGTTCATTTCTGTACTGTAACAGACTGTGATTTGATGGTTTGTTTCTGCACTGTAACAGACTGTGATTCGATAGTTTGTTTCTGTACTGTAACAGACTGTGATTTAATGGTTTGTTTCTGTACTGTCACAGACTGTGATTCGATAGTTTGTTTCGGTACTGTAACAGACCTGTGATTCGATAGTTTCTGCACTGTAACAGACTGTGAATTGATGGTTTGTTTCTGTACTGTAACAGACTGCGATTCGATAGTTTGTTTCTGTACTGTAACAGACTGTGATTCAGCAGTTTGTTTCTGTGTAGTAACAGACTGTGATTCGATGGTTTGTTTCTGTACTGGAACAGACTGTTATTTGATAGTTTGTTTCTGTACTATAGCAGACTGTAATTCAGTAGTTTGTTTCTGTATTGTCACGGACTGTGATTCGATGGCTTGTTTCGGTACTGTAACAGACCTGTGATTCGATAGTTTCTGCACTGTAACAGACTGTGAATTGATGGTTTGTTTCTGTATTGTAACAGTCTGTGATTCGATGGTCTGTTTCTGTATAGTAACAGACTGTGATTCGATAGTTTCTGTATTGTAACAGACTGTGATTCGATGGTCTGTTTCTGTACTGTAACAGACTGTGATTCGATAGTTTCTGTATTGTAACAGACTGTGATTCGATAGTCTGTTTCTGTACTGTAACAGATCGTGATTCGATAGTTTGTTTCTGAACTGTAACAGACTGTGATTCAATGGTTTGTTTCTGTACTGTAACAGACTGTGATTCGATAGTTTGTTTCTGTATGGTAACAGATTGAGATTCGATAGTCTGTTTCTGTACTGTAACAGACTGTGATTCAATGGTTTGTTTCTGTATTGTAACAGACTGTGAATTGATGGTTTGTTTCTGGACTGTAACAGACTGTGATTCAGTAGTTTGTTTCTGTACTGTAACAGACTGTGATTCGATAGTTTGTTTCTGTATGGTAACAGATTGAGATTCGATAGTCTGTTTCTGTACTGTAACAGACTGTGATTCAATGGTTTGTTTCTGTATTGTAACAGACTGTGAATTGATGGTTTGTTTCTGGACTGTAACAGACTGTGATTCAGTAGTTTGTTTCTGTACTGTAACAGACTGTGATTCGATAGTTTGTTTCTGAACTGGAACAGACTGTGATTCAATGGTTTGTTTCTGTACTGTAACAGACTGTGATTCGATAGTTTGTTTCTGTATGGGAACAGATTGTGATTCGATAGTCTGTTTCTGTCTTGTAACAGACTGTGATTCGATGGTTTGTTTCTGTACTGTAACAGACTGTGATTCGATAGTTTGTTTCTGTCTGGTAACAGATTGTGATTCGATGGTTTCTTTCTGTGTTGTAACAGACTGTGATTCGATAGTCTGTTTCTGCATTGTGACAGACTGTGATTCGATAGTCTGTTTCTGTACTGCAACAGACCTGTGATTCGATGGTTTGTTTCTGTACTGTAACAGACTGTGAATTGATGGTTTGTTTCTGGACTGCAACAGACTGTGATTCGATGGTTTGTTTCTGTACTGTAACAGACTGTGATTCAATGGTTTGTTTCTGTACTGTAACAGACTGTGATTCGATAGTTTGTTTCTGTATGGTAACGGACTGTGATTCGACAGTCTGTTTCTGTATTGTAACAGACTGTGATTCAATGGTTTGTTTCTGTCCTGTAACAGACTGTGATTCGATAGTTTGTTTCTGTATTGTAACAGACTGTGATTCGATGGTTTGTTTCTGTACTGTAACAGACTGTGATTCGATGGTTTGTTTCTATACTGTAACAGACTGTGATTCGTTAGTTTGTCTCTGTACTGTAACAGACTGTGATTCGATAGTTTCTGTGTTGTAACAGACTGTGATTCGATGGTTTGTTTCTGTACTGCAACGGACTGTGATTCAATAGTTTGTTTCGGTACTGTAACAGACCTGTGATTCGATAGTTTCTGTACTGTAACAGACTGTGAATTTATGGTTTGTTTCTGTACTGTAACAGACTGCGATTCGATCGTTTGTTTCTGTATGGTAACAGACTGTGATTCAGTAGTTTGTTTCTGTATCGTAACAGACTGTGATTCGATGGTTTGTTTCTGCACTGGAACAGACTGTTATTCGATCGTTTGTTTCTGTACTGTAACAGACTGTTATTCAGTAGTTTGTTTCTGTGCTGTAACAGACTGTGATTCGATGGTTTATTTCAGCACTGTAACAGACTGTGATTCGATAGTCTGTTTCTGTCCTGTATCAGACTTGTGATTGCATGGTTTGTTTCTGTACTGTAACAGACTGTGATTCGTTAGTTTGTTTCTGTACTGTAACAGACTGTGATTCGATAGTTTCTGTATTGTAACAGACTGTGATTCGATGGTTTGTTTCTGTACTGCAACAGACTGTGATTCGATAGTTTGTTTCGGTACAGTAACAGACCTGTGATTCGATAGTTTCTGTACTGTAACAGACTGTGAATTTATGGTTTGTTTCTGTACTGTAACAGACTGCGATTCGATAGTTTGTTTCTGTACTGTAACAGACTGTGATTCAGTAGTTTGTTTCTGTATCGTAACAGACTGTGATTCGATGGTTTGTTTCTGCACTGTAACAGACTGTTATTCGATAGTTGGTTTCTGTACTGTAACAGACTGTGATTCAGTAATTTGTTTCTGCATTGTAACAGACTGTGATTCGATGGCTTATTTCAGCACTGGAACAGACTGTGATTCGATAGTTTGTTTCTGTACTGTAACAGACTGTGATTCGATAGTTCGTTTCTGTACTGTAACAGACTGTGATTCGATAGTTTGTTTCTGCACTGTAACAGACTGTGATTCGATAGTTTGTTTCTGTACTGTAACAGACTGTGATTTAATGGTTTGTTTCTGTCCTGTCACAGACTGTGATTCGATAGTTTGTTTCGGTACTGTAACAGACCTGTGATTCGATAGTTTCTGTACTGTAACAGACTGTGAATTGATGGTTTGTTTCTGTACTGTAACAGACTGCGATTCGATAGTTTGTTTCTGTCCTGTAACAGACTGTGATTCAGTGGTTTGTTTCTGTGTAGTAACAGACTGTGATTCGATGGTTTGTTTCTGTACTGGAACAGACTGTTATTTGATAGTTTGTTTCTGTACTCTTGCAGACTGTAATTCAGTAGTTTGTTTCTGTATTGTCACGGACTGTGATTCGATGGCTTGTTTCTGTACTGTAACAGACTGTGATTCGATAGTCTGTTTCTGTACTGTAACAGACTGTGATTCGATGGCTTGTTTCTGTATTGTAACAGACTGTGATCGATGGTCTGTTTCTGTATAGTAACAGACTGTGATTCGATAGTTTCTGTACTGTAACAGACTGTGATTCGATGGTCTGTTTCTGTACTGTAACAGATCGTGATTCGATAGTTTGTTTCTGAACTGTCACAGACTGTGATTCAATGGTTTGTTTCTGTACTGTAACAGACTGTGATTCGATAGTTTGTTTCTGTATGGTAACAGATTGAGATTCGATAGTCTGTTTCTGTACTGTAACAGACTGTGATTCAATGGTTTGTTTCTGTATTGTAACAGACTGTGAATTGATGGTTTGTTTCTGGACTGTAACAGACTGTGATTCAGTAGTTTGTTTCTGTACTGTAACAGACTGTGATTCGATAGTTTGTTTCTGAACTGGAACAGACTGTGATTCAATGGTTTGTTTCTGTACTGTAACAGACTGTGATTCGATAGTTTGTTTCTGTATGGGAACAGATTGTGATTCGATAGTCTGTTTCTGTATTGTAACAGACTGTGATTCGATGGTTTGTTTCTGTACTGTAACAGACTGTGATTCGATAGTTTGTTTCTGTATGGTAACAGATTGTGATTCGATGGTTTGTTTCTGTGTTGTAACAGACTGTGATTCGATGGTCTGTTTCTGCATTGTGATAGACTGTGATTCGATAGTCTGTTTCTGTACTGCAACAGACCTGTGATTCGATGGTTTGTTTCTGTACTGTAACAGACTGTGAATTGATGGTTTGTTTCTGGACTGCAACAGACTGTGATTCGATGGTTTGTTTCTGTACTGTAACAGACTGTGATTCAATGGTTTGTTTCTGTACTGTAACAGACTGTGATTCGATAGTTTGTTTCTGTATGGTAACGGACTGTGATTCGACAGTCTGTTTCTGTATTGTAACAGACTGTGATTCAATGGTTTGTTTCTGTCCTGTAACAGACTGTGATTCGATAGTTTGTTTCTGTATTGTAACAGACTGTGATTCAATGGTTTGTTTCTGTACTGTAACAGACTGTGATTCGATGGTTTGTTTCTATACTGTAACAGACTGTGATTCGATAGTCTGTTTCTGTCCTGTAACCGACTGTGAATTGATGGTTTGTTTCTGTACTGTAACAGACTGTGATTCAGTAGTTTGTTTCTGTGTGGTAACAAACTGTGATTCGATGGTTTGTTTCTGTACTGCAACGGACTGATTCGATAGTTTGTTTCTGTGTTGTAACAGACTGTGATTCGATAGTCTGTTTCTGCATTGTAACAGACTGTGATTCGATAGTCTGTTTCTGTACTGTAACAGACCTGTGATTCGATGGTTTGTTTCTGTACTGTAACAGACTGTGAATTGATCGTTTGTTTCTGGACTGTAACAGACTGTGATTCGATGGTTTGTTTCTGTACTGTAACAGACTGTGATTCGATGGTTTGTTTCTGCACTGTAACAGACTGTGATTCGATAGTCTGTTTCTGTCCTGTAACAGACTGTGAATTGATGGTTTGTTTCTGGACTGCAACAGACTGTGATTCGATGGTTTGTTTCTGTATCGTATCAGATTGATTCGATAGGTTGTTTCTGTACTGTAACAGACTTGTGATTGCATGGTTTGTTTCTGTACTGTAACAGACTGTGATTGGTTAGTTTGTCTCTGTACTGTAACAGACTGTGATTCGATAGTTTCTGTATTGTAACAGACTGTGATTCGATGGTTTGTTTCTGTAGTGCAACAGACTGTGATTCAATAGTTTGTTTCGGTACTGTAACAGACCTGTGATTCGAAGGTTTGTTTCTGTATTGTAACAGTCTGTGAATTTATGGTTTGTTTCTGTACTTTCACAGACTGTGATTCGATAGTTTGTTTCTGCACTGTAACAGACTGTGATTCGAAGGTTTGTTTCTGTATTGTAACAGTCTGTGATTCGATGGTCTGTTTCTGTATAGTAACAGACTGTGATTCGATAGTTTCTGTACTGTAACAGACTGAATTTATGGTTTGTTTCTGTACTTTCACAGTCTGTGATTCGATAGTTTGTTTCTGTACTGTAACAGACTGTGATTCGAAGGTTTGTTTCTGTATTGTAACAGTCTGTGATTCGATGGTTTGTTTCTGTACTGTAACAGACTGTGATTCGATGGTTTGTTTCTGCACTGTAACAGACTGTGATTCGATAGTCTGTTTCTGTCCTGTAACAGACTGTGAATTGATGGTTTGTTTCTGGACTGCAACAGACTGTGATTCGATGGTTTGTTTCTGTATAGTATCAGATTGATTCGATAGGTTGTTTCTGTACTGTAACAGACTTGTGATTGCATGGTTTGTTTCTGTACTATAACAGACTGTGATTCGTTAGTTTGTCTCTGTACTGTAACAGACTGTGATTCGATAGTTTCTGTATTGTAACAGACTGTGATTCGATGGTTTGTTTCTGTACTGCAATGGACTGTGATTCAATAGTTTGTTTCGGTACTGTAACAGACCTGTGATTCGATAGTTTCTGTACTGTAACAGACTGTGAATTTATGGTTTGTTTCTGTACTGTAACAGACTGCGATTCGATAGTTTGTTTCTGTACTGTAACAGACTGTGATTCAGTAGTTTGTTTCTGTATCGTAACAGACTGTGATTCGATGGTTTGTTTCTGCACTGGAACAGACTGTTATTCGATAGTTTGTTTCTGTACTGTAACAGACTGTGATTCAGTAGTTTGTTTCTGTGCTGTAACAGACTGTGATTCGATGGTTTATTTCAGCACTGTAACAGACTGTGATTCGATAGTCTGTTTCTGTCCTGTATCAGACTTGTGATTGCATGGTTTGTTTCTGTACTGTAACAGACTGTGATTCGTTAGTTTGTTTCTGTACTGTAACAGACTGTGATTCGATAGTTTCTGTATTGTAACAGACTGTGATTCGATGGTTTGTTTCTGTACTGCAACAGACTGTGATTCGATAGTTTGTTTCGGTACAGTAACAGACCTGTGATTCGATAGTTTCTGTACTGTAACAGACTGTGAATTTATGGTTTGTTTCTGTACTGTAACAGACTGCGATTCGATAGTTTGTTTCTGTACTGTAACAGACTGTGATTCAGTAGTTTGTTTCTGTATCGTAACAGACTGTGATTCGATGGTTTGTTTCTGCACTGTAACAGACTGTTATTCGATAGTTGGTTTCTGTACTGTAACAGACTGTGATTCAGTAGTTTGTTTCTGCATTGTAACAGACTGTGATTCGATGGCTTATTTCAGCACTGTAACAGACTGTGATTCGATAGTTCGTTTCTGTACTGTAACAGACTGTGATTCGATAGTTTGTTTCTGCACTGTAACAGACTGTGATTCGATAGTTTGTTTCTGTACTGTAACAGACTGTGATTTGATGGTTTGTTTCTGTACTGTCACAGACTGTGATTCGATAGTTTGTTTCGGTACTGTAACAGACCTGTGATTCGATAGTTTCTGTACTGTAACAGACTGTGAATTGATGGTTTGTTTCTGTACTGTAACAGACTGCGATTCGATAGTTTGTTTCTGTACTGTAACAGACTGTGATTCAGTAGTTTGTTTCTGTGTAGTAACAGACTGTGATTCGATGGTTTGTTTCTGTACTGGAACAGACTGTTATTTGATAGTTTGTTTCTGTACTCTTGCAGACTGTAATTCAGTAGTTTGTTTCTGTATTGTCACGGACTGTGATTCGATGGCTTGTTTCTGTACTGTAACAGACTGTGATTCGATAGTCTGTTTCTGTACTGTAACAGACTGTGATTCGATGGTTTGTTTCTGTATTGTAACAGACTGTGATCGATGGTCTGTTTCTGTATAGTAACAGACTGTGATTCGATAGTTTCTGTATTGTAACAGACTGTGATTCGATGGTCTGTTTCTGTACTGTAACAGATCGTGATTCGATAGTTTGTTTCTGAACTGTAACAGACTGTGTTTCAATGGTTTGTTTCTGTACTGTAACAGACTGTGATTCGATAGTTTGTTTCTGTATGGTAACAGATTGAGATTCGATAGTCTGTTTCTGTACTGTAACAGACTGTGATTCAATGGTTTGTTTCTGTATTGTAACAGACTGTGAATTGATGGTTTGTTTCTGGACTGTAACAGACTGTGATTCAGTAGTTTGTTTCTGTACTGTAACAGACTGTGATTCGATAGTTTGTTTCTGAACTGGAACAGACTGTGATTCAATGGTTTGTTTCTGTACTGTAACAGACTGTGATTCGATAGTTTGTTTCTGTATGGGAACAGATTGTGATTCGATAGTCTGTTTCTGTATTGTAACAGACTGTGATTCGATAGTCTGTTTCTGTATTGTAACAGACTGTGATTCGATGGTTTGTTTCTGTACTGTAACAGACTGTGATTCGATAGTTTGTTTCTGTATGGTAACAGATTGTGATTCGATGGTTTCTTTCTGTGTTGTAACAGACTGTGATTCGATAGTCTGTTTCTGCATTGTGACAGACTGTGATTCGATAGTCTGTTTCTGTACTGCAACAGACCTGTGATTCGATGGTTTGTTTCTGTACTGTAACAGACTGTGAATTGATGGTTTGTTTCTGTATTGTAACAGACTGTGATCGATGGTCTGTTTCTGTATAGCAACAGACTGTGATTCGATAGTTTCTGTATTGTAACAGACTGTGATTCGATGGTCTGTTTCTGTACTGTAACAGATCGTGATTCGACAGTTTGTTTCTGAACTGTAACAGACGCGCATCAAGGTAGATAAATCTCCGGGACCTGATGAAATGTATCCCAGGACGTTATGGGAGGTTAGGGAGGAAATTGCGGGTCCCCTAGCAGAGATATTTGAATCATCCACCGCTACAGGTGAGGTGCCTGAAGATTGGAGGGTAGCAAATGTTGTGCCTTTGTTTAAGAAGGGCGGCAGGGAAAAGCCTGGGAACTACAGACCAGTGAGCCTGACATCTGTAGTGGGTAAGTTGTTAGAGGGTATTCTGAGGGACAGAATCTACAGGCATTTGGAGAGGCAGGGACTAATTAGGAACAGTCAGCATGGTTTTGTGAGAGGAAAATCATGTCTCACGAATTTGATTGAGTTTTTTGAAGGGGTAACCAAGAAGATAGATGAGGGCTGTGCAGTAGACGTGGTCTACATGGACTTCAGCAAAGCACTTGACAAGGTACCGCATGGTAGGTTGTTACATAAGGTTAAATCTCATGGGATCCAAGGTGAGGTAGCCAATTGGATACAAAATTGGCTTGACGACAGAAGACAGAGGGTGGTTGTCGAGGGTTGTTTTTCAAACTGGATGCCTGTGTCCAGCGGTGTGCCTCAGGGATCGGTGCTGGGTCCGCTGTTATTTGTTATTTATATTAATGATTTGGATGAGAATTTAGGAGGCATGGTTAGTAAGTTTGCAGATGACACCAAGATTGGTGGCATTGTGGACAGTGAAGAAGGTTATCTAGGATTGCAACGGGATCTTGATAAATTGGGCCAGTGGGCCGATGAATGGCAGATGGAGTTTAATTTAGATAAATGTGAGGTGATGCATTTTGGTAGATCGAATCGGGCCAGGACCTACTCCGTTAATGGTAGGGCGTTGGGGAGAGTTATAGAACAAAGAGATCTAGGAGTACAGATTCATAGCTCCTTGAAAGTGGAGTCACAGGTGGATAGGGTGGTGAAGAAGGCATTCAGCATGCTTGGTTTCATTGGTCAGAACATTGAATGCAGGAGTTGGGATGTCTTGTTGAAGTTGTACAGGGCATTGGTGAGGCCACACTTGGAGTACTGTGTACAGTTCTGGTCACCCTATTATAGAAAGGATATTATTAAACTAGAAAGAGTGCAGAAAAGATTTACTAGGATGCTACCGGGACTTGATGGTTTGACTTACAGGGAGAGGTTAGACAGACTGGGACTTTATTCCCTGGAGAGTAGGAGGTTAAGGGGTGATCTTATAGAAGTCTATAAAATAATGAGGGGCATAGATAAGGTCGATAGTCAAAATCTTTTCCCAAAGGTAGGGGAGTCTATAACGAGAGGGCACAGATTTAAGGTGAGAGGGGAGAGATACAAAAGGATCCAGAGGGGCAATTTTTTCACTCAAAGGGTGGTGAGTGTCTGGAACGAGCTGCCAGAGGCAGTAGTAGAGGCGGGTACAATTTTGTCTTTTAAAAAGCATTTGGACAGTTACATGGGGAAGATGGGTATCGAGGGATATGGGCCAAGTGCAGGCAATTGGGACTAGCTTAGTGGTATAAACTGGGCGACATGGACATGTTGGGCCGAAGGGCCTGTTTCCATGTTGTAACTTCTATGATTCTATGATTCTATGATAGTCTGTTTCTGTCCTGCAACCGACTGTGAATTGATGGTTTGTTTCTGTACTGTAACAGACTGTGATTCAGTAGTTTGTTTCTGTGTGGTAACAAACTGTGATTCGATGGTTTGTTTCTGTACTGCAACGGACTGATTCGATAGTTTGTTTCTGTGTTGTAACAGACTGTGATTCGATAGTCTGTTTCTGCATTGTAACAGACTGTGATTCGATAGTCTGTTTCTGCACTGTAACAGACCTGTGATTCGATGGTTTGTTTCTGTACTGTAACAGACTGTTAATTGATCGTTTGTTTCTGGACTGTAACAGACTGTGATTCGATGGTTTGTTTCTGTACTGTAACAGACTGTGATTCGATGGTTTGTTTCTGCACTGTAACAGACTGTGATTCGATGGTTTATTTCAGCACTGGAACAGACTGTGATTCGATAGTCTGTTTCTGTCCTGTAACAGACTGTGAATTGATGGTTTGTTTCTGGACTGCAACAGACTGTGATTCGATGGTTTGTTTCTGTATCGTATCAGATTGATTCGATAGGTTGTTTCTGTACTGTAACAGACTTGTGATTGCATGGTTTGTTTCTGTACTGTAACAGACTGTGATTGGTTAGTTTGTCTCTGTACTGTAACAGACTGTGATTCGATAGTTTCTGTATTGTAACAGACTGTGATTCGATGGTTTGTTTCTGTAGTGCAACAGACTGTGATTCAATAGTTTGTTTCGGTACTGTAACAGACCTGTGATTCGATAGTTTCTGTACTGTAACAGACTGTGAATTTATGGTTTGTTTCTGTACTTTCACAGACTGTGATTCGATAGTTTGTTTCTGTACTGCAACAGACTGTGATTCGAAGGTTTGTTTCTGTATTGTAACAGTCTGTGATTCGATGGTTTGTTTCTGTACTGTAACAGACTGTGATTCGATAGTCTGTTTCTGTCCTGTAACAGACTGTGAATTGATGGTTTGTTTCTGGACTGCAACAGACTGTGATTCAATGGTTTGTTTCTGTATAGTATCAGATTGATTCGATAGGTTGTTTCTGTACTGTAACAGACTTGTGATTGCATGGTTTGTTTCTGTACTATAACAGACTGTGATTCGATGGTTTGTTTCTGTATAGTATCAGATTGATTCGATGGTTTGTTTCTGTACTATAACAGACTGTGATTCGTTAGTATGTCTCTGTACTGTAACAGACTGTGATTCGATAGTTTCTGTATTGTAACAGACTGTGATTCGATGGTTTGTTTCTGTACTGCAACGGACTGTGATTCAACAGTTTGTTTCGGTACTGTAACAGACCTGTGATTCGATAGTTTCTGTACTGTAACAGACTGTGAATTTATGGTTTGTTTCTGTACTGTAACAGACTGCGATTCGATAGTTTGTTTCTGTACTGTAACAGACTGTGATTCAGTAGTTTGTTTCTGTATCGTAACAGACTGTGATTCGATGGTTTGTTTCTGCACTGGAACAGACTGTTATTCGATAGTTTGTTTCTGTACTGTAACAGACTGTGATTCAGTAGTTTGTTTCTGTGCTGTAACAGACTGTGATTCGATGGTTTATTTCAGCACTGTAACAGACTGTGATTCGATAGTCTGTTTCTGTCCTGTATCAGACTTGTGATTGCATGGTTTGTTTCTGTACTGTAACAGACTGTGATTCGTTAGTTTGTTTCTGTACTGTAACAGACTGTGATTCGATAGTTTCTGTATTGTAACAGACTGTGATTCGATGGTTTGTTTCTGTACTGCAACAGACTGTGATTCGATAGTTTGTTTCGGTACAGTAACAGACCTGTGATTCGATAGTTTCTGTACTGTAACAGACTGTGAATTTATGGTTTGTTTCTGTACTGTAACAGACTGCGATTCGATAGTTTGTTTCTGTACTGTAACAGACTGTGATTCAGTAGTTTGTTTCTGTATCGTAACAGACTGTGATTCGATGGTTTGTTTCTGCACTGTAACAGACTGTTATTCGATAGTTGGTTTCTGTACTGTAACAGACTGTGATTCAGTAGTTTGTTTCTGCATTGTAACAGACTGTGATTCGATGGCTTATTTCAGCACTGTAACAGACTGTGATTCGATAGTTTGTTTCTGTACTGTAACAGACTGTGATTCGATAGTTCGTTTCTGTACTGTAACAGACTGTGATTCGATAGTTTGTTTCTGCACTGTAACAGACTGTGATTCGATAGTTTGTTTCTGTACTGTAACAGACTGTGATTTAATGGTTTGTTTCTGTACTGTCACAGACTGTGATTCGATAGTTTGTTTCGGTACTGTAACAGACCTGTGATTCGATAGTTTCTGTACTGTAACAGACTGTGAATTGATGGTTTGTTTCTGTACTGTAACAGACTGCGATTCGATAGTTTGTTTCTGTACTGTAACAGACTGTGATTCAGTAGTTTGTTTCTGTGTAGTAACAGACTGTGATTCGATGGTTTGTTTCTGTACTGGAACAGACTGTTATTTGATAGTTTGTTTCTGAACTGTAACAGACTGTGATTCAATGGTTTGTTTCTGTACTGTAACAGACTGTGATTCGATAGTTTCTGTATTGTAACAGACTGTGATTCGATGGTCTGTTTCTGTACTGTAACAGATCGTGATTCGATAGTTTGTTTCTGAACTGTAACAGACTGTGATTCAATGGTTTGTTTCTGTACTGTAACAGACTGTGATTCGATAGTTTGTTTCTGTATGGTAACAGATTGAGATTCGATAGTCTGTTTCTGTACTGTAACAGACTGTGATTCAATGGTTTGTTTCTGTATTGTAACAGACTGTGAATTGATGGTTTGTTTCTGGACTGTAACAGACTGTGATTCAGTAGTTTGTTTCTGTACTGTAACAGACTGTGATTCGATAGTTTGTTTCTGAACTGGAACAGACTGTGATTCAATGGTTTGTTTCTGTACTGTAACAGACTGTGATTCGATAGTTTGTTTCTGTATGGGAACAGATTGTGATTCGATAGTCTGTTTCTGTATTGTAACAGACTGTGATTCGATGGTTTGTTTCTGTACTGTAACAGACTGTGATTCGATAGTTTGTTTCTGTATGGTAACAGATTGTGATTCGATGGTCTGTTTCTGTATAGTAACAGACTGTGATTCGATAGTTTCTGTACTGTAACAGACTGAATTTATGGTTTGTTTCTGTACTTTCACAGACTGTGATTCGATAGTTTGTTTCTGTACTGTAACAGACTGTGATTCGAAGGTTTGTTTCTGTATTGTAACAGTCTGTGATTCGATGGTCTGTTTCTGTATAGTAACAGACTGTGATTCGATAGTTTCTGTACTGTAACAGACTGAATTTATGGTTTGTTTCTGTACTTTCACAGACTGTGATTCGATAGTTTGTTTCTGTACTGTAACAGACTGTGATTCGAAGGTTTGTTTCTGTATTGTAACAGTCTGTGATTCGATGGTTTGTTTCTGTACTGTAACAGACTGTGATTCGATGGTTTGTTTCTGCACTGTAACAGACTGTGATTCGATAGTCTGTTTCTGTCCTGTAACAGACTGTGAATTGATGGTTTGTTTCTGGACTGCAACAGACTGTGATTCGATGGTTTGTTTCTGTATAGTATCAGATTGATTCGATAGGTTGTTTCTGTACTGTAACAGACTTGTGATTGCATGGTTTGTTTCTGTACTATAACAGACTGTGATTCGTTAGTTTGTCTCTGTACTGTAACAGACTGTGATTCGATAGTTTCTGTATTGTAACAGACTGTGATTCGATGGTTTGTTTCTGTACTGCAACGGACTGTGATTCAATAGTTTGTTTCGGTACTGTAACAGACCTGTGATTCGATAGTTTCTGTACTGTAACAGACTGTGAATTTATGGTTTGTTTCTGTACTGTAACAGACTGCGATTCGATAGTTTGTTTCTGTACTGTAACAGACTGTGATTCAGTAGTTTGTTTCTGTATCGTAACAGACTGTGATTCGATGGTTTGTTTCTGCACTGGAACAGACTGTTATTCGATAGTTTGTTTCTGTACTGTAACAGACTGTGATTCAGTAGTTTGTTTCTGTGCTGTAACAGACTGTGATTCGATGGTTTATTTCAGCACTGTAACAGACTGTGATTCGATAGTCTGTTTCTGTCCTGTATCAGACTTGTGATTGCATGGTTTGTTTCTGTACTGTAACAGACTGTGATTCGTTAGTTTGTTTCTGTACTGTAACAGACTGTGATTCGATAGTTTCTGTATTGTAACAGACTGTGATTCGATGGTTTGTTTCTGTACTGCAACAGACTGTGATTCGATAGTTTGTTTCGGTACAGTAACAGACCTGTGATTCGATAGTTTCTGTACTGTAACAGACTGTGAATTTATGGTTTGTTTCTGTACTGTAACAGACTGCGATTCGATAGTTGGTTTCTGTACTGTAACAGACTGTGATTCAGTAGTTTGTTTCTGCATTGTAACAGACTGTGATTCGATGGCTTATTTCAGCACTGTAACAGACTGTGATTCGATAGTTCGTTTCTGTACTGTAACAGACTGTGATTCGATAGTTTGTTTCTGCACTGTAACAGACTGTGATTCGATAGTTTGTTTCTGTACTGTAACAGACTGTGATTTAATGGTTTGTTTCTGTACTGTCACAGACTGTGATTCGATAGTTTGTTTCGGTACTGTAACAGACCTGTGATTCGATAGTTTCTGTACTGTAACAGACTGTGAATTGATGGTTTGTTTCTGTACTGTAACAGACTGCGATTCGATAGTTTGTTTCTGTACTGTAACAGACTGTGATTCAGTAGTTTGTTTCTGTGTAGTAACAGACTGTGATTCGATGGTTTGTTTCTGTACTGGAACAGACTGTTATTTGATAGTTTGTTTCTGAACTGTAACAGACTGTGATTCAATGGTTTGTTTCTGTACTGTAACAGACTGTGATTCGATAGTTTCTGTATTGTAACAGACTGTGATTCGATGGTCTGTTTCTGTACTGTAACAGATCGTGATTCGATAGTTTGTTTCTGAACTGTAACAGACTGTGATTCAATGGTTTGTTTCTGTACTGTAACAGACTGTGATTCGATAGTTTGTTTCTGTATGGTAACAGATTGAGATTCGATAGTCTGTTTCTGTACTGTAACAGACTGTGATTCAATGGTTTGTTTCTGTATTGTAACAGACTGTGAATTGATGGTTTGTTTCTGGACTGTAACAGACTGTGATTCAGTAGTTTGTTTCTGTACTGTAACAGACTGTGATTCGATAGTTTGTTTCTGAACTGGAACAGACTGTGATTCAATGGTTTGTTTCTGTACTGTAACAGACTGTGATTCGATAGTTTGTTTCTGTATGGGAACAGATTGTGATTCGATAGTCTGTTTCTGTATTGTAACAGACTGTGATTCGATGGTTTGTTTCTGTACTGTAACAGACTGTGATTCGATAGTTTGTTTCTGTATGGTAACAGATTGTGATTCTATGGTCTGTTTCTGTATAGTAACAGACTGTGATTCGATAGTTTCTGTACTGTAACAGACTGAATTTATGGTTTGTTTCTGTACTTTCACAGACTGTGATTCGATAGTTTGTTTCTGTACTGTAACAGACTGTGATTCGAAGGTTTGTTTCTGTATTGTAACAGTCTGTGATTCGATGGTCTGTTTCTGTATAGTAACAGACTGTGATTCGATAGTTTCTGTACTGTAACACACTGAATTTATGGTTTGTTTCTGTACTTTCACAGACTGTGATTCGATAGTTTGTTTCTGTACTGTAACAGACTGTGATTCGAAGGTTTGTTTCTGTATTGTAACAGTCTGTGATTCGATGGTTTGTTTCTGTACTGTAACAGACTGTGATTCGATGGTTTGTTTCTGCACTGTAACAGACTGTGATTCGATAGTCTGTTTCTGTCCTGTAACAGACTGTGAATTGATGGTTTGTTTCTGGACTGCAACAGACTGTGATTCGATGGTTTGTTTCTGTATAGTATCAGATTGATTCGATAGGTTGTTTCTGTACTGTAACAGACTTGTGATTGCATGGTTTGTTTCTGTACTATAACAGACTGTGATTCGTTAGTTTGTCTCTGTACTGTAACAGACTGTGATTCGATAGTTTCTGTATTGTAACAGACTGTGATTCGATGGTTTGTTTCTGTACTGCAACGGACTGTGATTCAATAGTTTGTTTCGGTACTGTAACAGACCTGTGATTCGTTAGTTTCTGTACTGTAACAGACTGTGAATTTATGGTTTGTTTCTGTACTGTAACAGACTGCGATTCGATAGTTTGTTTCTGTACTGTAACAGACTGTGATTCAGTAGTTTGTTTCTGTATCGTAACAGACTGTGATTCGATGGTTTGTTTCTGCACTGGAACAGACTGTTATTCGATAGTTTGTTTCTGTACTGTAACAGACTGTGATTCAGTAGTTTGTTTCTGTGCTGTAACAGACTGTGATTCGATGGTTTATTTCAGCACTGTAACAGACTGTGATTCGATAGTCTGTTTCTGTCCTGTATCAGACTTGTGATTGCATGGTTTGTTTCTGTACTGTAACAGACTGTGATTCGTTAGTTTGTTTCTGTACTGTAACAGACTGTGATTCGATAGTTTCTGTATTGTAACAGACTGTGATTCGATGGTTTGTTTCTGTACTGCAACAGACTGTGATTCGATAGTTTGTTTCGGTACAGTAACAGACCTGTGATTCGATAGTTTCTGTACTGTAACAGACTGTGAATTTATGGTTTGTTTCTGTACTGTAACAGACTGCGATTCGATAGTTTGTTTCTGTACTGTAACAGACTGTGATTCAGTAGTTTGTTTCTGTATCGTAACAGACTGTGATTCGATGGTTTGTTTCTGCACTGTAACAGACTGTTATTCGATAGTTGGTTTCTGTACTGTAACAGACTGTGATTCAGTAGTTTGTTTCTGCATTGTAACAGACTGTGATTCGATGGCTTATTTCAGCACTGTAACAGACTGTGATTTGATAGTTCGTTTCTGTACTGTAACAGACTGTGATTCGATAGTTTGTTTCTGCACTGTAACAGACTGTGATTTAATGGTTTGTTTCTGTACTGTCACAGACTGTGATTTGATAGTTTGTTTCGGTACTGTAACAGACCTGTGATTCGATAGTTTCTGTACTGTAACAGACTGTGAATTGATGGTTTGTTTCTGTACTGTAACAGACTGCGATTCGATAGTTTGTTTCTGTACTGTAACAGACTGTGATTCAGTAGTTTGTTTCTGTGTAGTAACAGACTGTGATTCGATGGTTTGTTTCTGTACTGGAACAGACTGTTATTTGATAGTTTGTTTCTGTACTCTTGCAGACTGTAATTCAGTAGTTTGTTTCTGTATTGTCACGGACTGTGATTCGATGGCTTGTTTCTGTACTGTAACAGACTGTGATTCGATAGTCTGTTTCTGTACTGTAACAGACTGTGATTCGATGGTTTGTTTCTGTATTGTAACAGACTGTGATCGATGGTCTG
This sequence comes from Heptranchias perlo, assembly GCF_035084215.1. NCBI lineage: Eukaryota > Metazoa > Chordata > Chondrichthyes > Hexanchiformes > Hexanchidae > Heptranchias > Heptranchias perlo. Next base: position 95,803,102 of record NC_090331.1, on the reverse strand, counting down.
TTTCTGTATAGTAACAGACTGTGATTCGATAGTTTCTGTATTGTAACAGACTGTGATTCGATGGTCTGTTTCTGTACTGTAACAGATCGTGATTCGATAGTTTGTTTCTGAACTGTAACAGACTGTGTTTCAATGGTTTGTTTCTGTACTGTAACAGACTGTGATTCGATAGTTTGTTTCTGTATGGTAACAGATTGAGATTCGATAGTCTGTTTCTGTACTGTAACAGACTGTGATTCAATGGTTTGTTTCTGTATTGTAACAGACTGTGAATTGATGGTTTGTTTCTGGACTGTAACAGACTGTGATTCAGTAGTTTGTTTCTGTACTGTAACAGACTGTGATTCGATAGTTTGTTTCTGAACTGGAACAGACTGTGATTCAATGGTTTGTTTCTGTACTGTAACAGACTGTGATTCGATAGTTTGTTTCTGTATGGTAACAGATTGTGATTCGATGGTTTCTTTCTGTGTTGTAACAGACTGTGATTCGATAGTCTGTTTCTGCATTGTGACAGACTGTGATTCGATAGTCTGTTTCTGTACTGCAACAGACCTGTGATTCGATGGTTTGTTTCTGTACTGTAACAGACTGTGAATTGATGGTTTGTTTCTGTATTGTAACAGACTGTGATCGATGGTCTGTTTCTGTATAGCAACAGACTGTGATTCGATAGTTTCTGTATTGTAACAGACTGTGATTCGATGGTCTGTTTCTGTACTGTAACAGACTGTGATTCGAAGGTTTGTTTCTGTATTGTAACAGTCTGTGATTCGATGGTCTGTTTCTGTATAGTAACAGACTGTGATTCGATAGTTTCTGTACTGTAACACACTGAATTTATGGTTTGTTTCTGTACTTTCACAGACTGTGATTCGATAGTTTGTTTCTGTACTGTAACAGACTGTGATTCGAAGGTTTGTTTCTGTATTGTAACAGTCTGTGATTCGATGGTTTGTTTCTGTACTGTAACAGACTGTGATTCGATGGTTTGTTTCTGCACTGTAACAGACTGTGATTCGATAGTCTGTTTCTGTCCTGTAACAGACTGTGAATTGATGGTTTGTTTCTGGACTGCAACAGACTGTGATTCGATGGTTTGTTTCTGTATAGTATCAGATTGATTCGATAGGTTGTTTCTGTACTGTAACAGACTTGTGATTGCATGGTTTGTTTCTGTACTATAACAGACTGTGATTCGTTAGTTTGTCTCTGTACTGTAACAGACTGTGATTCGATAGTTTCTGTATTGTAACAGACTGTGATTCGATGGTTTGTTTCTGTACTGCAACGGACTGTGATTCAATAGTTTGTTTCGGTACTGTAACAGACCTGTGATTCGTTAGTTTCTGTACTGTAACAGACTGTGAATTTATGGTTTGTTTCTGTACTGTAACAGACTGCGATTCGATAGTTTGTTTCTGTACTGTAACAGACTGTGATTCAGTAGTTTGTTTCTGTATCGTAACAGACTGTGATTCGATGGTTTGTTTCTGCACTGGAACAGACTGTTATTCGATAGTTTGTTTCTGTACTGTAACAGACTGTGATTCAGTAGTTTGTTTCTGTGCTGTAACAGACTGTGATTCGATGGTTTATTTCAGCACTGTAACAGACTGTGATTCGATAGTCTGTTTCTGTCCTGTATCAGACTTGTGATTGCATGGTTTGTTTCTGTACTGTAACAGACTGTGATTCGTTAGTTTGTTTCTGTACTGTAACAGACTGTGATTCGATAGTTTCTGTATTGTAACAGACTGTGATTCGATGGTTTGTTTCTGTACTGCAACAGACTGTGATTCGATAGTTTGTTTCGGTACAGTAACAGACCTGTGATTCGATAGTTTCTGTACTGTAACAGACTGTGAATTTATGGTTTGTTTCTGTACTGTAACAGACTGCGATTCGATAGTTTGTTTCTGTACTGTAACAGACTGTGATTCAGTAGTTTGTTTCTGTATCGTAACAGACTGTGATTCGATGGTTTGTTTCTGCACTGTAACAGACTGTTATTCGATAGTTGGTTTCTGTACTGTAACAGACTGTGATTCAGTAGTTTGTTTCTGCATTGTAACAGACTGTGATTCGATGGCTTATTTCAGCACTGTAACAGACTGTGATTTGATAGTTCGTTTCTGTACTGTAACAGACTGTGATTCGATAGTTTGTTTCTGCACTGTAACAGACTGTGATTCGATAGTTTGTTTCTGTACTGTAACAGACTGTGATTTAATGGTTTGTTTCTGTACTGTCACAGACTGTGATTTGATAGTTTGTTTCGGTACTGTAACAGACCTGTGATTCGATAGTTTCTGTACTGTAACAGACTGTGAATTGATGGTTTGTTTCTGTACTGTAACAGACTGCGATTCGATAGTTTGTTTCTGTACTGTAACAGACTGTGATTCAGTAGTTTGTTTCTGTGTAGTAACAGACTGTGATTCGATGGTTTGTTTCTGTACTGGAACAGACTGTTATTTGATAGTTTGTTTCTGTACTCTTGCAGACTGTAATTCAGTAGTTTGTTTCTGTATTGTCACGGACTGTGATTCGATGGCTTGTTTCTGTACTGTAACAGACTGTGATTCGATAGTCTGTTTCTGTACTGTAACAGACTGTGATTCGATGGTTTGTTTCTGTATTGTAACAGACTGTGATCGATGGTCTGTTTCTGTATAGTAACAGACTGTGATTCGATAGTTTCTGTATTGTAACAGACTGTGATTCGATGGTCTGTTTCTGTACTGTAACAGATCGTGATTCGATAGTTTGTTTCTGAACTGTAACAGACTGTGTTTCAATGGTTTGTTTCTGTACTGTAACAGACTGTGATTCGATAGTTTGTTTCTGTATGGTAACAGATTGAGATTCGATAGTCTGTTTCTGTACTGTAACAGACTGTGATTCAATGGTTTGTTTCTGTATTGTAACAGACTGTGAATTGATGGTTTGTTTCTGGACTGTAACAGACTGTGATTCAGTAGTTTGTTTCTGTACTGTAACAGACTGTGATTCGATAGTTTGTTTCTGAACTGGAACAGACTGTGATTCAATGGTTTGTTTCTGTACTGTAACAGACTGTGATTCGATAGTTTGTTTCTGTATGGGAACAGATTGTGATTCGATAGTCTGTTTCTGTATTGTAACAGACTGTGATTCGATGGTTTGTTTCTGTACTGTAACAGACTGTGATTCGATAGTTTGTTTCTGTATGGTAACAGATTGTGATTCGATGGTTTCTTTCTGTGTTGTAACAGACTGTGATTCGATAGTCTGTTTCTGCATTGTGACAGACTGTGATTCGATAGTCTGTTTCTGTACTGCAACAGACCTGTGATTCGATGGTTTGTTTCTGTACTGTAACAGACTGTGAATTGATGGTTTGTTTCTGTATTGTAACAGACTGTGATCGATGGTCTGTTTCTGTATAGCAACAGACTGTGATTCGATAGTTTCTGTATTGTAACAGACTGTGATTCGATGGTCTGTTTCTGTACTGTAACAGATCGTGATTCGACAGTTTGTTTCTGAACTGTAACAGACGCGCATCAAGGTAGATAAATCTCCGGGACCTGATGAAATGTATCCCAGGACGTTATGGGAGGTTAGGGAGGAAATTGCGGGTCCCCTAGCAGAGATATTTGAATCATCCACCGCTACAGGTGAGGTGCCTGAAGATTGGAGGGTAGCAAATGTTGTGCCTTTGTTTAAGAAGGGCGGCAGGGAAAAGCCTGGGAACTACAGACCAGTGAGCCTGACATCTGTAGTGGGTAAGTTGTTAGAGGGTATTCTGAGGGACAGAATCTACAGGCATTTGGAGAGGCAGGGACTAATTAGGAACAGTCAGCATGGTTTTGTGAGAGGAAAATCATGTCTCACGAATTTGATTGAGTTTTTTGAAGGGGTAACCAAGAAGATAGATGAGGGCTGTGCAGTAGACGTGGTCTACATGGACTTCAGCAAAGCATTTGACAAGGTACCGCATGGTAGGTTGTTACATAAGGTTAAATCTCATGGGATCCAAGGTGAGGTAGCCAATTGGATACAAAATTGGCTTGACGACAGAAGACAGAGGGTGGTTGTCGAGGGTTGTTTTTCAAACTGGATGCCTGTGTCCAGCGGTGTGCCTCAGGGATCGGTGCTGGGTCCGCTGTTATTTGTTATTTATATTAATGATTTGGATGAGAATTTAGGAGGCATGGTTAGTAAGTTTGCAGATGACACCAAGATTGGTGGCATTGTGGACAGTGAAGAAGGTTATCTAGGATTGCAACGGGATCTTGATAAATTGGGCCAGTGGGCCGATGAATGGCAGATGGAGTTTAATTTAGATAAATGTGAGGTGATGCATTTTGGTAGATCGAATCGGGCCAGGACCTACTCCGTTAATGGTAGGGCGTTGGGGAGAGTTATAGAACAAAGAGATCTAGGAGTACAGGTTCATAGCTCCTTGAAAGTGGAGTCACAGGTGGATAGGGTGGTGAAGAAGGCATTCAGCATGCTTGGTTTCATTGGTCAGAACATTGAATGCAGGAGTTGGGATGTCTTGTTGAAGTTGTACAGGGCATTGGTGAGGCCACACTTGGAGTACTGTGTACAGTTCTGGTCACCCTATTATAGAAAGGATATTATTAAACTAGAAAGAGTGCAGAAAAGATTTACTAGGATGCTACCGGGACTTGATGGTTTGACTTACAGGGAGAGGTTAGACAGACTGGGACTTTATTCCCTGGAGAGTAGGAGGTTAAGGGGTGATCTTATAGAAGTCTATAAAATAATGAGGGGCATAGATAAGGTCGATAGTCAAAATCTTTTCCCAAAGGTAGGGGAGTCTATAACGAGAGGGCACAGATTTAAGGTGAGAGGGGAGAGATACAAAAGGATCCAGAGGGGCAATTTTTTCACTCAAAGGGTGGTGAGTGTCTGGAACGAGCTGCCAGAGGCAGTAGTAGAGGCGGGTACAATTTTGTCTTTTAAAAAGCATTTGGACAGTTACATGGGGAAGATGGGTATCGAGGGATATGGGCCAAGTGCAGGCAATTGGGACTAGCTTAGTGGTATAAACTGGGCGACATGGACATGTTGGGCCGAAGGGCCTGTTTCCATGTTGTAACTTCTATGATTCTATGATTCTATGATAGTCTGTTTCTGTCCTGCAACCGACTGTGAATTGATGGTTTGTTTCTGTACTGTAACAGACTGTGATTCAGTAGTTTGTTTCTGTGTGGTAACAAACTGTGATTCGATGGTTTGTTTCTGTACTGCAACGGACTGATTCGATAGTTTGTTTCTGTGTTGTAACAGACTGTGATTCGATAGTCTGTTTCTGCATTGTAACAGACTGTGATTCGATAGTTTGTTTCTGAACTGTAACAGACTGTGTTTCAATGGTTTGTTTCTGTACTGTAACAGACTGTGATTCGATAGTTTGTTTCTGTATGGTAACAGATTGAGATTCGATAGTCTGTTTCTGTACTGTAACAGACTGTGATTCAATGGTTTGTTTCTGTATTGTAACAGACTGTGAATTGATGGTTTGTTTCTGGACTGTAACAGACTGTGATTCAGTAGTTTGTTTCTGTACTGTAACAGACTGTGATTCGATAGTTTGTTTCTGAACTGGAACAGACTGTGATTCAATGGTTTGTTTCTGTACTGTAACAGACTGTGATTCGATAGTTTGTTTCTGTATGGGAACAGATTGTGATTCGATAGTCTGTTTCTGTATTGTAACAGACTGTGATTCGATGGTTTGTTTCTGTACTGTAACAGACTGTGATTCGATAGTTTGTTTCTGTATGGTAACAGATTGTGATTCGATGGTTTCTTTCTGTGTTGTAACAGACTGTGATTCGATAGTCTGTTTCTGCATTGTGACAGACTGTGATTCGATAGTCTGTTTCTGTACTGCAACAGACCTGTGATTCGATGGTTTGTTTCTGTACTGTAACAGACTGTGAATTGATGGTTTGTTTCTGTATTGTAACAGACTGTGATCGATGGTCTGTTTCTGTATAGCAACAGACTGTGATTCGATAGTTTCTGTATTGTAACAGACTGTGATTCGATGGTCTGTTTCTGTACTGTAACAGATCGTGATTCGACAGTTTGTTTCTGAACTGTAACAGACGCGCATCAAGGTAGATAAATCTCCGGGACCTGATGAAATGTATCCCAGGACGTTATGGGAGGTTAGGGAGGAAATTGCGGGTCCCCTAGCAGAGATATTTGAATCATCCACCGCTACAGGTGAGGTGCCTGAAGATTGGAGGGTAGCAAATGTTGTGCCTTTGTTTAAGAAGGGCGGCAGGGAAAAGCCTGGGAACTACAGACCAGTGAGCCTGACATCTGTAGTGGGTAAGTTGTTAGAGGGTATTCTGAGGGACAGAATCTACAGGCATTTGGAGAGGCAGGGACTAATTAGGAACAGTCAGCATGGTTTTGTGAGAGGAAAATCATGTCTCACGAATTTGATTGAGTTTTTTGAAGGGGTAACCAAGAAGATAGATGAGGGCTGTGCAGTAGACGTGGTCTACATGGACTTCAGCAAAGCATTTGACAAGGTACCGCATGGTAGGTTGTTACATAAGGTTAAATCTCATGGGATCCAAGGTGAGGTAGCCAATTGGATACAAAATTGGCTTGACGACAGAAGACAGAGGGTGGTTGTCGAGGGTTGTTTTTCAAACTGGATGCCTGTGTCCAGCGGTGTGCCTCAGGGATCGGTGCTGGGTCCGCTGTTATTTGTTATTTATATTAATGATTTGGATGAGAATTTAGGAGGCATGGTTAGTAAGTTTGCAGATGACACCAAGATTGGTGGCATTGTGGACAGTGAAGAAGGTTATCTAGGATTGCAACGGGATCTTGATAAATTGGGCCAGTGGGCCGATGAATGGCAGATGGAGTTTAATTTAGATAAATGTGAGGTGATGCATTTTGGTAGATCGAATCGGGCCAGGACCTACTCCGTTAATGGTAGGGCGTTGGGGAGAGTTATAGAACAAAGAGATCTAGGAGTACAGATTCATAGCTCCTTGAAAGTGGAGTCACAGGTGGATAGGGTGGTGAAGAAGGCATTCAGCATGCTTGGTTTCATTGGTCAGAACATTGAATGCAGGAGTTGGGATGTCTTGTTGAAGTTGTACAGGGCATTGGTGAGGCCACACTTGGAGTACTGTGTACAGTTCTGGTCACCCTATTATAGAAAGGATATTATTAAACTAGAAAGAGTGCAGAAAAGATTTACTAGGATGCTACCGGGACTTGATGGTTTGACTTACAGGGAGAGGTTAGACAGACTGGGACTTTATTCCCTGGAGAGTAGGAGGTTAAGGGGTGATCTTATAGAAGTCTATAAAATAATGAGGGGCATAGATAAGGTCGATAGTCAAAATCTTTTCCCAAAGGTAGGGGAGTCTATAACGAGAGGGCACAGATTTAAGGTGAGAGGGGAGAGATACAAAAGGATCCAGAGGGGCAATTTTTTCACTCAAAGGGTGGTGAGTGTCTGGAACGAGCTGCCAGAGGCAGTAGTAGAGGCGGGTACAATTTTGTCTTTTAAAAAGCATTTGGACAGTTACATGGGGAAGATGGGTATCGAGGGATATGGGCCAAGTGCAGGCAATTGGGACTAGCTTAGTGGTATAAACTGGGCGACATGGACATGTTGGGCCGAAGGGCCTGTTTCCATGTTGTAACTTCTATGATTCTATGATTCTATGATAGTCTGTTTCTGTCCTGCAACCGACTGTGAATTGATGGTTTGTTTCTGTACTGTAACAGACTGTGATTCAGTAGTTTGTTTCTGTGTGGTAACAAACTGTGATTCGATGGTTTGTTTCTGTACTGCAACGGACTGATTCGATAGTTTGTTTCTGTGTTGTAACAGACTGTGATTCGATAGTCTGTTTCTGCATTGTAACAGACTGTGATTCGATAGTTTGTTTCTGAACTGTAACAGACTGTGTTTCAATGGTTTGTTTCTGTACTGTAACAGACTGTGATTCGATAGTTTGTTTCTGTATGGTAACAGATTGAGATTCGATAGTCTGTTTCTGTACTGTAACAGACTGTGATTCAATGGTTTGTTTCTGTATTGTAACAGACTGTGAATTGATGGTTTGTTTCTGGACTGTAACAGACTGTGATTCAGTAGTTTGTTTCTGTACTGTAACAGACTGTGATTCGATAGTTTGTTTCTGAACTGGAACAGACTGTGATTCAATGGTTTGTTTCTGTACTGTAACAGACTGTGATTCGATAGTTTGTTTCTGTATGGGAACAGATTGTGATTCGATAGTCTGTTTCTGTATTGTAACAGACTGTGATTCGATGGTTTGTTTCTGTACTGTAACAGACTGTGATTCGATAGTTTGTTTCTGTATGGTAACAGATTGTGATTCGATGGTTTCTTTCTGTGTTGTAACAGACTGTGATTCGATAGTCTGTTTCTGCATTGTGACAGACTGTGATTCGATAGTCTGTTTCTGTACTGCAACAGACCTGTGATTCGATGGTTTGTTTCTGTACTGTAACAGACTGTGAATTGATGGTTTGTTTCTGTATTGTAACAGACTGTGATCGATGGTCTGTTTCTGTATAGCAACAGACTGTGATTCGATAGTTTCTGTATTGTAACAGACTGTGATTCGATGGTCTGTTTCTGTACTGTAACAGATCGTGATTCGACAGTTTGTTTCTGAACTGTAACAGACGCGCATCAAGGTAGATAAATCTCCGGGACCTGATGAAATGTATCCCAGGACGTTATGGGAGGTTAGGGAGGAAATTGCGGGTCCCCTAGCAGAGATATTTGAATCATCCACCGCTACAGGTGAGGTGCCTGAAGATTGGAGGGTAGCAAATGTTGTGCCTTTGTTTAAGAAGGGCGGCAGGGAAAAGCCTGGGAACTACAGACCAGTGAGCCTGACATCTGTAGTGGGTAAGTTGTTAGAGGGTATTCTGAGGGACAGAATCTACAGGCATTTGGAGAGGCAGGGACTAATTAGGAACAGTCAGCATGGTTTTGTGAGAGGAAAATCATGTCTCACGAATTTGATTGAGTTTTTTGAAGGGGTAACCAAGAAGATAGATGAGGGCTGTGCAGTAGACGTGGTCTACATGGACTTCAGCAAAGCATTTGACAAGGTACCGCATGGTAGGTTGTTACATAAGGTTAAATCTCATGGGATCCAAGGTGAGGTAGCCAATTGGATACAAAATTGGCTTGACGACAGAAGACAGAGGGTGGTTGTCGAGGGTTGTTTTTCAAACTGGATGCCTGTGTCCAGCGGTGTGCCTCAGGGATCGGTGCTGGGTCCGCTGTTATTTGTTATTTATATTAATGATTTGGATGAGAATTTAGGAGGCATGGTTAGTAAGTTTGCAGATGACACCAAGATTGGTGGCATTGTGGACAGTGAAGAAGGTTATCTAGGATTGCAACGGGATCTTGATAAATTGGGCCAGTGGGCCGATGAATGGCAGATGGAGTTTAATTTAGATAAATGTGAGGTGATGCATTTTGGTAGATCGAATCGGGCCAGGACCTACTCCGTTAATGGTAGGGCGTTGGGGAGAGTTATAGAACAAAGAGATCTAGGAGTACAGATTCATAGCTCCTTGAAAGTGGAGTCACAGGTGGATAGGGTGGTGAAGAAGGCATTCAGCATGCTTGGTTTCATTGGTCAGAACATTGAATGCAGGAGTTGGGATGTCTTGTTGAAGTTGTACAGGGCATTGGTGAGGCCACACTTGGAGTACTGTGTACAGTTCTGGTCACCCTATTATAGAAAGGATATTATTAAACTAGAAAGAGTGCAGAAAAGATTTACTAGGATGCTACCGGGACTTGATGGTTTGACTTACAGGGAGAGGTTAGACAGACTGGGACTTTATTCCCTGGAGAGTAGGAGGTTAAGGGGTGATCTTATAGAAGTCTATAAAATAATGAGGGGCATAGATAAGGTCGATAGTCAAAATCTTTTCCCAAAGGTAGGGGAGTCTATAACGAGAGGGCACAGATTTAAGGTGAGAGGGGAGAGATACAAAAGGATCCAGAGGGGCAATTTTTTCACTCAAAGGGTGGTGAGTGTCTGGAACGAGCTGCCAGAGGCAGTAGTAGAGGCGGGTACAATTTTGTCTTTTAAAAAGCATTTGGACAGTTACATGGGGAAGATGGGTATCGAGGGATATGGGCCAAGTGCAGGCAATTGGGACTAGCTTAGTGGTATAAACTGGGCGACATGGACATGTTGGGCCGAAGGGCCTGTTTCCATGTTGTAACTTCTATGATTCTATGATTCTATGATAGTCTGTTTCTGTCCTGCAACCGACTGTGAATTGATGGTTTGTTTCTGTACTGTAACAGACTGTGATTCAGTAGTTTGTTTCTGTGTGGTAACAAACTGTGATTCGATGGTTTGTTTCTGTACTGCAACGGACTGATTCGATAGTTTGTTTCTGTGTTGTAACAGACTGTGATTCGATAGTCTGTTTCTGCATTGTAACAGACTGTGATTCGATAGTCTGTTTCTGTACTGTAACAGACCTGTGATTCGATGGTTTGTTTCTGTACTGTAACAGACTGTGAATTGATCGTTTGTTTCTGGACTGTAACAGACTGTGATTCGATGGTTTGTTTCTGTACTGTAACAGACTGTGATTCGATGGTTTGTTTCTGCACTGTAACAGACTGTGATTCGATGGTTTATTTCAGCACTGGAACAGACTGTGATTCGATAGTCTGTTTCTGTCCTGTAACAGACTGTGAATTGATGGTTTGTTTCTGGACTGCAACAGACTGTGATTCGATGGTTTGTTTCTGTATCGTATCAGATTGATTCGATAGGTTGTTTCTGTACTGTAACAGACTTGTGATTGCATGGTTTGTTTCTGTACTGTAACAGACTGTGATTGGTTAGTTTGTCTCTGTACTGTAACAGACTGTGATTCGATAGTTTCTGTATTGTAACAGACTGTGATTCGATGGTTTGTTTCTGTAGTGCAACAGACTGTGATTCAATAGTTTGTTTCGGTACTGTAACAGACCTGTGATTCGATAGTTTCTGTACTGTAACAGACTGTGAATTTATGGTTTGTTTCTGTACTTTCACAGACTGTGATTCGATAGTTTGTTTCTGTACTGCAACAGACTGTGATTCGAAGGTTTGTTTCTGTATTGTAACAGTCTGTGATTCGATGGTTTGTTTCTGTACTGTAACAGACTGTGATTCGATAGTCTGTTTCTGTCCTGTAACAGACTGTGAATTGATGGTTTGTTTCTGGACTGCAACAGACTGTGATTCGATGGTTTGTTTCTGTATAGTATCAGATTGATTCGATAGGTTGTTTCTGTACTGTAACAGACTTGTGATTGCATGGTTTGTTTCTGTACTATAACAGACTGTGATTCGATGGTTTGTTTCTGTATAGTATCAGATTGATTCGATGGTTTGTTTCTGTACTATAACAGACTGTGATTCGTTAGTTTGTCTCTGTACTGTAACAGACTGTGATTCGATAGTTTCTGTATTGTAACAGACTGTGATTCGATGGTTTGTTTCTGTACTGCAACGGACTGTGATTCAACAGTTTGTTTCGGTACTGTAACAGACCTGTGATTCGATAGTTTCTGTACTGTAACAGACTGTGAATTTATGGTTTGTTTCTGTACTGTAACAGACTGCGATTCGATAGTTTGTTTCTGTACTGTAACAGACTGTGATTCAGTAGTTTGTTTCTGTATCGTAACAGACTGTGATTCGATGGTTTGTTTCTGCACTGGAACAGACTGTTATTCGATAGTTTGTTTCTGTACTGTAACAGACTGTGATTCAGTAGTTTGTTTCTGTGCTGTAACAGACTGTGATTCGATGGTTTATTTCAGCACTGTAACAGACTGTGATTCGATAGTCTGTTTCTGTCCTGTATCAGACTTGTGATTGCATGGTTTGTTTCTGTACTGTAACAGACTGTGATTCGTTAGTTTGTTTCTGTACTGTAACAGACTGTGATTCGATAGTTTCTGTATTGTAACAGACTGTGATTCGATGGTTTGTTTCTGTACTGCAACAGACTGTGATTCGATAGTTTGTTTCGGTACAGTAACAGACCTGTGATTCGATAGTTTCTGTACTGTAACAGACTGTGAATTTATGGTTTGTTTCTGTACTGTAACAGACTGCGATTCGATAGTTTGTTTCTGTACTGTAACAGACTGTGATTCAGTAGTTTGTTTCTGTATCGTAACAGACTGTGATTCGATGGTTTGTTTCTGCACTGTAACAGACTGTTATTCGATAGTTGGTTTCTGTACTGTAACAGACTGTGATTCAGTAGTTTGTTTCTGCATTGTAACAGACTGTGATTCGATGGCTTATTTCAGCACTGTAACAGACTGTGATTCGATAGTTTGTTTCTGTACTGTAACAGACTGTGATTCGATAGTTCGTTTCTGTACTGTAACAGACTGTGATTCGATAGTTTGTTTCTGCACTGTAACAGACTGTGATTCGATAGTTTGTTTCTGTACTGTAACAGACTGTGATTTAATGGTTTGTTTCTGTACTGTCACAGACTGTGATTCGATAGTTTGTTTCGGTACTGTAACAGACCTGTGATTCGATAGTTTCTGTCCTGTAACAGACTGTGAATTGATGGTTTGTTTCTGTACTGTAACAGACTGCGATTCGATAGTTTGTTTCTGTACTGTAACAGACTGTGATTCAGTAGTTTGTTTCTGTGTAGTAACAGACTGTGATTCGATGGTTTGTTTCTGTACTGGAACAGACTGTTATTTGATAGTTTGTTTCTGAACTGTAACAGACTGTGATTCAATGGTTTGTTTCTGTACTGTAACAGACTGTGATTCGATAGTTTCTGTATTGTAACAGACTGTGATTCGATGGTCTGTTTCTGTACTGTAACAGATCGTGATTCGATAGTTTGTTTCTGAACTGTAACAGACTGTGATTCAATGGTTTGTTTCTGTACTGTAACAGACTGTGATTCGATAGTTTGTTTCTGTATGGTAACAGATTGAGATTCGATAGTCTGTTTCTGTACTGTAACAGACTGTGATTCAATGGTTTGTTTCTGTATTGTAACAGACTGTGTTTTGATGGTTTGTTTCTGGACTGTAACAGACTGTGATTCAGTAGTTTGTTTCTGTACTGTAACAGACTGTGATTCGATAGTTTGTTTCTGAACTGGAACAGACTGTGATTCAATGGTTTGTTTCTGTACTGTAACAGACTGTGATTCGATAGTTTGTTTCTGTATGGGAACAGATTGTGATTCGATAGTCTGTTTCTGTATTGTAACAGACTGTGATTCGATGGTTTGTTTCTGTACTGTAACAGACTGTGATTCGATAGTTTGTTTCTGTATGGTAACAGATTGTGATTCGATGGTCTGTTTCTGTATAGTAACAGACTGTGATTCGATAGTTTCTGTACTGTAACAGACTGAATTTATGGTTTGTTTCTGTACTTTCACAGACTGTGATTCGATAGTTTGTTTCTGTACTGTAACAGACTGTGATTCGAAGGTTTGTTTCTGTATTGTAACAGTCTGTGATTCGATGGTCTGTTTCTGTATAGTAACAGACTGTGATTCGATAGTTTCTGTACTGTAACAGACTGAATTTATGGTTTGTTTCTGTACTTTCACAGACTGTGATTCGATAGTTTGTTTCTGTACTGTAACAGACTGTGATTCGAAGGTTTGTTTCTGTATTGTAACAGTCTGTGATTCGATGGTTTGTTTCTGTACTGTAACAGACTGTGATTCGATGGTTTGTTTCTGCACTGTAACAGACTGTGATTCGATAGTCTGTTTCTGTCCTGTAACAGACTGTGAATTGATGGTTTGTTTCTGGACTGCAACAGACTGTGATTCGATGGTTTGTTTCTGTATAGTATCAGATTGATTCGATAGGTTGTTTCTGTACTGTAACAGACTTGTGATTGCATGGTTTGTTTCTGTACTATAACAGACTGTGATTCGTTAGTTTGTCTCTGTACTGTAACAGACTGTGATTCGATAGTTTCTGTATTGTAACAGACTGTGATTCGATGGTTTGTTTCTGTACTGCAACGGACTGTGATTCAATAGTTTGTTTCGGTACTGTAACAGACCTGTGATTCGATAGTTTCTGTACTGTAACAGACTGTGAATTTATGGTTTGTTTCTGTACTGTAACAGACTGCGATTCGATAGTTTGTTTCTGTACTGTAACAGACTGTGATTCAGTAGTTTGTTTCTGTATCGTAACAGACTGTGATTCGATGGTTTGTTTCTGCACTGGAACAGACTGTTATTCGATAGTTTGTTTCTGTACTGTAACAGACTGTGATTCAGTAGTTTGTTTCTGTGCTGTAACAGACTGTGATTCGATGGTTTATTTCAGCACTGTAACAGACTGTGATTCGATAGTCTGTTTCTGTCCTGTATCAGACTTGTGATTGCATGGTTTGTTTCTGTACTGTAACAGACTGTGATTCGTTAGTTTGTTTCTGTACTGTAACAGACTGTGATTCGATAGTTTCTGTATTGTAACAGACTGTGATTCGATGGTTTGTTTCTGTACTGCAACAGACTGTGATTCGATAGTTTGTTTCGGTACAGTAACAGACCTGTGATTCGATAGTTTCTGTACTGTAACAGACTGTGAATTTATGGTTTGTTTCTGTACTGTAACAGACTGCGATTCGATAGTTTGTTTCTGTACTGTAACAGACTGTGATTCAGTAGTTTGTTTCTGTATCGTAACAGACTGTGATTCGATGGTTTGTTTCTGCACTGTAACAGACTGTTATTCGATAGTTGGTTTCTGTACTGTAACAGACTGTGATTCAGTAGTTTGTTTCTGCATTGTAACAGACTGTGATTCGAATAGCTTATTTCAGCACTGTAACAGACTGTGATTCGATAGTTTGTTTCTGTACTGTAACAGACTGTGATTCGATAGTTCGTTTCTGTACTGTAACAGACTGTGATTCGATAGTTTGTTTCTGCACTGTAACAGACTGTGATTCGATAGTTTGTTTCTGTACTGTAACAGACTGTGATTTAATGGTTTGTTTCTGTACTGTCACAGACTGTGATTCGATAGTTTGTTTCAGTACTGTAACAGACCTGTGATTCGATAGTTTCTGTACTGTAACAGACTGTGAATTGATGGTTTGTTTCTGTACTGTAACAGACTGCGATTCGATAGTTTGTTTCTGTACTGTAACAGACTGTGATTCAGTAGTTTGTTTCTGTGTAGTAACAGACTGTGATTCGATGGTTTGTTTCTGTACTGGAACAGACTGTTATTTGATAGTTTGTTTCTGAACTGTAACAGACTGTGATTCAATGGTTTGTTTCTGTACTGTAACAGACTGTGATTCGATAGTTTCTGTATTGTAACAGACTGTGATTCGATGGTCTGTTTCTGTACTGTAACAGATCGTGATTCGATGGTTTGTTTCTGAACTGTAACAGACTGTGATTCAATGGTTTGTTTCTGTACTGTAACAGACTGTGATTCGATAGTTTGTTTCTGTATGGTAACAGATTGAGATTCGATAGTCTGTTTCTGTACTGTAACAGACTGTGATTCAATGGTTTGTTTCTGTATTGTAACAGACTGTGAATTGATGGTTTGTTTCTGGACTGTAACAGACTGTGATTCAGTAGTTTGTTTCTGTACTGTAACAGACTGTGATTCGATAGTTTGTTTCTGAACTGGAACAGACTGTGATTCAATGGTTTGTTTCTGTACTGTAACAGACTGTGATTCGATAGTTTGTTTCTGTATGGGAACAGATTGTGATTCGATAGTCTGTTTCTGTATTGTAACAGACTGTGATTCGATGGTTTGTTTCTGTACTGTAACAGACTGTGATTCGATAGTTTGTTTCTGTATGGTAACAGATTGTGATTCGATGGTTTCTTTCTGTGTTGTAACAGACTGTGATTCGATAGTCTGTTTCTGCATTGTGACAGACTGTGATTCGATGGTTTGTTTCTGTACTGCAACAGACCTGTGATTCGATGGTTTGTTTCTGTACTGTAACAGACTGTGAATTGATGGTTTGTTTCTGGACTGCAACAGACTGTGATTCGATGGTTTGTTTCTGTACTGTAACAGACTGTGATTCAATGGTTTGTTTCTGTACTGTAACAGACTGTGATTCGATAGTTTGTTTCTGTATGGTAACGGACTGTGATTCGATAGTCTGTTTCTGTATTGTAACAGACTGTGATTCAATGGTTTGTTTCTGTCCTGTAACAGACTGTGATTCGATGGTTTGTTTCTATACTGTAACAGACTGTGATTCGATAGTCTGTTTCTGTCCTGCAACCGACTGTGAATTGATGGTTTGTTTCTGTACTGTAACAGACTGTGATTCAGTAGTTTGTTTCTGTGTGGTAACAAACTGTGATTCGATGGTTTGTTTCTGTACTGCAACGGACTGATTCGATAGTTTGTTTCTGTGTTGTAACAGACTGTGATTCGATAGTCTGTTTCTGCATTGTAACAGACTGTGATTCGATAGTCTGTTTCTGTACTGTAACAGACCTGTGATTCGATGGTTTGTTTCTGTACTGTAACAGACTGTGAATTGATCGTTTGTTTCTGGACTGTAACAGACTGATTCGATGGTTTGTTTCTGTACTGTAACAGACTGTGATTCGATGGTTTGTTTCTGCACTGTAACAGACTGTGATTCGATAGTCTGTTTCTGTCCTGTAACAGACTGTGAATTGATGGTTTGTTTCTGGACTGCAACAGACTGTGATTCGATGGTTTGTTTCTGTATCGTATCAGATTGATTCGATAGGTTGTTTCTGTACTGTAACAGACTTGTGATTGCATGGTTTGTTTCTGTACTGTAACAGACTGTGATTGGTTAGTTTGTCTCTGTACTGTAACAGACTGTGATTCGATAGTTTCTGTATTGTAACTGACTGTGATTCGATGGTTTGTTTCTGTAGTGCAACAGACTGTGATTCAATAGTTTGTTTCGGTACTGTAACAGACCTGTGATTCGATAGTTTCTGTCCTGTAACAGACTGTGAATTTATGGTTTGTTTCTGTACTTTCACAGACTGTGATTCGATAGTTTGTTTCTGTACTGTAACAGACTGTGATTCGAAGGTTTGTTTCTGTATTGTAACAGTCTGTGATTCGATGGTCTGTTTCTGTATAGTAACAGACTGTGATTCGATAGTTTCTGTATTGTAACAGACTGTGATTCGATGGTCTGTTTCTGTACTGTAACAGACTGTGATTCGATAGTTTCTGTATTGTAACAGACTGTGATTCGATAGTCTGTTTCTGTACTGTAACAGATCGTGATTCGATAGTTTGTTTCTGAACTGTAACAGACTGTGATTCAATGGTTTGTTTCTGTACTGTAACAGACTGTGATTCGATAGTTTGTTTCTGTATGGTAACAGATTGAGATTCGATAGTCTGTTTCTGTACTGCAACAGACTGTGATTCAATGGTTTGTTTCTGTATTGTAACAGACTGTGAATTGATGGTTTGTTTCTGGACTGCAACAGACTGTGATTCGATGGTTTGTTTCTGTACTGTAACAGACTGTGATTCAATGGTTTGTTTCTGTACTGTAACAGACTGTGATTCGATGGTTTGTTTCTGTACTGTAACAGACTGTGATTCGATGGTTTGTTTCTATACTGTAACAGACTGTGATTCGATGGTTTGTTTCTGCACTGTAACAGACTGTGATTCGATAGTCTGCTTCTGTCCTGTAACAGACTGTGAATTGATGGTTTGTTTCTGGACTGCAACAGACTGTGATTCGATGGTTTGTTTCTGTATAGTATCAGATTGATTCGATAGGTTGTTTCTGTACTGTAAAAGACTTGTGATTGCATGGTTTGTTTCTGTACTGTAACAGACTGTGATTCGTTAGTTTGTCTCTGTGCTGTAACAGACTGTGATTCGATAGTTTCTGTATTGTAACAGACTGTGATTCGATGGTTTGTTTCTGTACTGCAACGGACTGTGATTCAATAGTTTGTTTCGGTACTGTAACAGACCTGTGATTCGATAGTTTCTGTACTGTAACAGACTGTGAATTTATGGTTTGTTTCTGTACTGTAACAGACTGCGATTCGATAGTTTGTTTCTGTACTGTAACAGACTGTGATTCAGTAGTTTGTTTCTGTGCTGTAACAGACTGTGATTCGATGGTTTATTTCAGCACTGTAACAAACTGTGATTCGATAGTCTGTTTCTGTCCTGTAACAGACTTGTGATTGCATGGTTTGTTTCTGTACTGTAACAGACTGTGATTCGTTAGTTTGTTTCTGTACTGTAACAGACTGTGATTCGATAGTTTCTGTATTGTAACAGACTGTGATTCGATGGTTTGTTTCTGTACTGCAACAGACTGTGATTCGATAGTTTGTTTCGGTACAGTAACAGACCTGTGATTCGATAGTTTCTGTACTGCAACAGACTGTGAATTTATGGTTTGTTTCTGCACTGTAACAGACTGCGATTCGATAGTTTGTTTCTGTACTGTAACAGACTGTGATTCAGTAGTTTGTTTCTGTATCGTAACAGACTGTGATTCGATGGTTTGTTTCTGCACTGTAACAGCCTGTTATTCGATAGTTGGTTTCTGTACTGTAACAGACTGTGATTCAGTAGTTTGTTTCTGTATTGTAACAGACTGTGATTCGATGGCTTATTTCAGCACTGTAACAGACTGTGATTCGATAGTTTGTTTCTGTACTGTAACAGACTGTGATTCGATAGTTTGTTTCTGTACTGTAACAGACTGTGATTCGATAGTTCGTTTCTGTACTGTAACAGACTGTGATTCGATAGTTTGTTTCTGCACTGTAACAGACTGTGATTCGATAGTTTGTTTCGGTACTGTAACAGACCTGTGATTCGATAGTTTCTGTACTGTAACAGACTGTGAATTTATGGTTTGTTTCTGTACTGTAACAGACTGCGATTCGATAGTTTGTTTCTGTACTGTAACAGACTGTGATTCAGTAGTTTGTTTCTGTATCGTAACAGACTGTGATTCGATGGTTTGTTTCTGCACTGGAACAGACTGTTATTCGATAGTTTGTTTCTGTACTGTAACAGACTGTGATTCAGTAGTTTGTTTCTGTGCTGTAACAGACTGTGATTCGATGGTTTATTTCAGCACTGTAACAGACTGTGATTCGATAGTCTGTTTCTGTCCTGTATCAGACTTGTGATTGCATGGTTTGTTTCTGTACTGTAACAGACTGTGATTCGTTAGTTTGTTTCTGTACTGTAACAGACTGTGATTCGATAGTTTCTGTATTGTAACAGACTGTGATTCGATGGTTTGTTTCTGTACTGCAACAGACTGTGATTCGATAGTTTGTTTCGGTACAGTAACAGACCTGTGATTCGATAGTTTCTGTACTGTAACAGACTGTGAATTTATGGTTTGTTTCTGTACTGTAACAGACTGCGATTCGATAGTTTGTTTCTGTACTGTAACAGACTGTGATTCAGTAGTTTGTTTCTGTATCGTAACAGACTGTGATTCGATGGTTTGTTTCTGCACTGTAACAGACTGTTATTCGATAGTTGGTTTCTGTACTGTAACAGACTGTGATTCAGTAGTTTGTTTCTGCATTGTAACAGACTGTGATTCGAATAGCTTATTTCAGCACTGTAACAGACTGTGATTCGATAGTTTGTTTCTGTACTGTAACAGACTGTGATTCGATAGTTCGTTTCTGTACTGTAACAGACTGTGATTCGATAGTTTGTTTCTGCACTGTAACAGACTGTGATTCGATAGTTTGTTTCTGTACTGTAACAGACTGTGATTTAATGGTTTGTTTCTGTACTGTCACAGACTGTGATTCGATAGTTTGTTTCAGTACTGTAACAGACCTGTGATTCGATAGTTTCTGTACTGTAACAGACTGTGAATTGATGGTTTGTTTCTGTACTGTAACAGACTGCGATTCGATAGTTTGTTTCTGTACTGTAACAGACTGTGATTCAGTAGTTTGTTTCTGTGTAGTAACAGACTGTGATTCAATGGTTTGTTTCTGTACTGTAACAGACTGTGATTCGATAGTTTCTGTATTGTAACAGACTGTGATTCGATGGTCTGTTTCTGTACTGTAACAGATCGTGATTCGATGGTTTGTTTCTGAACTGTAACAGACTGTGATTCAATGGTTTGTTTCTGTACTGTAACAGACTGTGATTCGATAGTTTGTTTCTGTATGGTAACAGATTGAGATTCGATAGTCTGTTTCTGTACTGTAACAGACTGTGATTCAATGGTTTGTTTCTGTATTGTAACAGACTGTGAATTGATGGTTTGTTTCTGGACTGTAACAGACTGTGATTCAGTAGTTTGTTTCTGTACTGTAACAGACTGTGATTCGATAGTTTGTTTCTGAACTGGAACAGACTGTGATTCAATGGTTTGTTTCTGTACTGTAACAGACTGTGATTCGATAGTTTGTTTCTGTATGGGAACAGATTGTGATTCGATAGTCTGTTTCTGTATTGTAACAGACTGTGATTCGATGGTTTGTTTCTGTACTGTAACAGACTGTGATTCGATAGTTTGTTTCTGTATGGTAACAGATTGTGATTCGATGGTTTCTTTCTGTGTTGTAACAGACTGTGATTCGATAGTCTGTTTCTGCATTGTGACAGACTGTGATTCGATGGTTTGTTTCTGTACTGCAACAGACCTGTGATTCGATGGTTTGTTTCTGTACTGTAACAGACTGTGAATTGATGGTTTGTTTCTGGACTGCAACAGACTGTGATTCGATGGTTTGTTTCTGTACTGTAACAGACTGTGATTCAATGGTTTGTTTCTGTACTGTAACAGACTGTGATTCGATAGTTTGTTTCTGTATGGTAACGGACTGTGATTCGATAGTCTGTTTCTGTATTGTAACAGACTGTGATTCAATGGTTTGTTTCTGTCCTGTAACAGACTGTGATTCGATGGTTTGTTTCTATACTGTAACAGACTGTGATTCGATAGTCTGTTTCTGTCCTGCAACCGACTGTGAATTGATGGTTTGTTTCTGTACTGTAACAGACTGTGATTCAGTAGTTTGTTTCTGTGTGGTAACAAACTGTGATTCGATGGTTTGTTTCTGTACTGCAACGGACTGATTCGATAGTTTGTTTCTGTGTTGTAACAGACTGTGATTCGATAGTCTGTTTCTGCATTGTAACAGACTGTGATTCGATAGTCTGTTTCTGTACTGTAACAGACCTGTGATTCGATGGTTTGTTTCTGTACTGTAACAGACTGTGAATTGATCGTTTGTTTCTGGACTGTAACAGACTGATTCGATGGTTTGTTTCTGTACTGTAACAGACTGTGATTCGATGGTTTGTTTCTGCACTGTAACAGACTGTGATTCGATAGTCTGTTTCTGTCCTGTAACAGACTGTGAATTGATGGTTTGTTTCTGGACTGCAACAGACTGTGATTCGATGGTTTGTTTCTGTATCGTATCAGATTGATTCGATAGGTTGTTTCTGTACTGTAACAGACTTGTGATTGCATGGTTTGTTTCTGTACTGTAACAGACTGTGATTGGTTAGTTTGTCTCTGTACTGTAACAGACTGTGATTCGATAGTTTCTGTATTGTAACTGACTGTGATTCGATGGTTTGTTTCTGTAGTGCAACAGACTGTGATTCAATAGTTTGTTTCGGTACTGTAACAGACCTGTGATTCGATAGTTTCTGTCCTGTAACAGACTGTGAATTTATGGTTTGTTTCTGTACTTTCACAGACTGTGATTCGATAGTTTGTTTCTGTACTGTAACAGACTGTGATTCGAAGGTTTGTTTCTGTATTGTAACAGTCTGTGATTCGATGGTCTGTTTCTGTATAGTAACAGACTGTGATTCGATAGTTTCTGTATTGTAACAGACTGTGATTCGATGGTCTGTTTCTGTACTGTAACAGACTGTGATTCGATAGTTTCTGTATTGTAACAGACTGTGATTCGATAGTCTGTTTCTGTACTGTAACAGATCGTGATTCGATAGTTTGTTTCTGAACTGTAACAGACTGTGATTCAATGGTTTGTTTCTGTACTGTAACAGACTGTGATTCGATAGTTTGTTTCTGTATGGTAACAGATTGAGATTCGATGGTTTGTTTCTGTACTGTAACAGACTGTGAATTGATGGTTTGTTTCTGTACTTTCACAGACTGTGATTCGATAGTTTGTTTCTGTACTGCAACAGACCTGTGATTCGATGGTTTGTTTCTGTACTGTAACAGACTGTGAATTGATGGTTTGTTTCTGGACTGCAACAGACTGTGATTCGATGGTTTGTTTCTGTACTGTAACAGACTGTGATTCAATGGTTTGTTTCTGTACTGTAACAGACTGTGATTCGATAGTTTGTTTCTGTATGGTAACGGACTGTGATTCGATAGTCTGTTTCTGTATTGTAACAGACTGTGATTCAATGGTTTGTTTCTGTCCTGTAACAGACTGTGATTCGATGGTTTGTTTCTATACTGTAACAGACTGTGATTCGATAGTCTGTTTCTGTCCTGCAACCGACTGTGAATTGATGGTTTGTTTCTGTACTGTAACAGACTGTGATTCAGTAGTTTGTTTCTGTGTGGTAACAAACTGTGATTCGATGGTTTGTTTCTGTACTGCAACGGACTGATTCGATAGTTTGTTTCTGTGTTGTAACAGACTGTGATTCGATAGTCTGTTTCTGCATTGTAACAGACTGTGATTCGATAGTCTGTTTCTGTACTGTAACAGACCTGTGATTCGATGGTTTGTTTCTGTACTGTAACAGACTGTGAATTGATCGTTTGTTTCTGGACTGTAACAGACTGATTCGATGGTTTGTTTCTGTACTGTAACAGACTGTGATTCGATGGTTTGTTTCTGCACTGTAACAGACTGTGATTCGATAGTCTGTTTCTGTCCTGTAACAGACTGTGAATTGATGGTTTGTTTCTGGACTGCAACAGACTGTGATTCGATGGTTTGTTTCTGTATCGTATCAGATTGATTCGATAGGTTGTTTCTGTACTGTAACAGACTTGTGATTGCATGGTTTGTTTCTGTACTGTAACAGACTGTGATTGGTTAGTTTGTCTCTGTACTGTAACAGACTGTGATTCGATAGTTTCTGTATTGTAACTGACTGTGATTCGATGGTTTGTTTCTGTAGTGCAACAGACTGTGATTCAATAGTTTGTTTCGGTACTGTAACAGACCTGTGATTCGATAGTTTCTGTCCTGTAACAGACTGTGAATTTATGGTTTGTTTCTGTACTTTCACAGACTGTGATTCGATAGTTTGTTTCTGTACTGTAACAGACTGTGATTCGAAGGTTTGTTTCTGTATTGTAACAGTCTGTGATTCGATGGTCTGTTTCTGTATAGTAACAGACTGTGATTCGATAGTTTCTGTATTGTAACAGACTGTGATTCGATGGTCTGTTTCTGTACTGTAACAGACTGTGATTCGATAGTTTCTGTATTGTAACAGACTGTGATTCGATAGTCTGTTTCTGTACTGTAACAGATCGTGATTCGATAGTTTGTTTCTGAACTGTAACAGACTGTGATTCAATGGTTTGTTTCTGTACTGTAACAGACTGTGATTCGATAGTTTGTTTCTGTATGGTAACAGATTGAGATTCGATAGTCTGTTTCTGTACTGCAACAGACTGTGATTCAATGGTTTGTTTCTGTATTGTAACAGACTGTGAATTGATGGTTTGTTTCTGGACTGCAACAGACTGTGATTCGATGGTTTGTTTCTGTACTGTAACAGACTGTGATTCAATGGTTTGTTTCTGTACTGTAACAGACTGTGATTCGATGGTTTGTTTCTGTACTGTAACAGACTGTGATTCGATGGTTTGTTTCTATACTGTAACAGACTGTGATTCGATGGTTTGTTTCTGCACTGTAACAGACTGTGATTCGATAGTCTGCTTCTGTCCTGTAACAGACTGTGAATTGATGGTTTGTTTCTGGACTGCAACAGACTGTGATTCGATGGTTTGTTTCTGTATAGTATCAGATTGATTCGATAGGTTGTTTCTGTACTGTAAAAGACTTGTGATTGCATGGTTTGTTTCTGTACTGTAACAGACTGTGATTCGTTAGTTTGTCTCTGTGCTGTAACAGACTGTGATTCGATAGTTTCTGTATTGTAACAGACTGTGATTCGATGGTTTGTTTCTGTACTGCAACGGACTGTGATTCAATAGTTTGTTTCGGTACTGTAACAGACCTGTGATTCGATAGTTTCTGTACTGTAACA
Source organism: Heptranchias perlo (assembly GCF_035084215.1). Lineage (NCBI taxonomy): Eukaryota > Metazoa > Chordata > Chondrichthyes > Hexanchiformes > Hexanchidae > Heptranchias > Heptranchias perlo. The sequence continues at coordinate 95,778,774 of NC_090331.1, read as the reverse complement.
GACTGTGAATTTATGGTTTGTTTCTGTACTGTAACAGACTGCGATTCGATAGTTTGTTTCTGTACTGTAACAGACTGTGATTCAGTAGTTTGTTTCTGTGCTGTAACAGACTGTGATTCGATGGTTTATTTCAGCACTGTAACAAACTGTGATTCGATAGTCTGTTTCTGTCCTGTAACAGACTTGTGATTGCATGGTTTGTTTCTGTACTGTAACAGACTGTGATTCGTTAGTTTGTTTCTGTACTGTAACAGACTGTGATTCGATAGTTTCTGTATTGTAACAGACTGTGATTCGATGGTTTGTTTCTGTACTGCAACAGACTGTGATTCGATAGTTTGTTTCGGTACAGTAACAGACCTGTGATTCGATAGTTTCTGTACTGCAACAGACTGTGAATTTATGGTTTGTTTCTGCACTGTAACAGACTGCGATTCGATAGTTTGTTTCTGTACTGTAACAGACTGTGATTCAGTAGTTTGTTTCTGTATTGTAACAGACTGTGATTCGATGGTTTGTTTCTGCACTGTAACAGACTGTGATTCGATAGTTTGTTTCTGTACTGTAACAGACTGTGATTCAGTAGTTTGTTTCTGTATTGTAACAGACTGTGATTCGATGGCTTATTTCAGCACTGTAACAGACTGTGATTCGATAGTTTGTTTCTGTACTGTAACAGACTGTGATTCGATAGTTTGTTTCTGTACTGTAACAGACTGTGATTCGATAGTTCGTTTCTGTACTGTAACAGACTGTGATTCGATAGTTTGTTTCTGCACTGTAACAGACTGTGATTCGATAGTCTGTTTCTGTCCTGTATCAGACTTGTGATTGCATGGTTTGTTTCTGTACTGTAACAGACTGTGATTCGTTAGTTTGTTTCTGTACTGTAACAGACTGTGATTTAATGGTTTGTTTCTGTACTGTCACAGACTGTGATTCGATAGTTTGTTTCGGTACTGTAACAGACCTGTGATTCGATAGTTTCTGTACTGTAACAGACTGTGAATTGATGGTTTGTTTCTGTACTGTAACAGACTGCGATTCGATAGTTTGTTTCTGTACTATAGCAGACTGTAATTCAGTAGTTTGTTTCTGTATTGTCACGGACTGTGATTCAATAGTTTCTTTCTGTGCTGTAACAGACTGTGATTCGATGGCTTGTTTCTGTACTGTAACAGACTGTGATTCGATAGTCTGTTTCTGTACTGTAACAGACTGTGATTCGATGGTTTGTTTCTGTATTGTAACAGACTGTGATCGATGGTCTGTTTCTGTATAGTAACAGACTGTGATTCGATAGTTTCTGTATTGTAACAGACTGTGATTCAATGGTCTGTTTCTGTATTGTAACAGATCGTGATTCGATAGTTTGTTTCTGAACTGTAACAGACTGTGATTCAATGGTTTGTTTCTGTACTGTAACAGACTGTGATTCGATAGTTTGTTTCTGTATGGTAACAGATTGAGATTCGATAGTCTGTTTCTGTACTGTAACAGACTGTGATTCAATGGTTTGTTTCTGTATTGTAACAGACTGTGAATTGATGGTTTGTTTCTGGACTGTAACAGACAGTGATTCAGTAGTTTGTTTCTGTACTGTAACAGACTGTGATTCGATAGTTTGTTTCTGAACTGGAACAGACTGTGATTCAATGGTTTGTTTCTGTACTGTAACAGACTGTGATTCGATAGTTTGTTTCTGTATGGGAACAGATTGTGATTCGATAGTCTGTTACTGTATTGTAACAGACTGTGATTCGATGGTTTGTTTCTGTACTGTAACAGACTGTGATTCGATAGTTTGTTTCTGTATGGTAACAGATTGTGATTCGATGGTTTGTTTCTGTGTTGTAACAGACTGTGATTCGATAGTCTGTTTCTGCATTGTAACAGACTGTGATTCGATAGTCTGTTTCTGTACTGCAACAGACCTGTGATTCGATGGTTTGTTTCTGTACTGTAACAGACTGTGAATTGATGGTTTGTTTCTGGACTGCAACAGACTGTGATTCGATGGTTTGTTTCTGTACTGTAACAGACTGTGATTCAATGGTTTGTTTCTGTACTGTAACAGACTGTGATTCGGTAGTTTCTTTCTGTATGGTAACGGACTGTGATTCGATAGTCTGTTTCAGTATTGTAACAGACTGTGATTCAATGGTTTGTTTCTGTCCTGTAACAGACTGTGATTCGATAGTTTGTTTCTGTATTGTAACAGACTGTGATTCGAAGGTTTGTTTCTGTACTGTAACAGACTGTGATTCGATGGTTTGTTTCTATACTGTAACAGACTGTGATTCGATAGTCTGTTTCTGTCCTGTAACCGACTGTGAATTGATGGTTTGTTTCTGTACTGTAACAGACTGTGATTCAGTAGTTTGTTTCTGTGTGGTAACAAACTGTGATTCGATGGTTTGTTTCTGTACTGCAACGGACTGATTCGATAGTTTGTTTCTGTGTTGTAACAGACTGTGATTCGATAGTCTGTTTCTGCATTGTAACAGACTGTGATTCGATAGTCTGTTTCTGTACTGTAACAGACCTGTGATTCGATGGTTTGTTTCTGCACTGTAACAGACTGTGATTCGATAGTCTGTTTCTGTCCTGTAACAGACTGTGAATTGATGGTTTGTTTCTGGACTGCAACAGACTGTGATTTGATGGTTTGTTTCTGTATAGTATCAGATTGATTCGATAGGTTGTTTCTGTACTGTAACAGACTTGTGATTGCATGGTTTGTTTCTGTACTGTAACAGACTGTGATTGGTTAGTTTGTCTCTGTACTGTAACAGACTGTGATTCGATAGTTTCTGTATTGTAACAGACTGTGATTCGATGGTTTGTTTCTGTAGTGCAACAGACTGTGATTCAATAGTTTGTTTCGGTACTGTAACAGACCTGTGATTCGATAGTTTCTGTACTGTAACAGACTGTGAATTTATGGTTTGTTTCTGCACTGTAACAGACTGCGATTCGATAGTTTGTTTCTGTACTGTAACAGACTGTGATTCAGTAGTTTGTTTCTGTATCGTAACAGACTGTGATTCGATGGTTTGTTTCTGCACTGTAACAGACTGTTATTCGATAGTTGGTTTCTGTACTGTAACAGACTGTGATTCAGTAGTTTGTTTCTGTATTGTAACAGACTGTGATTCGATGGCTTATTTCAGCACTGTAACAGACTGTGATTCGATAGTTTGTTTCTGTACTGTAACAGACTGTGATTCGATAGTTTGTTTCTGTACTGTAACAGACTGTAATTCAGTAGTTTGTTTCTGTATTGTCACGGACTGTGATTCAATTGTTTCTTTCTGTGCTGTAACAGACTGTGATTCGATGGCTTGTTTCTGCACTGTAACAGACTGTGATTCGATAGTCTGTTTCTGTACTGTAACAGACTGTGATTCGATGGTTTGTTTCTGTATTGTAACAGACTGTGATCGATGGTCTGTTTCTGCATAGTAACAGACTGTGATTCGATAGTTTCTGTATTGTAACAGTCTGTGATTCGATGGTCTGTTTCTGTACTGTAACAGATCGTGATTCGATAGTTTGTTTCTGAACTGTAACAGACTGTGATTCAATGGTTTGTTTCTGTACTGTAACAGACTGTGATTCGATAGTTTGTTTCTGTATGGTAACAGATTGAGATTCGATAGTCTGTTTCTGTACTGTAACAGACTGTGATTCAATGGTTTGTTTCTGTATTGTAACAGACTGTGAATTGATGGTTTGTTTCTGGACTGTAACAGACAGTGATTCAGTAGTTTGTTTCTGTACTGTAACAGACTGTGATTCGATAGTTTGTTTCTGAACTGGAACAGACTGTGATTCAATGGTTTGTTTCTGTACTGTAACAGACTGTGATTCGATAGTTTGTTTCTGTATGGTAACAGATTGTGATTCGATGGTTTGTTTCTGTGTTGTAACAGACTGTGATTCGATAGTCTGTTTCTGCATTGTAACAGACTGTGATTCGATAGTCTGTTTCTGTACTGCAACAGACCTGTGATTCGATGGTTTGTTTCTGTACTGTAACAGACTGTGAATTGATGGTTTGTTTCTGGACTGCAACAGACTGTGATTCGATGGTTTGTTTCTGTACTGTAACAGACTGTGATTCAATGGTTTGTTTCTGTACTGTAACAGACTGTGATTCGATAGTTTCTTTCTGTATGGTAACGGACTGTGATTCGATAGTCTGTTTCTGTATTGTAACAGACTGTGATTCGATGGTTTGTTTCTGCACTGTAACAGACTGTCATTCGATAGTCTGTTTCTGTCCTGTAACCGACTGTGAATTGATGGTTTGTTTCTGTACTGTAACAGACTGTGATTCAGTAGTTTGTTTCTGTGTGGTAACAAACTGTGATTCGATGGTTTGTTTCTGTACTGCAACGGACTGATTCGATAGTTTGTTTCTGTGTTGTAACAGACTGTGATTCGATAGTCTGTTTCTGCATTGTAACAGACTGTGATTCGATAGTCTGTTTCTGCATTGTAACAGACTGTGATTCGATGGTTTGTTTCTGCACTGTAACAGACTGTCATTCGATAGTCTGTTTCTGTCCTGTAACCGACTGTGAATTGATGGTTTGTTTCTGTACTGTAACAGACTGTGATTCAGTAGTTTGTTTCTGTGTGGTAACAAACTGTGATTCGATGGTTTGTTTCTGTACTGCAACGGACTGATTCGAGAGTTTGTTTCTGTGTTGTAACAGACTGTGATTCGATCGTCTGTTTCTGCATTGTAACAGACTGCGATTCGATAGTTTGTTTCTGTACTATAGCAGACTGTAATTCAGTAGTTTGTTTCTGTATTGTCACGGACTGTGATTCAATTGTTTCTTTCTGTGCTGTAACAGACTGTGATTCGATGGCTTGTTTCTGCACTGTAACAGACTGTGATTCGATAGTCTGTTTCTGTACTGTAACAGACTGTGATTCGATGGTTTGTTTCTGTATTGTAACAGACTGTGATCGATGGTCTGTTTCTGCATAGTAACAGACTGTGATTCGATAGTTTCTGTATTGTAACAGTCTGTGATTCGATGGTCTGTTTCTGTACTGTAACAGATCGTGATTCGATAGTTTGTTTCTGAACTGTAACAGACTGTGATTCAATGGTTTGTTTCTGTACTGTAACAGACTGTGATTCGATAGTTTGTTTCTGTATGGTAACAGATTGAGATTCGATAGTCTGTTTCTGTACTGTAACAGACTGTGATTCAATGGTTTGTTTCTGTATTGTAACAGACTGTGAATTGATGGTTTGTTTCTGGACTGTAACAGACAGTGATTCAGTAGTTTGTTTCTGTACTGTAACAGACTGTGATTCGATAGTTTGTTTCTGAACTGGAACAGACTGTGATTCAATGGTTTGTTTCTGTACTGTAACAGACTGTGATTCGATAGTTTGTTTCTGTATGGGAACAGATTGTGATTCGATAGTCTGTTTCTGTATTGTAACAGACTGTGATTCGATGGTTTGTTTCTGTACTGTAACAGACTGTGATTCGATAGTTTGTTTCTGTATGGTAACAGATTGTGATTCGATGGTTTGTTTCTGTGTTGTAACAGACTGTGATTCGATAGTCTGTTTCTGCATTGTAACAGACTGTGATTCGATAGTCTGTTTCTGTACTGCAACAGACCTGTGATTCGATGGTTTGTTTCTGTACTGTAACAGACTGTGAATTGATGGTTTGTTTCTGGACTGCAACAGACTGTGATTCGATGGTTTGTTTCTGTACTGTAACAGACTGTGATTCAATGGTTTGTTTCTGTACTGTAACAGACTGTGATTCGATAGTTTCTTTCTGTATGGTAACGGACTGTGATTCGATAGTCTGTTTCTGTATTGTAACAGACTGTGAATTGATGGTTTGTTTCTGTACTGTAACAGACTGTGATTCAGTAGTTTGTTTCTGTGTGGTAACAAACTGTGATTCGATGGTTTGTTTCTGTACTGCAACGGACTGATTCGATAGTTTGTTTCTGTGTTGTAACAGACTGTGATTCGATAGTCTGTTTCTGCATTGTAACAGACTGTGATTCGATAGTCTGTTTCTGTATTGTAACAGACTGTGATTCGATGGTTTGTTTCTGCACTGTAACAGACTGTCATTCGATAGTCTGTTTCTGTCCTGTAACCGACTGTGAATTGATGGTTTGTTTCTGTACTGTAACAGACTGTGATTCAGTAGTTTGTTTCTGTGTGGTAACAAACTGTGATTCGATGGTTTGTTTCTGTACTGCAACGGACTGATTCGAGAGTTTGTTTCTGTGTTGTAACAGACTGTGATTCGATCGTCTGTTTCTGCATTGTAACAGACTGTGATTCGATAGTCTGTTTCTGTACTGTAACAGACCTGTGATTCGATGGTTTGTTTCTGCACTGTAACAGACTGTGATTCGATAGTCTGTTTCTGTCCTGTAACAGACTGTGAATTGATGGTTTGTTTCTGGACTGCAACAGACTGTGATTTGATGGTTTGTTTCTGTATAGTATCAGATTGATTCGATAGGTTGTTTCTGTACTGTAACAGACTTGTGATTGCATGGTTTGTTTCTGTACTGTAACAGACTGTGATTGGTTAGTTTGTCTCTGTACTGTAACAGACTGTGATTCGATAGTTTCTGTATTGTAACAGACTGTGATTCGATGGTTTGTTTCTGTAGTGCAACAGACTGTGATTCAATAGTTTGTTTCGGTACTGTAACAGACCTGTGATTCGATAGTTTCTGTACTGTAACAGACTGTGAATTTATGGTTTGTTTCTGCACTGTAACAGACTGCGATTCGATAGTTTGTTTCTGTACTGTAACAGACTGTGATTCAGTAGTTTGTTTCTGTATCGTAACAGACTGTGATTCGATGGTTTGTTTCTGCACTGTAACAGACTGTTATTCGATAGTTGGTTTCTGTACTGTAACAGACTGTGATTCAGTAGTTTGTTTCTGTATTGTAACAGACTGTGATTCGATGGCTTATTTCAGCACTGTAACAGACTGTGATTCGATAGTTTGTTTCTGTACTGTAACAGACTGTGATTCGATAGTTTGTTTCTGTACTGTAACAGACTGTGATTCGATAGTTCGTTTCTGTACTGTAACAGACTGTGATTCGATAGTTTGTTTCTGCACTGTAACAGACTGTGATTCGATGGTTTGTTTCTGTAGTGCAACAGACTGTGATTCAAAAGTTTGTTTCGGTACTGTAACAGACCTGTGATTCGATAGTTTCTGTACTGTAACAGACTGTGAATTTATGGTTTGTTTCTGCACTGTAACAGACTGCGATTCGATAGTTTGTTTCTGTACTGTAACAGACTGTGATTCAGTAGTTTGTTTCTGTATCGTAACAGACTGTGATTCGATGGTTTGTTTCTGCACTGTAACAGACTGTTATTCGATAGTTGGTTTCTGTACTGTAACAGACTGTGATTCAGTAGTTTGTTTCTGTATTGTAACAGACTGTGATTCGATGGCTTATTTCAGCACTGTAACAGACTGTGATTCGATAGTTTGTTTCTGTACTGTAACAGACTGTGATTCGATAGTTTGTTTCTGTACTGTAACAGACTGTGATTCGATAGTTCGTTTCTGTACTGTAACAGACTGTGATTCGATAGTTTGTTTCTGCACTGTAACAGACTGTGATTCGATAGTTTGTTTCTGTACTGTAACAGACTGTGATTTAATGGTTTGTTTCTGTACTGTCACAGACTGTGATTCGATAGTTTGTTTCGGTACTGCAACAGACCTGTGATTCGATAGTTTCTGTACTGTAACAGACTGTGAATTGATGGTTTGTTTCTGTACTATAGCAGACTGTAATTCAGTAGTTTGTTTCTGTATTGCAACGGACTGTGATTCAATTGTTTCTTTCTGTGCTGTAACAGACTGTGATTCGATGGCTTGTTTCTGCACTGTAACAGACTGTGATTCGATAGTCTGTTTCTGTACTGTAACAGACTGTGATTCGATGGTTTGTTTCTGTATTGTAACAGACTGTGATCGATGGTCTGTTTCTGTATAGTAACAGACTGTGATTCGATAGTTTCTGTATTGTAACAGACTGTGATTCGATGGTCTGTTTCTGTACTGCAACAGATCGTGATTCGATAGTTTGTTTCTGAACTGTAACAGACTGTGATTCAATGGTTTGTTTCTGTACTGTAACAGACTGTGATTCGATAGTTTGTTTCTGTATGGTAACAGATTGAGATTCGATAGTCTGTTTCTGTACTGTAACAGACTGTGATTCAATGGTTTGTTTCTGTATTGTAACAGACTGTGAATTGATGGTTTGTTTCTGGACTGTAACAGACAGTGATTCAGTAGTTTGTTTCTGTACTGTAACAGACTGTGATTCGATAGTTTGTTTCTGAACTGGAACAGACTGTGATTCAATGGTTTGTTTCTGTACTGTAACAGACTGTGATTCGATAGTTTGTTTCTGTATGGGAACAGATTGTGATTCGATAGTCTGTTTCTGTATTGTAACAGACTGTGATTCGATGGTTTGTTTCTGTACTGTAACAGACTGTGATTCGATAGTTTGTTTCTGTATGGTAACAGATTGTGATTCGATGGTTTGTTTCTGTGTTGTAACAGACTGTGATTCGATAGTCTGTTTCTGCATTGTAACAGACTGTGATTCGATAGTCTGTTTCTGTACTGCAACAGACCTGTGATTCGATGGTTTGTTTCTGTACTGTAACAGACTGTGAATTGATGGTTTGTTTCTGGACTGCAACAGACTGTGATTCGATGGTTTGTTTCTGTACTGTAACAGACTGTGATTCAATGGTTTGTTTCTGTACTGTAACAGACTGTGATTCGATAGTTTCTTTCTGTATGGTAACGGACTGTGATTCGATAGTCTGTTTCTGTATTGTAACAGACTGTGATTCGATGGTTTGTTTCTGCACTGTAACAGACTGTCATTCGATAGTCTGTTTCTGTCCTGTAACCGACTGTGAATTGATGGTTTGTTTCTGTACTGTAACAGACTGTGATTCAGTAGTTTGTTTCTGTGTGGTAACAAACTGTGATTCGATGGTTTGTTTCTGTACTGCAACGGACTGATTCAGTAGTTTGTTTCTGTACTGTAACAGACCTGTGATTCGATGGTTTGTTTCTGCACTGTAACAGACTGTCATTCGATAGTCTGTTTCTGTCCTGTAACAGACTGTGAATTGATGGTTTGTTTCTGGACTGCAACAGACTGTGATTTGATGGTTTGTTTCTGTGTAGTATCAGATTGATTCGATAGGTTGTTTCTGTACTGTAACAGACTTGTGATTGCATGGTTTGTTTCTGTACTGTAACAGACTGTGATTGGTTAGTTTGTCTCTGTACTGTAACAGACTGTGATTCGATAGTTTCTGTTTTGTAACAGACTGTGATTCGATGGTTTGTTTCTGTAGTGCAACAGACTGTGATTCAATAGTTTGTTTCGGTACTGTAACAGACCTGTGATTCGATAGTTTCTGTACTGTAACAGACTGTGAATTTGTGGTTTGTTTCTGTACTGTAACAGACTGTGATTCGATAGTTTATTTCTGTACTGTAACAGACTGTGATTCGAAAGTTTGTTTCTGTACTGTCACAGACTCTGATTCGATCGTTTGTTTCTGTACTGTAACAGACTGTGATTCGAAGGTTTGTTTCTGTATTGTAACAGTCTGTGATTCGATGGTCTGTTTCTGTATAGTAACAGACTGTGATTCGATAGTTTCTGTATTGTAACAGACTGTGATTCGATGGTCTGTTTCTGTACTGTAACAGACTGTGATTCGATAGTTTCTGTATTGTAACAGACTGTGATTCGATAGTCTGTTTCTGTACTGTAACAGATCGTGATTCGATAGTTTGTTTCTGAACTGTAACAGACTGTGATTCAATGGTTTGTTTCTGTACTGTAACAGACTGTGATTCGATAGTTTGTTTCTGTATGGTAACAGATTGAGATTCGATAGTCTGTTTCTGTACTGTAACAGACCTGTGATTCGATGGTTTGTTTCTGTATTGTAACAGACTGTGAATTGATGGTTTGTTTCTGGACTGTAACAGACTGTGATTCAGTAGTTTGTTTCTGTACTGTAACAGACTGTGATTCGATAGTTTGTTTCTGTACTGTAACAGACCTGTGATTCGATGGTTTGTTTCTGTATTGTAACAGACTGTGAATTGATGGTTTGTTTCTGGACTGTAACAGACTGTGATTCAGTAGTTTGTTTCTGTACTGTAACAGACTGTGATTCGATAGTTTGTTTCTGTATGGTAACAGATTGTGAGTCGATGGTTTGTTTCTGTGTTGTAACAGACTGTGATTCGATAGTCTGTTTCTGTACTGCAACAGACCTGTGATTCGATGGTTTGTTTCTGTACTGTAACAGACTGTGAATTGATGGTTTGTTTCTGGACTGCAACAGACTGTGATTCGATGGTTTGTTTCTGTACTGTAACAGACTGTGATTCAATGGTTTGTTTCTGTACTGTAACAGACTGTGATTCGATGGTTTGTTTCTGTACTGTAACAGACTGTGATTCGATGGTTTGTTTCCATACTGTAACAGACTGTGATTCGATAGTCTGTTTCTGTCCTGCAACCGACTGTGAATTGATGGTTTGTTTCTGTACTGTAACAGACTGTGATTCAGTAATTTGTTTCTGTGTGGTAACAAACTGTGATTCGATGGTTTGTTTCTGTACTGCAACGGACTGATTCGATAGTTTGTTTCTGTGTTGTAACAGACTGTGATTCGATAGTCTGTTTCTGCATTGTAACAGACTGTGATTCGATACTCTGTTTCTGTACTGTAACAGACCTGTGATTCGATGGTTTGTTTCTGTACTGTAACAGACTGTGAATTGATGGTTTGTTTCTGGACTGTAACAGACTGTGATTCGATGGTTTGTTTCTGTACTGTAACAGACTGTGATTCGATGGTTTGTTTCTGCACTGTAACAGACTGTGATTCGATAGTCTGTTTCTGTCCTGTCACAGACTGTGAATTGATGGTTTGTTTCTGGACTGCAACAGACTGTGATTCGATGGTTTGTTTCTGTACTGTAACAGACTGTGATTCGTTAGTTTGTCTCTGTACTGTAACAGACTGTGATTCGATAGTTTCTGTATTGTAACAGACTGTGATTCGATGGTTTGTTTCTGTACTGCAACGGACTGTGATTCAATAGTTTGTTTCGGTACTGTAACAGACCTGTGATTCGATAGTTTCTGTACTGTAACAGACTGTGAATTTATGGTTTGTTTCTGTACTGTAACAGACTGCGATTCGATAGTTTGTTTCTGTACTGTAACAGACTGTGATTCAGTAGTTTGTTTCTGTACTGTAACAGACCTGTGATTCGATGGTTTGTTTCTGTACTGTAACAGACTGTGAATTGATGGTTTGTTTCTGGACTGTAACAGACTGTGATTCGATGGTTTGTTTCTGTACTGTAACAGACTGTGATTCGATAGTCTGTTTCTGTCCTGTCACAGACTGTGAATTGATGGTTTGTTTCTGGACTGCAACAGACTGTGATTCGATGGTTTGTTTCTGTACTGTAACAGACTGTGATTCGTTAGTTTGTCTCTGTACTGTAACAGACTGTGATTCGATAGTTTCTGTATTGTAACAGACTGTGATTCGATGGTTTGTTTCTGTACTGTAACAGACTGTGATTCGATAGTCTGTTTCTGTCCTGTCACAGACTGTGAATTGATGGTTTGTTTCTGGACTGCAACAGACTGTGATTCGATGGTTTGTTTCTGTACTGTAACAGACTGTGATTCGTTAGTTTGTCTCTGTACTGTAACAGACTGTGATTCGATAGTTTCTGTATTGTAACAGACTGTGATTCGATGGTTTGTTTCTGTACTGCAACGGACTGTGATTCAATAGTTTGTTTCGGTACTGTAACAGACCTGTGATTCGATAGTTTCTGTACTGTAACAGACTGTGAATTTATGGTTTGTTTCTGTACTGTAACAGACTGCGATTCGATAGTTTGTTTCTGTGCTGTAACAGACTGTGATTCGATGGTTTATTTCAGCACTGTAACAGACTGTGATTCGATAGTCTGTTTCTGTCCTGTAACAGACTTGTGATTGCATGGTTTGTTTCTGTACTGTAACAGACTGTGATTCGTTAGTTTGTTTCTGTACTGTAACAGACTGTGATTCGATAGTTTCTGTATTGTAACAGACTGTGATTCGATGGTTTGTTTCTGTACTGCAACAGACTGTGATTCGATAGATTGTTTCGGTACAGTAACAGACCTGTGATTCGATAGTTTCTGCACTGTAACAGACTGTGAATTTATGGTTTGTTTCTGTGCTGTAACAGACTGTGATTCGATGGTTTATTTCAGCACTGTAACAGACTGTGATTCGATAGTCTGTTTCTGTCCTGTAACAGACTTGTGATTGCATGGTTTGTTTCTGTACTGTAACAGACTGTGATTCGTTAGTTTGTTTCTGTACTGTAACAGACTGTGATTCGATAGTTTCTGTATTGTAACAGACTGTGATTCGATGGTTTGTTTCTGTACTGCAACAGACTGTGATTCGATAGATTGTTTCGGTACAGTAACAGACCTGTGATTCGATAGTTTCTGCACTGTAACAGACTGTGAATTTATGGTTTGTTTCTGTACTGTAACAGACTGCGATTCAATAGTTTGTTTCTGTACTGTAACAGACTGTGATTCAGTAGTTTGTTTCTGTATCGTAACAGACTGTGATTCGATGGTTTGTTTCTGCACTGTTACAGACTGTTATTCGATAGTTGGTTTCTGTACTGTAACAGACTGTGATTCAGTAGTTTGTTTCTGTATTGTAACAGACTGTGATTCGATGGCTTATTTCAGCACTGTAACAGACTGTGATTCGATAGTTTGTTTCTGTACTGTAACAGACTGTGATTTAATGGTTTGTTTCTGCACTGTCACAGACTGTGATTCGATAGTTTGTTTCGGTACTGTAACAGACCTGTGATTCGATAGTTTCTGTACTGTAACAGACTGTGAATTGATGGTTTGTTTCTGTACTGTAACAGACTGCGATTCGATAGTTTGTTTCTGTACTGTAACAGACTGTGATTCAGTAGTTTGTTTCTGTGTAGTAACAGACTGTGATTCGATGGTTTGTTTCTGTACTGGAACAGACTGTTATTTGATAGTTTGTTTCTGTACTATAGCAGACTGTAATTCAGTAGTTTGTTTCTGTATTGTCACGGACTGTGATTCAATAGTTTCTTTCTGTGCTGTAACAGACTGTGATTCGATGGCTTGTTTCTGTACTGTAACAGACTGTGATTCGATAGTCTGTTTCTGTACTGTAACAGACTGTGATTCGATGGTTTGTTTCTGTATTGTAACAGACTGTGATCGATGGTCTGTTTCTGTATAGTAACAGACTGTGATTCGATAGTATCTGTCTTGTAACAGACTGTGATTCAATGGTCTGTTTCTGTACTGTAACAGATCGTGATTCGATAGTTTGTTTCTGAACTGTAACAGACTGTGATTCAATGGTTTGTTTCTGTACTGTAACAGACTGTGAATTGATGGTTTGTTTCTGGACTGTAACAGACTGTGATTCAGTAGTTTGTTTCTGTACTGTAACAGACTGTGATTCGATAGTTTGTTTCTGAACTGGAACAGACTGTGATTCAATGGTTTGTTTCTGTACTGTAACAGACTGATTCGAAAGTTTGTTTCTCTATGGTAACAGATTGTGATTCGATAGTCTGTTTCTGTATTGTAACAGACTGTGATTCGACGGTTTGTTTCTGTCCTGTAACAGACTGTGATTCGATAGTTTGTTTCTGTATGGTAACAGATTGTGATTCGATGGTTTGTTTCTGTGTTGTAACAGACTGTGATTCGATAGTCTGTATCTGTATTGTAACAGACTGTGATTCGATAGTCTGTTTCTGTGCTGCAACAGACCTGTGATTCGATGGTTTGTTTCTGTACTGTAACAGACTGTGAATTGATGGTTTGTTTCTGGACTGCAACAGACTGTGATTCAATGGTTTGTTTCTGTCCTGTAACAGACTGCGATTCGATAGTTTGTTTCTGTACTGTAACAGACTGTGATTCAGTAGTTTGTTTCTGTATCGTAACAGACTGTGATTCGATGGTTTGTTTCTGCACTGGAACAGACTGTTATTCGATAGTTTGTTTCTGTACTGTAACAGACTGTGATTCAGTAGTTTGTTTCTGTGCTGTAACAGACTGTGATTCGATGGTTTATTTCAGCACTGGAACAGACTGTGATTCGATAGTCTGTGTCTGTCCTGTAACAGACTTGTGATTGCATGGTTTGTTTCTGTACTGTAACAGACTGTGATTCGTTAGTTTGTTTCTGTACTGTGACAGACTGTGATTCGATAGTTTCTGTATTGTAACAGACTGTGATTCGATGGTTTGTTTCTGTACTGCAATAGACTGTGATTCGATAGTTTGTTTCGGTACAGTAACAGACCTGTGATTCGATAGTTTCTGTACTGTAACAGACTGTGATTTAATGGTTTGTTTCTGTACTGTAACAGACTGTGATTCGATAGTTTGTTTCGGTACTGTAACAGACCTGTGATTCGATAGTTTCTGCACTGTAACAGACTGTGAATTGATGGTTTGTTTCTGTACTGTAACAGACTGCGATTCGATAGTTTGTTTCTGTACTGTAACAGACTGTGATTCTGTGGTTTGTTTCTGTGTCGTAACAGACTGTGATTCGATGGTTTGTTTCTGCACTGGAACAGACTGTTATTCGATAGTTTGTTTCTGTACTACAACAGACTGTAATTCAGTAGTTTGTTTCTGTATTGTCACGGACTGTGACTCGATGGTTTATTTCAGCACTGTAACAGACTGTGATTCGATAGTTTGTTTCTGTACTGTAACAGACTGTGATTCGATGGTTTGTTTCTGTATTGTAACAGACTGTGATCGATGGTCTGTTTCTGTATAGTAACAGACTGTGATTCGATAGTTTGTTTCTGAACTGTAACAGACTGTGATTCAATGGTTTGTTTCTGTACTGTAACAGACTGTGATTCGATAGTTTGTTTCTGTATGGTAACAGATTGTGATTCGATCGTCTGTTTCTGTATTGTAACAGACTGTGATTCGATGGTTTGTTTCTGTGCTGTAACAGACTGTGATTCGATGGTTTGTTTCTGCACTGTAGCAGACTGTGATTCGATAGTCTGTTTCTGTCCTGTAACAGACTTGTGATTGCATGGTTTGTTTCTGTACTGTAACAGACTGTGATTCGTTAGTTTGTTTCTGTCCTGTAACAGACTGTGATTCGATAGTTTCTGTATTGTAACAGACTGTGATTCGATGGTTTGTTTCTGTACTGCAACAGACTGTGATTCGATAGTTTGTTTCGGGACTGTTACAGACCTGTGATTCGATAGTTTCTGTACTGTAACAGACTGTGAATTTATGGTTTGTTTCTGCACTGCAACAGACTGCGATTCGATAGTTTGTTTCTGTCCTGTAACAGACTGTGATTCAGTAGTTTGTTTCTGTATCGTAACAGACTGTGATTCGATGGTTTGTTTCTGCACTGTAACAGACTGTTATTCGATAGTTTGTTTCTGCACTGCAACAGACTGTTATTCGATAGTTTGTTTCTGTACTGTAACAGACTGTGATTTAATGGTTTGTTTATGTACTGTAACAGACTGTGAATTGATGGTTTGTTTCTGTACTGTAACAGACTGTGATTCGATAGTTTGTTTCTGTATGGTAACAGATTGTGATTCGATCGTCTGTTTCTGTATTGTAACAGACCGTGATTCGATGGTTAGTTTCTGTACTGTAACAGACTGTGATTCGATGGTTTGTTTCTATACTGTAACAGACTGTGATTCGATAGTCTGTTTCTGTCCTGCAACCGACTGTGAATTGATGGTTTGTTTCTGTACTGTAACAGACTGCGATTCGATAGTTTGTTTCTGTACTGTAACAGACTGTGATTCAGTAGTTTGTTTCTGTGCTGTAACAGACTGTGATTCGATGGTTTATTTCAGCACTGTAACAGACTGTGATTCGATAGTCTGTTTCTGTCCTGTAACAGACTTGTGATTGCATGGTTTGTTTCTGTACTGGAACAGACTGTGATTCGTTAGTTTGTTTCTGTACTGTAACAGACTGTGATTCGATAGTTTCTGTATTGTAACAGACTGTGATTCGATGGTTTGTTTCTGTACTGCAACAGACTGTGATTCGATAGTTTGTTTCGGTACAGTAACAGACCTGTGATTCGATAGTTTCTGTACTGTAACAGACTGTGAATTTATGGTTTGTTTCTGTACTGTAACAGACTGCGATTCGATAGTTTGTTTCTGTACTGTAACAGACTGTGATTCAGTAGTTTGTTTCTGTATCGTAACAGACTGTGATTCGATGGCTTATTTCAGCACTGTAACAGACTGTGATTCGATAGTTTGTTTCTGTACTGTAACAGACTGTGATTCGATAGTTTGTTTCTGTACTGTAACAGACTGTGATTTAATGGTTTGTTTCTGCACTGTCACAGACTGTGATTCGATAGTTTGTTTCGGTACTGTAACAGACCTGTGATTCGATAGTTTCTGTACTGTAACAGACTGTGAATTGATGGTTTGTTTCTGCACTGTAACAGACTGCGATTCGATAGTTTGTTTCTGTACTGTAACAGACTGTGATTCAGTAGTTTGTTTCTGTGTAGTAACAGACTGTGATTCGATGGTTTGTTTCTGTACTGCAACGGACTGTGATTCAATAGTTTGTTTCGGTACTGTAACAGACCTGTGATTCGATAGTTTCTGTACTGTAACAGACTGTGAATTTATGGTTTGTTTCTGTACTGTAACAGACTGCGATTCGATAGTTTGTTTCTGTACTGTAACAGACTGTGATTCAGTAGTTTGTTTCTGTACTGTAGCAGACCTGTGATTCGATGGTTTGTTTCTGTACTGTAACAGACTGTGAATTGATGGTTTGTTTCTGGACTGTAACAGACTGTGATTCGATGGTTTGTTTCTGTACTGTAACAGACTGTGATTCGATGGTTTGTTTCTGCACTGTAACAGACTGTGATTCGATAGTCTGTTTCTGTCCTGTCACAGACTGTGAATTGATGGTTTGTTTCTGGACTGCAACAGACTGTGATTCGATGGTTTGTTTCTGTACTGTAACAGACTGTGATTCGTTAGTTTGTCTCTGTACTGCAACAGACTGTGATTCGATAGTTTCTGTATTGTAACAGACTGTGATTCGATGGTTTGTTTCTGTACTGCAACGGACTGTGATTCAATAGTTTGTTTCGGTACTGTAACAGACCTGTGATTCGATAGTTTCTGTACTGTAACAGACTGTGAATTTATGGTTTGTTTCTGTACTGTAACAGACTGCGATTCGATAGTTTGTTTCTGTACTGTAACAGACTGTGATTCAGTAGTTTGTTTCTGTGCTGTAACAGACTGTGATTCGATGGTTTATTTCAGCACTGTAACAGACTGTGATTCGATAGTCTGTTTCTGTCCTGTAACAGACTTGTGATTGCATGGTTTGTTTCTGTACTGTAACAGACTGTGATTCGTTAGTTTGTTTCTGTACTGTAACAGACTGTGATTCGATAGTTTCTGTATTGTAACAGACTGTGATTCGATGGTTTGTTTCTGTACTGCAACAGACTGTGATTCGATGGTTTGTTTCTGTATGGTATCAGATTGATTCGATAGTTTGTTTGTGTACTGTAACAGACTTGTGATTGGATGGTTTGCTTCTGTACTGTAACGGACTGTGATTCGTTAGTTTGTTTCTGTACTGTATCAGACTGTGATTCGATAGTTTCTGTATTGTAACAGACTGTGATTCGATGGTTTGTTTCTGTACTGCAACAGACTGTGATTCGATAGTTTGTTTCGGTACTGTAACAGACCTGTGATTCGATAGTTTCTGTACTGTAACAGACTGTGAATTGATGGTTTGTTTTTGTGCTGCAACAGACTGTGATTCGATAGTTTGTTTCTGTACTGTAACAGACTGTGATTCAGTAGTTTGTTTCTGTATCGTAACAGACTGTGATTCGATGGTTTGTTTCTGCACTGTAACAGACTGTTATTCGATAGTTTGTTTCTGTACTGTAACAGACTGTGATTCAGTAGTTTGTTTCTGTATTGTAACAGACTGTGATTCGATGGTTTATTTCAGCACTGCAACAGACTGTGATTCGATAGTTTGTTTCTGTACTGTAACAGACTGTGATTTAATGGTTTGTTTCTGTACTGTAACAGACTGTGAATTGATGGTTTGTTTCTGTACTGTAACAGACTGTGATTCGATGGTTAGTTTCTGTACTGTAACAGACTGTGATTCGATGGTTTGTTTCTATACTGTAACAGACTGTGATTCGATAGTCTGTTTCTGTCCTGCAACCGACTGTGAATTGATGGTTTGTTTCTGGACTGTAACAGGATGTGATTCAGTAGTTTGTTTCTGTGTGGTAACAAACTGTGATTCGATGGTTTGTTTCTGTCCTGCAACAGACTGATTCGATAGTTTGTTTCTGTACTGTAACAGACTGTGATTCGATCGTCTGTTTCTGTCGTGCAACCGACTGTGAATTGATGGTTTGTTTCTGGACTGTAACAGGATGTGATTCAGTAGTTTGTTTCTGTGTGGTAACAAACTGTGATTCGATGGTTTGTTTCTGTACTGTAACAGACTGATTCGATAGTTTGTTTCTGTGTTGTAACAGACTGTGATTCGATAGTCTGTTTCTGTACTGTAACAGACTGTGATTCGATAGTCTGTTTCTGTACTGTAACAGACCTGTGATTCGATGGTTTGTTTTTGTACTGTAACAGACTGTGAATTGATGGTTTGTTTCTGGACTGTAACAGACTGTGATTCGATGGTTTGTTTCTGTATGGTATCAGATTGATTCGATAGTTTGTTTGTGTACTGTAACAGACTTGTGATTGGATGGTTTGCTTCTGTACTGTAACAGACTGTGATTCGTTAGTTTGTTTCTGTACTGTATCAGACTGTGATTCGATAGTTTCTGTATTGTAACAGACTGTGATTCGATGGTTTGTTTCTGTACTGCAACAGACTGTGATTCGATAGTTTGTTTCGGTACTGTAACAGACCTGTGATTCGATAGTTTCTGTACTGTAACAGACTGTGAATTGATGGTTTGTTTCTGTGCTGCAACAGACTGTGATTCGATAGTTTGTTTCTGTACTGTAACAGACTGTGATTCAGTAGTTTTTTCTGTATCGTAACAGACTGTGATTCGATGGTTTGTTTCTGCACTGTAACAGACTGTTATTCGATAGTTTGTTTCTGTACTGTAACAGACTGTGATTCAGTAGTTTGTTTCTGTATTGTAACAGACTGTGATTCGATGGTTTATTTCAGCACTGCAACAGACTGTGATTCGATAGTTTGTTTCTGTACTGTAACAGACTGTGATTTAATGGTTTGTTTCTGTACTGTAACAGACTGTGAATTGATGGTTTGTTTCTGTACTGTAACAGACTGTGATTCGATAGTTTGTTTCTGTACGGTAACAGATTGTGATTCGATAGTCTGTTTCTGTATTGTAACAGACCGTGATTCGATGGTTAGTTTCTGTACTGTAACAGACTGTGATTCGATGGTTTGTTTCTGTATTGTAACAGACTGTGATTCGATAGTCTGTTTCTGTCCTGCAACCGACTGTGAATTGATGGTTTGTTTCTGGACTGTAACAGAAGTGATTCAGTAGTTTGTTTCTGTGTGGTAACAAACTGTGATTCGATGGTTTGTTTCTGTCCTGCAACAGACTGATTCGATAGTTTGTTTCTGTACTGTAACAGACTGTGATTCGATAGTCTGTTTCTGTACTGTAACAGACCTGTGATTCGATGGTTTGTTTTTGTACTGTAACAGACTGTGAATTGATGGTTTGTTTCTGGACTGTAACAGACTGTGATTCGATGGTTTGTTTCTGTATGGTATCAGATTGATTCGATAGTTTGTTTGTGTACTGTAACAGACTTGTGATTGGATGGTTTGCTTCTGTACTGTAACAGACTGTGATTCGTTAGTTTGTTTCTGTACTGTAACAGACTGTGATTCGATAGTTTCTGTATTGTAACAGACTGTGATTCGATGGTTTGTTTCTGTACTGCAACAGACTGTGATTCGATAGTTTGTTTCGGTACTGTAACAGACCTGTGATTCGATAGTTTCTGTACTGTAACAGACTGTGAATTGATGGTTTGTTTCTGTACTGTAACAGACTGTGATTCAGTTGTTTGTTTCTGTATAGTAACAGACTGTGATTCGATGGTTTGTTTCTGTACTGGAACAGACTGTTATTCGATAGTTTGTTTCTGTACTATAACAGACTGTAATTCAGTAGTTTGTTTCTGTATTGTCACGGACTGTGACTCGATGGTTTATTTCAGCACTGTAACAGACTGTGATTCGATGGCTTGTTTCTGTACTGTAACAGACTGTGATTCGATGGTTTGTTTCTGTACTGTAACAGACTGTGATTCAATAGTTTCTTTCTGTGCTGTAACAGACTGTGATTCGATGGCTTGTTTCTGTACTGTAACAGACTGTGATTCGATGGTTTGTTTCTGTATTGTAACAGACTGTGATCGATGGTCTGTTTCTGTATCGTAACAGAATGTGATTCGATAGTTTGTTTCTGAACTGTAACAGACTGTGATTCAATGGTTTGTTTCTGTACTGTAACAGACTGTGATTCAATGGTTTGTTTCTGTACTGTAACAGACTGTGATTCGATAGTTTGTTTCTGTATGGTAACAGATTGTGATTCGATAGTCTGTTTCTGTATTGTAACAAACTGTGATTCGATGGTTTGTTTCTGTGCTGTAACAGACTGTGATTCGATGGCTTGTTTCTGTACTGTAACAGACTGTGATTCGATGGTTTGTTTCTGTATTGTAACAGACTGTGATCGATGGTCTGTTTCTGTATGGTAACAGATTGTGATTCGATAGTCTGTTTCTGTATTGTAACAAACTGTGATTCGATGGTTTGTTTCTGTGCTGTAACAGACTGTGATTCGATGGTTTGTTTCTGTACTGTAACAGACTGTGATTCGATGGTTTGTTTCTGTATTGTAACAAACTGTGATTCGATGGTTTGTTTCTGTGCTGTAACAGACTGTGATTCGATGGTTTGTTTCTGTACTGTAACAGACTGTGATTCGATAGTTTCTGTATTGTAACAGACTGTGATTCGATGGTTTGTTTCTGTACTGTAACAGACTGTGATTCGATGGTTTGTTTCTGTACTGTAACAAACTGTGATTCGATGGTTTGTTTCTGTGCTGTAACAGACTGTGATTCGATGGTTTGTTTCTGTACTGTAACAGACTGTGATTCGATGGTTTGTTTCTGTACTGTAACAGACTGTGATTCGATCGTCTGTTTCTGTCCTGTAACAGACTTGTGATTGCATGGTTTGTTTCTGTACTGTAACAGACTGTGATTCGATGGTTTGTTTCTGTATTGTAACAGACTGTGATCGATGGTCTGTTTCTGTATAGTAACAGAATGTGATTCGATAGTTTGTTTCTGAACTGTAACAGACTGTGATTCAATGGTTTGTTTCTGTACTGTAACAGACTGTGATTCAATGGTTTGTTTCTGTACTGTAACAGACTGTGATTCGATAGTTTGTTTCTGTATGGTAACAGATTGTGATTCGATAGTCTGTTTCTGTATTGTAACAAACTGTGATTCGATGGCTTGTTTCTGTACTGTAACAGACTGTGATTCGATGGTTTGTTTCTGTATTGTAACAGACTGTGATCGATGGTCTGTTTCTGTATAGTAACAGAATGTGATTCGATAGTTTGTTTCTGTACTGTAACAGACTGTGATTCAGTAGTTTGTTTCTGTATTGTAACAGACTGTGATTCGATGGTTTATTTCAGCACTGCAACAGACTGTGATTCGATAGTTTGTTTCTGTACTGTAACAGACTGTGATTTAATGGTTTGTTTCTGTACTGTAACAGACTGTGATTCGATAGTTTGTTTCTGCACTGTAACAGACTGTGATTCGATAGTTTGTTTCTGTACTGTAACAGACTGTGATTTAATGGTTTGTTTCTGCACTGTCACAGACTGTGATTCGATAGTTTGTTTCGGTACTGTAACAGACCTGTGATTCGATAGTTTCTGTACTGTAACAGACTGTGAATTGATGGTTTGTTTCTGTGCTGCAACAGACTGTGATTCGATAGTTTGTTTCTGTACTGTAACAGACTGTGATTCAGTAGTTTTTTCTGTATCGTAACAGACTGTGATTCGATGGTTTGTTTCTGCACTGTAACAGACTGTTATTCGATAGTTTGTTTCTGTACTGTAACAGACTGTGATTCAGTAGTTTGTTTCTGTATTGTAACAGACTGTGATTCGATGGTTTATTTCAGCACTGCAACAGACTGTGATTCGATAGTTTGTTTCTGTACTGTAACAGACTGTGATTTAATGGTTTGTTTCTGTACTGTAACAGACTGTGAATTGATGGTTTGTTTCTGTACTGTAACAGACTGTGATTCGATAGTTTCTGTATTGTAACAGACTGTGATTCGATGGTTTGTTTCTGTACTGCAACAGACTGTGATTCGATAGTTTGTTTCGGTACTGTAACAGACCTGTGATTCGATAGTTTCTGTACTGTAACAGACTGTGAATTGATGGTTTGTTTCTGTGCTGCAACAGACTGTGATTCGATAGTTTGTTTCTGTACTGTAACAGACTGTGATTCAGTAGTTTGTTTCTGTATCGTAACAGACTGTGATTCGATGGTTTGTTTCTGCACTGTAACAGACTGTTATTCGATAGTTTGTTTCTGTACTGTAACAGACTGTGATTCAGTAGTTTGTTTCTGTATTGTAACAGACTGTGATTCGATGGTTTATTTCAGCACTGCAACAGACTGTGATTCGATAGTTTGTTTCTGTACTGCAACAGACTGTGATTCGATAGTTTGTTTCGGTACTGTAACAGACCTGTGATTCGATAGTTTCTGTATTGTAACAGACTGTGATTCGATGGTTTGTTTCTGTACTGCAACAGACTGTGATTCGATAGTTTGTTTCGGTACTGTAACAGACCTGTGATTCGATAGTTTCTGTGCTGCAACAGACTGTGATTCGATAGTTTGTTTCTGTACTGTAACAGACTGTGATTCAGTAGTTTTTTCTGTATCGTAACAGACTGTGATTCGATGGTTTGTTTCTGCACTGTAACAGACTGTTATTCGATAGTTTGTTTCTGTACTGTAACAGACTGTGATTCAGTAGTTTGTTTCTGTATTGTAACAGACTGTGATTCGATGGTTTATTTCAGCACTGCAACAGACTGTGATTCGATAGTTTGTTTCTGTACTGTAACAGACTGTGATTTAATGGTTTGTTTCTGTACTGTAACAGACTGTGAATTGATGGTTTGTTTCTGTACTGTAACAGACTGTGATTCGATAGTTTGTTTCTGTACGGTAACAGATTGTGATTCGATAGTCTGTTTCTGTATTGTAACAGACCGTGATTCGATGGTTAGTTTCTGTACTGTAACAGACTGTGATTCGATGGTTTGTTTCTGTATTGTAACAGACTGTGATTCGATAGTCTGTTTCTGTCCTGCAACCGACTGTGAATTGATGGTTTGTTTCTGGACTGTAACAGAAGTGATTCAGTAGTTTGTTTCTGTGTGGTAACAAACTGTGATTCGATGGTTTGTTTCTGTCCTGCAACAGACTGATTCGATAGTTTGTTTCTGTACTGTAACAGACTGTGATTCGATAGTCTGTTTCTGTACTGTAACAGACCTGTGATTCGATGGTTTGTTTTTGTACTGTAACAGACTGTGAATTGATGGTTTGTTTCTGGACTGTAACAGACTGTGATTCGATGGTTTGTTTCTGTATGGTATCAGATTGATTCGATAGTTTGTTTGTGTACTGTAACAGACTTGTGATTGGATGGTTTGCTTCTGTACTGTAACAGACTGTGATTCGTTAGTTTGTTTCTGTACTGTAACAGACTGTGATTCGATAGTTTCTGTATTGTAACAGACTGTGATTCGATGGTTTGTTTCTGTACTGCAACAGACTGTGATTCGATAGTTTGTTTCGGTACTGTAACAGACCTGTGATTCGATAGTTTCTGTACTGTAACAGACTGTGAATTGATGGTTTGTTTCTGTACTGTAACAGACTGTGATTCAGTTGTTTGTTTCTGTATAGTAACAGACTGTGATTCGATGGTTTGTTTCTGTACTGGAACAGACTGTTATTCGATAGTTTGTTTCTGTACTATAACAGACTGTAATTCAGTAGTTTGTTTCTGTATTGTCACGGACTGTGACTCGATGGTTTATTTCAGCACTGTAACAGACTGTGATTCGATGGCTTGTTTCTGTACTGTAACAGACTGTGATTCGATGGTTTGTTTCTGTACTGTAACAGACTGTGATTCAATAGTTTCTTTCTGTGCTGTAACAGACTGTGATTCGATGGCTTGTTTCTGTACTGTAACAGACTGTGATTCGATGGTTTGTTTCTGTATTGTAACAGACTGTGATCGATGGTCTGTTTCTGTATCGTAACAGAATGTGATTCGATAGTTTGTTTCTGAACTGTAACAGACTGTGATTCAATGGTTTGTTTCTGTACTGTAACAGACTGTGATTCAATGGTTTGTTTCTGTACTGTAACAGACTGTGATTCGATAGTTTGTTTCTGTATGGTAACAGATTGTGATTCGATAGTCTGTTTCTGTATTGTAACAAACTGTGATTCGATGGTTTGTTTCTGTGCTGTAACAGACTGTGATTCGATGGCTTGTTTCTGTACTGTAACAGACTGTGATTCGATGGTTTGTTTCTGTATTGTAACAGACTGTGATCGATGGTCTGTTTCTGTATGGTAACAGATTGTGATTCGATAGTCTGTTTCTGTATTGTAACAAACTGTGATTCGATGGTTTGTTTCTGTGCTGTAACAGACTGTGATTCGATGGTTTGTTTCTGTACTGTAACAGACTGTGATTCGATGGTTTGTTTCTGTATTGTAACAAACTGTGATTCGATGGTTTGTTTCTGTGCTGTAACAGACTGTGATTCGATGGTTTGTTTCTGTACTGTAACAGACTGTGATTCGATAGTTTCTGTATTGTAACAGACTGTGATTCGATGGTTTGTTTCTGTACTGTAACAGACTGTGATTCGATGGTTTGTTTCTGTACTGTAACAAACTGTGATTCGATGGTTTGTTTCTGTGCTGTAACAGACTGTGATTCGATGGTTTGTTTCTGTACTGTAACAGACTGTGATTCGATGGTTTGTTTCTGTACTGTAACAGACTGTGATTCGATCGTCTGTTTCTGTCCTGTAACAGACTTGTGATTGCATGGTTTGTTTCTGTACTGTAACAGACTGTGATTCGATGGTTTGTTTCTGTATTGTAACAGACTGTGATCGATGGTCTGTTTCTGTATAGTAACAGAATGTGATTCGATAGTTTGTTTCTGAACTGTAACAGACTGTGATTCAATGGTTTGTTTCTGTACTGTAACAGACTGTGATTCAATGGTTTGTTTCTGTACTGTAACAGACTGTGATTCGATAGTTTGTTTCTGTATGGTAACAGATTGTGATTCGATAGTCTGTTTCTGTATTGTAACAAACTGTGATTCGATGGCTTGTTTCTGTACTGTAACAGACTGTGATTCGATGGTTTGTTTCTGTATTGTAACAGACTGTGATCGATGGTCTGTTTCTGTATAGTAACAGAATGTGATTCGATAGTTTGTTTCTGTACTGTAACAGACTGTGATTCAGTAGTTTGTTTCTGTATTGTAACAGACTGTGATTCGATGGTTTATTTCAGCACTGCAACAGACTGTGATTCGATAGTTTGTTTCTGTACTGTAACAGACTGTGATTTAATGGTTTGTTTCTGTACTGTAACAGACTGTGATTCGATAGTTTGTTTCTGCACTGTAACAGACTGTGATTCGATAGTTTGTTTCTGTACTGTAACAGACTGTGATTTAATGGTTTGTTTCTGCACTGTCACAGACTGTGATTCGATAGTTTGTTTCGGTACTGTAACAGACCTGTGATTCGATAGTTTCTGTACTGTAACAGACTGTGAATTGATGGTTTGTTTCTGTGCTGCAACAGACTGTGATTCGATAGTTTGTTTCTGTACTGTAACAGACTGTGATTCAGTAGTTTTTTCTGTATCGTAACAGACTGTGATTCGATGGTTTGTTTCTGCACTGTAACAGACTGTTATTCGATAGTTTGTTTCTGTACTGTAACAGACTGTGATTCAGTAGTTTGTTTCTGTATTGTAACAGACTGTGATTCGATGGTTTATTTCAGCACTGCAACAGACTGTGATTCGATAGTTTGTTTCTGTACTGTAACAGACTGTGATTTAATGGTTTGTTTCTGTACTGTAACAGACTGTGAATTGATGGTTTGTTTCTGTACTGTAACAGACTGTGATTCGATAGTTTGTTTCTGTACGGTAACAGATTGTGATTCGATAGTCTGTTTCTGTATTGTAACAGACCGTGATTCGATGGTTAGTTTCTGTACTGTAACAGACTGTGATTCGATGGTTTGTTTCTGTATTGTAACAGACTGTGATTCGATAGTCTGTTTCTGTCCTGCAACCGACTGTGAATTGATGGTTTGTTTCTGGACTGTAACAGAAGTGATTCAGTAGTTTGTTTCTGTGTGGTAACAAACTGTGATTCGATGGTTTGTTTCTGTCCTGCAACAGACTGATTCGATAGTTTGTTTCTGTACTGTAACAGACTGTGATTCGATAGTCTGTTTCTGTACTGTAACAGACCTGTGATTCGATGGTTTGTTTTTGTACTGTAACAGACTGTGAATTGATGGTTTGTTTCTGGACTGTAACAGACTGTGATTCGATGGTTTGTTTCTGTATGGTATCAGATTGATTCGATAGTTTGTTTGTGTACTGTAACAGACTTGTGATTGGATGGTTTGCTTCTGTACTGTAACAGACTGTGATTCGTTAGTTTGTTTCTGTACTGTAACAGACTGTGATTCGATAGTTTCTGTATTGTAACAGACTGTGATTCGATGGTTTGTTTCTGTACTGCAACAGACTGTGATTCGATAGTTTGTTTCGGTACTGTAACAGACCTGTGATTCGATAGTTTCTGTACTGTAACAGACTGTGAATTGATGGTTTGTTTCTGTACTGTAACAGACTGTGATTCAGTAGTTTGTTTCTGTATAGTAACAGACTGTGATTCGATGGTTTGTTTCTGTACTGGAACAGACTGTTATTCGATAGTTTGTTTCTGTACTATAACAGACTGTAATTCAGTAGTTTGTTTCTGTATTGTCACGGACTGTGACTCGATGGTTTATTTCAGCACTGTAACAGACTGTGATTCGATGGCTTGTTTCTGTACTGTAACAGACTGTGATTCAATAGTTTCTTTCTGTGCTGTAACAGACTGTGATTCGATGGCTTGTTTCTGTACTGTAACAGACTGTGATTCGATGGTTTGTTTCTGTATTGTAACAGACTGTGATCGATGGTCTGTTTCTGCATAGTAACAGAATGTGATTCGATAGTTTGTTTCTGAACTGTAACAGACTGTGATTCAATGGTTTGTTTCTGTACTGTAACAGACTGTGATTCAATGGTTTGTTTCTGTACTGTAACAGACTGTGATTCGATAGTTTGTTTCTGTATGGTAACAGATTGTGATTCGATAGTCTGTTTCTGTATTGTAACAAACTGTGATTCGATGGTTTGTTTCTGTGCTGTAACAGACTGTGATTCGATGGTTTGTTTCTGTACTGTGACAGACTGTGATTCGATAGTCTGTTTCTGTCCTGTAACAGACTTGTGATTGCATGGTTTGTTTCTGTACTGTAACAGACTGTGATTCGTTCGTTTGTTTCTGTACTGTAACAGACTGTGATTCGATAGTTTCTGTATTGTAACAGACTGTGATTCGATGGTTTGTTTCTGTACTGCAACAGACTGTGATTCGATAGTTTGTTTCGGTACTGTAACAGACCTGTGATTCAATAGTTTCTGTACTGTAACAGACTGTGAATTTATGGTTTGTTTCTGTACTGTAACAGACTGTGATTCGATAGTCTGTTTCTGTCCTGTAACAGACTTGTGATTGCATGGTTTGTTTCTGTACCGTAACAGACTGTGATTCGTTCGTTTGTTTCTGTACTGTAACAGACTGTGATTCAGTAGTTTGTTTCTGTACTGTAACAGACTGTGAATGGACGGTTTGTTTCTGTACTGTAACAGACTGTGAATTGATGGTTTGTTTCTGTACTGTAACAGACTGTGATTCGATGGTTAGTTTCTGTACTGTAACAGACTGTGATTCGATGGTTTGTTTCTATACTGTAACAGACTGTGATTCGATAGTCTGTTTCTGTCCTGCAACCGACTGTGAATTGATGATTTGTTTCTGGACTGTAACAGAAGTGATTCAGTAGTTTGTTTCTGTGTGGTAACAAACTGTGATTCGATGGTTTGTTTCTGTCCTGCAACAGACTGATTCGATAGTTTGTTTCTGTACTGTAACAGACTGTGATTCGATAGTCTGTTTCTGTACTGTAACAGACCTGTGATTCGATGGTTTGTTTTTGTACTGTAACAGACTGTGAATTGATGGTTTGTTTCTGGACTGTAACAGACTGTGATTCGATGGTTTGTTTCTGTATGGTATCAGATTGATTCGATAGTTTGTTTGTGTACTGTAACAGACTTGTGATTGGATGGTTTGCTTCTGTACTGTAACAGACTGTGATTCGTTAGTTTGTTTCTGTACTGTAACAGACTGTGATTCGATAGTTTCTGTATTGTAACAGACTGTGATTCGATGGTTTGTTTCTGTACTGCAACAGACTGTGATTCGATAGTTTGTTTCGGTACTGTAACAGACCTGTGATTCGATAGTTTCTGTACTGTAACAGACTGTGAATTGATGGTTTGTTTCTGTACTGTAACAGACTGTGATTCAGTAGTTTGTTTCTGTATAGTAACAGACTGTGATTCGATGGTTTGTTTCTGTACTGGAACAGACTGTTATTCGATAGTTTGTTTCTGTACTATAACAGACTGTAATTCAGTAGTTTGTTTCTGTATTGTCACGGACTGTGACTCGATGGTTTATTTCAGCACTGTAACAGACTGTGATTCGATGGCTTGTTTCTGTACTGTAACAGACTGTGATTCGATGGTTTGTTTCTGTACTGTAACAGACTGTGATTCAATAGTTTCTTTCTGTGCTGTAACAGACTGTGATTCGATGGCTTGTTTCTGTACTGTAACAGACTGTGATTCGATGGTTTGTTTCTGTATTGTAACAGACTGTGATCGATGGTCTGTTTCTGTATAGTAACAGAATGTGATTCGATAGTTTGTTTCTGAACTGTAACAGACTGTGATTCAATGGTTTGTTTCTGTACTGTAACAGACTGTGATTCAATCGTTTGTTTCTGTACTGTAACAGACTGTGATTCGATAGTTTGTTTCTGTATGGTAACAGATTGTGATTCGATAGTCTGTTTCTGTATTGTAACAAACTGTGATTCGATGGTTTGTTTCTGTGCTGTAACAGACTGTGATTCGATGGTTTGTTTCTGTACTGTAACAGACTGTGATTCGATGGTTTGTTTCTGTATTGTAACAAACTGTGATTCGATGGTTTGTTTCTGTGCTGTAACAGACTGTGATTCGATGGTTTGTTTCTGTACTGTAACAGACTGTGATTCGATAGTTTCTGTATTGTAACAGACTGTGATTCGATGGTTTGTTTCTGTGCTGTAACAGACTGTGATTCGATGGTTTGTTTCTGTACTGTAACAGACTGTGATTCGATGGTTTGTTTCTGTACTGTAACAGACTGTGATTCGATAGTCTGTTTCTGTCCTGTAACAGACTTGTGATTGCATGGTTTGTTTCTGTACTGTAACAGACTGTGATTCGATGGTTTGTTTCTGTATTGTAACAGACTGTGATCGATGGTCTGTTTCTGTATAGTAACAGAATGTGATTCGATAGTTTGTTTCTGAACTGGAACAGACTGTGATTCAATGGTTTGTTTCTGTACTGTAACAGACTGTGATTCAATGGTTTGTTTCTGTACTGTAACAGACTGTGATTCGATAGTTTGTTTCTGTATGGTAACAGATTGTGATTCGATAGTCTGTTTCTGTATTGTAACAAACTGTGATTCGATGGCTTGTTTCTGTACTGTAACAGACTGTGATTCGATGGTTTGTTTCTGTATTGTAACAGACTGTGATCGATGGTCTGTTTCTGTATAGTAACAGAATGTGATTCGATAGTTTGTTTCTGTACTGTAACAGACTGTGATTCAGTAGTTTGTTTCTGTATTGTAACAGACTGTGATTCGATGGTTTATTTCAGCACTGCAACAGACTGTGATTCGATCGTTTGTTTCTGCACTGTAACAGACTGTGATTTAATGGTTTGTTTCTGTACTGTAACAGACTGTGAATTGATGGTTTGTTTCTGTACTGTAACAGACTGTGATTCGATGGTTAGTTTCTGTACTGTAACAGACTGTGATTCGATGGTTTGTTTCTATACTGTAACAGACTGTGATTCGATAGTCTGTTTCTGTCCTGCAACCGACTGTGAATTGATGGTTTGTTTCTGGACTGTAACAGAAGTGATTCAGTAGTTTGTTTCTGTGTGGTAACAAACTGTGATTCGATGGTTTGTTTCTGTCCTGCAACAGACTGATTCGATAGTTTGTTTCTGTACTGTAACAGACTGTGATTCGATCGTCTGTTTCTGTCCTGCAACCGACTGTGAATTGATGGTTTGTTTCTGGACTGTAACAGGATGTGATTCAGTAGTTTGTTTCTGTGTGGTAACAAACTGTGATTCGATGGTTTGTTTCTGTACTGTAACAGACTGATTCGATAGTTTGTTTCTGTGTTGTAACAGACTGTGATTCGATAGTCTGTTTCTGTACTGTAACAGACTGTGATTCGATAGTCTGTTTCTGTACTGTAACAGACCTGTGATTCGATGGTTTGTTTTTGTACTGTAACAGACTGTGAATTGATGGTTTGTTTCTGGACTGTAACAGACTGTGATTCGATGGTTTGTTTCTGTATGGTATCAGATTGATTCGATAGTTTGTTTGTGTACTGTAACAGACTTGTGATTGGATGGTTTGCTTCTGTACTGTAACAGACTGTGATTCGTTAGTTTGTTTCTGTACTGTATCAGACTGTGATTCGATAGTTTCTGTATTGTAACAGACTGTGATTCGATGGTTTGTTTCTGTACTGCAACAGACTGTGATTCGATAGTTTGTTTCGGTACTGTAACAGACCTGTGATTCGATAGTTTCTGTACTGTAACAGACTGTGAATTGATGGTTTGTTTCTGTGCTGCAACAGACTGTGATTCGATAGTTTGTTTCTGTACTGTAACAGACTGTGATTCAGTAGTTTTTTCTGTATCGTAACAGACTGTGATTCGATGGTTTGTTTCTGCACTGTAACAGACTGTTATTCGATAGTTTGTTTCTGTACTGTAACAGACTGTGATTCAGTAGTTTGTTTCTGTATTGTAACAGACTGTGATTCGATGGTTTATTTCAGCACTGCAACAGACTGTGATTCGATAGTTTGTTTCTGTACTGTAACAGACTGTGATTTAATGGTTTGTTTCTGTACTGTAACAGACTGTGAATTGATGGTTTGTTTCTGTACTGTAACAGACTGTGATTCGATAGTTTGTTTCTGTACGGTAACAGATTGTGATTCGATAGTCTGTTTCTGTATTGTAACAGACCGTGATTCGATGGTTAGTTTCTGTACTGTAACAGACTGTGATTCGATGGTTTGTTTCTGTATTGTAACAGAGTGTGATTCGATAGTCTGTTTCTGTCCTGCAACCGACTGTGAATTGATGGTTTGTTTCTGGACTGTAACAGAAGTGATTCAGTAGTTTGTTTCTGTGTGGTAACAAACTGTGATTCGATGGTTTGTTTCTGTCCTGCAACAGACTGATTCGATAGTTTGTTTCTGTACTGTAACAGACTGTGATTCGATAGTCTGTTTCTGCACTGTAACAGACCTGTGATTCGATGGTTTGTTTTTGTACTGTAACAGACTGTGAATTGATGGTTTGTTTCTGGACTGTAACAGACTGTGATTCGATGGTTTGTTTCTGTATGGTATCAGATTGATTCGATAGTTTGTTTGTGTACTGTAACAGACTTGTGATTGGATGGTTTGCTTCTGTACTGTAACAGACTGTGATTCGTTAGTTTGTTTCTGTACTGTAACAGACTGTGATTCGATAGTTTCTGTATTGTAACAGACTGTGATTCGATGGTTTGTTTCTGTACTGCAACAGACTGTGATTCGATAGTTTGTTTCGGTACTGTAACAGACCTGTGATTCGATAGTTTCTGTACTGTAACAGACTGTGAATTGATGGTTTGTTTCTGTACTGTAACAGACTGTGATTCAGTAGTTTGTTTCTGTATAGTAACAGACTGTGATTCGATGGTTTGTTTCTGCACTGGAACAGACTGTTATTCGATAGTTTGTTTCTGTACTATAACAGACTGTAATTCAGTAGTTTGTTTCTGTATTGTCACGGACTGTGACTCGATGGTTTATTTCAGCACTGTAACAGACTGTGATTCGATGGCTTGTTTCTGTACTGTAACAGACTGTGATTCGATGGTTTGTTTCTGTACTGTAACAGACTGTGATTCAATAGTTTCTTTCTGTGCTGTAACAGACTGTGATTCGATGGCTTGTTTCTGTACTGTAACAGACTGTGATTCGATGGTTTGTTTCTGTATTGTAACAGACTGTGATCGATGGTCTGTTTCTGTATAGTAACAGAATGTGATTCGATAGTTTGTTTCTGAACTGCAACAGACTGTGATTCAATGGTTTGTTTCTGTACTGTAACAGACTGTGATTCAATGGTTTGTTTCTGTACTGTAACAGACTGTGATTCGATAGTTTGTTTCTGTATGGTAACAGATTGTGATTCGATAGTCTGTTTCTGTATTGTAACAAACTGTGATTCGATGGTTTGTTTCTGTGCTGTAACAGACTGTGATTCGATGGTTTGTTTCTGTACTGTAACAGACTGTGATTCGATAGTCTGTTTCTGTCCTGTAACAGACTTGTGATTGCATGGTTTGTTTCTGTACTGTAACAGACTGTGATTCGTTCGTTTGTTTCTGTACTGTAACAGACTGTGATTCGATAGTTTCTGTATTGTAACAGACTGTGATTCGATGGTTTGTTTCTGTACTGCAACAGACTGTGATTCGATAGTTTGTTTCGGTACTGTAACAGACCTGTGATTCAATAGTTTCTGTACTGTAACAGACTGTGAATTTATGGTTTGTTTCTGTACTGTAACAGACTGTGATTCGATAGTCTGTTTCTGTCCTGTAACAGACTTGTGATTGCATGGTTTGTTTCTGTACCGTAACAGACTGTGATTCGTTCGTTTGTTTCTGTACTGTAACAGACTGTGATTCGATAGTTTCTGTATTGTAACAGACTGTGATTCGATGGTTTGTTTCTGTACTGCAACAGACTGTGATTCGATAGTTTGTTTCGGTACTGTAACAGACCTGTGATTCGATAGTTTCTGTACTGTAACAGACTGTGAATTGATGGTTTGTTTCTGTGCTGTAACAGACTGTGATTCGATAGTTTGTTTCTGTACTGTAACAGACTGTGATTTAATGGTTTGTTTCTGTGCTGTAACAGACTGTGAATTATGGTTTGTTTCTGTTCTGTAACAGACTGTGATTCGATAGTTTGTTTCTGTATCGTAACAGACTGTGATTCGATGGTTTGTTTCTGTACTGTAACAGACTGTGAATTGATGGTTTGTTTCTGTCTAGTAACAGACTGTGATTCGATGGTTTGTTTCTGTATTGTAACAGACTGTGATCGATGGTCTGTTTCTGTACTGTAACAGACTGTGATTCGATGGTTTGTTTCTGTATTGTAACAGACCGTGAATTGATGGTTTGTTTCTGGACTGTAACAGACTGTGATTCAGTAGTTTGTTTCTGTACTGTAACAGACTGTGAATGGACGGTTTGTTTCTGTACTGTAACAGACTGTGAATGGATGGTTTGTTTCTGTACTGTAACAGACTGTGATTCGATAGTCTGTTTCTGTACTGTAACAGACTATGATTCGATGGTTTGTTTCTGGACTGTAACAGACTGTGATTCAATGGTTTGTTTCTGTACTGTAACAGACTATGTTTCGATAGTTTGTTTCTGTACTGTAACAGACCGTGAATTGATGGTTTATTTCTGGACTGTAACAGACTGTGATTCAGTTGTTTGTTTCTGTATGGTAACAGACTGTGATTCGATGGTTTGTTTCTGTATAGTATCAGATTGATTCGATAGTTTGTTTCTGTACTGTAACAGACTGTGATTGGATGGTTTGTTTCTGTACTGTAACAGACTGTGATTCAGTAGTTTGTTTCTGTATTGTAACAGACTGTGATTCGATGGTTTGTTTCTGTACTGTAACAGACTGTGATTCAGTAGTTTCTTTCTTTGTTGTAACAGACTGTGATTCGATAGTTTGTTTCTGTACTGTAACAGACTGTGATTCAGTAGTTTGTTTCTGTACTGTAACAGACTGTGATTCAGTAGTTTGTTTCTGTTTTGTAACAGACTGTGATTCGATAGTTTGTTTCTGTACTGTAACAGACTGTGATTCGATAGTTTGTTTCTGTACTGCAACAGACTGTGATTCAGTAGTTTGTTTCTGTATTGTAATAGACTGTGATTCGATGGCTTGTTTCTGCACTGTCACAGACTGTGAATTGATGGTTTGTTTCTGTACTGTAACAGACTGTGATTCGATAGTTTGTTTCTGTACTGTAACAGACTGTGATTCGAAAGTTTGTTTCTGTACTGTAACAGACTGTGATTCGATAGTTTGTTTCTGTACTGTAACAGCATGCAATTCGATAGTTTGTTTCTGTGTAGTAGCAAACTGTGATTCGATAATTTGTTTCTGTACTGTAACAGATGTGATTCAATGGTTTGTTTCTGTACTGTAACAGACTGTGATTCAATAGTCTGTTTCTGTATTGTAACAGACTGTGATTCGATAGCCTGTTTCTGTCTTGTCACGGACTGATTCGATGGTTTGTTTCTGTACTGTAACAGCATGCAATTCGATAGTTTGTTTCTGTGTAGTAGCAAACTGTGATTCGATAATTTGTTTCTGTACTGTAACAGATGTGATTCAATGGTTTGTTTCTGTACTGTAACAGACTGTGATTCGATGGTTTGTTTCTGTATTGCAACAGACTGTGATTCGATCGTCTGTTTCTGTCTTGTCACAGACTGTGAATTTATGGTTTGTTTCTGCACTGTTACAGACTGTGAATTGATGGGTTTTTTTTCTGTACTGTAACAGACTGTTATTCAATAGTTTGTTTCTGTTTTGTAACAGATTGTGATTCGTTCGTCTGTTTCTGTCCTGTAACAGACTGTGATTCGATGGTTTGTTTCTGTACTGTAACAGAGTGTGATTCAATGGTTTGTTTCTGTACTGTAACAGACTGTGTTTCGATAGTTTGTTTCTGTATGGTAACAGATTGTGATTCGATAGTCTGTTTCTGTGTTGTAACAGACTGATTCGATGGTTTGTTTCTGTACTGTAACAGACTGTGATTCGATGGTTTCTTTCTGTATTGTAACAGACTGTGATTCGATAGTCTGTTTCTGTACTGTAACAGACTGTGAATTGATGGTTTGTTTCTGGACTGCAACAGACTGTGATTCAGTAGTTTGTTTCTGTACTGTAACAGACTGTGAATTGATGGTTTGTTTGTGTACTGTAACAGACTCTGAATTGATGGTTTGTTTCTGTACTGTAACAGACTGTGATTCGATAGTTTTTTCTGTCCTGTAACAGACTGTGATTCAGTAGTTTGTTTCTGTATTTTGTAACAGACTGTGATTCGATGGTTTGTTTCTGTACTGTAACAGACCTGTGATTCGATAGTTTCTGCACTGTAACAGACTGTGAATTGATGGTTTGTTTCTGTACTGTAACAGACTGTTATTCAATAGTCTGTTTCTGTACTGTAACAGACTGTGATTCAGTAGTTTGTTTCTGTTTTGTAACAGACTGATTCGATGGTTTGTTTCTGTACTGTAACAGACTGTGATTCGATGGTTTGTTTCTGTCCTGTAACAGACCTGTGATTCGATAGTTTCTGCACTGTAACAGACTGTGAATTGATGGTTTGTTTCTGTACTGTAACAGACTGTGATTCAGTAGTTTGTTTCTGTACTGTAACAGACTGTGATTCGATAGTCTGTTTCTGTATTGTAACAGACTATGATTCGATGGTTTGTTTCTGTACTGTAACAGACTGTGAATTGATGGTTTGTTTGTGTACTGTAACAGAATCTGAATTGATGGTTTGTTTCTGTACTGTAACAGACTGTGATTCGATAGTTTGTTTCTGTCCTGTAACAGACTGTGATTCAGTAGTTTGTTTCTGTATTTTGTAACAGACTGTGATTCGATGGTTTGTTTCTGTACTGTAACAGACCTGTGATTCGATAGTTTCTGCACTGTAACAGACTGTGAATTGATGGTTTGTTTCTGTACTGTAACAGACTGTTATTCAACAGTCTGTTTCTGTACTGTAACAGACTGTGATTCAGTCGTTTGTTTCTGTATTGTAACAGACTGTGATTCGATGGTTTGTTTCTGTACTGTAACAGACTGTGATTCGATGGCTTGTTTCTGTACTGTAACAGACTGTGATTCGATAGTCTGTTTCTGTACTGTAACAGACTGTGATTCGATGGTTTGTTTCTGTATTGTAACAGACTGTGATCGATGGTCTGTTTCTGTACTGTAACAGACTATGATTCGATGGTTTGTTTCTGTACTGTAACAGACTGTGAATTGATGGTTTGTTTGTGTACTGTAACAGACTCTGAATTGATGGTTTGTTTCTGTACTGCAACAGACTGTGATTCGATAGTTTGTTTCTGTCCTGTAACAGACTGTGATTCAGTGGTTTGTTTCTGTATTTTGTAACAGACTGTGATTCGATGGTTTGTTTCTGTACTGTAACAGACCTGTGATTCGATAGTTTCTGCACTGTAACAGACTGTGAATTGATGGTTTGTTTCTGTACTGTAACAGACTGTTATTCAACAGTCTGTTTCTGTACTGTAACAGACTGTGATTCAGTAGTTTGTTTCTGTATTGTAACAGACTGTGATTCGATGGTTTGTTTCTGTACTGTAACAGACTGTGATTCGATGGCTTGTTTCTGTACTGTAACAGACTGTGATTCGATAGTCTGTTTCTGTACTGTAACAGACTGTGATTCGATGGTTTGTTTCTGTATTGTAACAGACTGTGATCGATGGTCTGTTTCTGTACTGTAACAGACTGTGATTCGATGGTTTGTTTCTGTACTGTAACAGACCTATGATTCGATAGTTCCTGTACTGTAACAGACTGTGAATTGATGGTTTGTTTCTGTACTGTAACAGACTGTGATTCGATAGTTTGTTTCTGTCCTGTAACAGACTGTGATTCAGTAGTTTGTTTCTGTATCGTAACAGACTGTGATTCGATGGTTTGTTTCTGTGCTGTCACAGACTGTGATTCGATAGTTTGTTTCTGTACTGTAACAGACTGTGATTTAATGGTTTGTTTCTGTGCTGTAACAGACTGTGAATTGATGGTTTGTTTCTGTCTAGTAACAGACTGTGATTCGATGGTTTGTTTCTGTATTGTAACAGACTGTGATCGATGGTCTGTTTCTGTACTGTAACAGACTGTGATTCGATAGTCTGTTTCTGTATTGTAACAGACTATGATTCGATGGTTTGTTTCTGTATTGTAACAGACCGTGAATTGATGGTTTGTTTCTGGACTGTAACAGACTGTGATTCAGTAGTTTGTTTCTGTACTGTAACAGACTGTGAATGGACGGTTTGTTTCTGTACTGTAACAGACTGTGAATTGATGGTTTGTTTCTGTACTGTAACAGACTGTGATTCGATAGTCTGTTTCTGTACTGTAACAGACTGTGATTCGATGGTTTGTTTCTGGACTGCAACAGACTGTGATTCAATGGTTTGTTTCTGTACTGTAATAGACTATGTTTCGATAGTTTGTTTCTGTGCTGTAACAGACCGTGAGTTGATGGTTTGTTTCTGGACTGTAACAGACTGTGATTCAGTTGTTTGTTTCTGTATGGTAACAGACTGTGATTCGATGGTTTGTTTCTGTACTGTAACAGACTGTGATTCGATGGTTTGTTTCTGTATAGTATCAGATTGATTCGATAGTTTGTTTCTGTACTGTAACAGACTGTGATTGGATGGTTTGTTTCTGTACTGTAACAGACTGTGATTCAGTAGTTTGTTTCTGTTTTGTAACAGACTGTGATTCGATAGTTTGTTTCTGTACTGTAACAGACTGTGATTCGATAGTTTGTTTCTGTACTGTAACAGACTGTGATTCAGCAGTTTGTTTCTGTATTGTAACAGACTGTGATTCGATGGCTTGTTTCTGCACTGTCACAGACTGTGAATTGATGGTTTGTTTCCGTACTGTAACAGACTGTGATTCGATAGTTTGTTTCTGTACTGTAACAGACTGTGATTCGAAAGTTTGTTTCTGTACTGTAACAGACTGTGATTCGATAGTTTGTTTCTGTACTGTAACAGCATGCAATTCGATAGTTTGTTTCTGTGTAGTAGCAAACTGTGATTCGATAATTTGTTTCTGTACTGTAACAGACTGTGATTCAATGGTTTGTTTCTGTACTGTAACAGACTGTGATTCAATAGTCTGTTTCTGTATTGTAACAGACTGTGATTCGATAGTCTGTTTCTGTCTTGTAACGGACTGATTCGATGGTTTGTTTCTGTACTGTAACAGACTGTGATTCGATGGTTTGTTTCTGTATTGCAACAGACTGTGATTCGATCGTCTGTTTCTGTCCTGTCACAGACTGTGAATTTATGGTTTGTTTCTGTACTGTTACAGACTGTGAATTGATGGGTTTTTTTTCTGTACTGTAACAGACTGTGATTCGATAGTTTGTTTCTGTTTTGTAACAGACTGTGATTCGATGGTTTGTTTCTGTACTGTAACAGAGTGTGATTCAATGGTTTGTTTCTGTACTGTAACAGACTGTGTTTCGATAGTTTGTTTCTGTATGGTAACAGATTGTGATTCGATAGTCTGTTTCTGTGTTGTAACAGACTGATTCGATGGTTTGTTTCTGTACTGTAACAGACTGTGATTCGATGGTTTCTTTCTGTATTGTAACAGACTGTGATTCGATAGTCTGTTTCTGTACTGTAACAGACTGTGAATTGATGGTTTGTTTCTGTACTGTAACAGACTGTGATTCGATGGTTTGATTCTGTACTGTAACAGACCTATGATTCGATAGTTCCTGTACTGTAACAGACTGTGAATTGATGGTTTGTTTCTGTACTGTAACAGACTGTGATTCGATAGTTTGTTTCTGTCCTGTAACAGACTGTGATTCAGTAGTTTGTTTCTGTATCGTAACAGACTGTGATTCGATGGTTTGTTTCTGTGCTGTCACAGACTGTGATTCGATAGTTTGTTTCTGTACTGTAACAGACTGTGATTTAATGGTTTGTTTCTGTGCTGTAACAGACTGTGAATTATGGTTTGTTTCTGTACTGTAACAGACTGTGATTCGATGGTTTGTTTCTGTATTGTAACAGACTGTGATCGATGGTCTGTTTCTGTACTGTAACAGACTGTGATTCGATGGTTTGTTTCTGTATTGTAACAGACCGTAAATTGATGGTTTGTTTCTGGACTGTAACAGACTGTGATTCAGTAGTTTGTTTCTGTACTGTAACAGACTGTGAATGGACGGTTTGTTTCTGTACTGTAACAGACTGTGAATTGATGGTTTGTTTCTGTACTGTAACAGACTGTGATTCGATAGTCTGTTTCTGTACTGTAACAGACTGTGATTCGATGGTTTGTTTCTGGACTGCAACAGACTGTGATTCAATGGTTTGTTTCTGTACTGTAATAGACTATGTTTCGATAGTTTGTTTCTGTGCTGTAACAGACCGTGAGTTGATGGTTTGTTTCTGGACTGTAACAGACTGTGATTCAGTTGTTTGTTTCTGTATGGTAACAGACTGTGATTCGATGGTTTGTTTCTGTACTGTAACAGACTGTGATTCGATGGTTTGTTTCTGTATAGTATCAGATTGATTCGATAGTTTGTTTCTGTACTGTAACAGACTGTGATTGGATGGTTTGTTTCTGTACTGTAACAGACTGTGATTCAGTAGTTTGTTTCTGTTTTGTAACAGACTGTGATTCGATAGTTTGTTTCTGTACTGTAACAGACTGTGATTCGATAGTTTGTTTCTGTACTGTAACAGACTGTGATTCAGCAGTTTGTTTCTGTATTGTAACAGACTGTGATTCGATGGCTTGTTTCTGCACTGTCACAGACTGTGAATTGATGGTTTGTTTCCGTACTGTAACAGACTGTGATTCGATAGTTTGTTTCTG
Source organism: Heptranchias perlo (assembly GCF_035084215.1). Lineage (NCBI taxonomy): Eukaryota > Metazoa > Chordata > Chondrichthyes > Hexanchiformes > Hexanchidae > Heptranchias > Heptranchias perlo. Next base: position 95,738,066 of record NC_090331.1, on the reverse strand, counting down.
TACTGTAACAGACTGTGATTCGAAAGTTTGTTTCTGTACTGTAACAGACTGTGATTCGATAGTTTGTTTCTGTACTGTAACAGCATGCAATTCGATAGTTTGTTTCTGTGTAGTAGCAAACTGTGATTCGATAATTTGTTTCTGTACTGTAACAGACTGTGATTCAATGGTTTGTTTCTGTACTGTAACAGACTGTGATTCAATAGTCTGTTTCTGTATTGTAACAGACTGTGATTCGATAGTCTGTTTCTGTCTTGTAACGGACTGATTCGATGGTTTGTTTCTGTACTGTAACAGACTGTGATTCGATGGTTTGTTTCTGTATTGCAACAGACTGTGATTCGATCGTCTGTTTCTGTCCTGTCACAGACTGTGAATTTATGGTTTGTTTCTGTACTGTTACAGACTGTGAATTGATGGGTTTTTTTTCTGTACTGTAACAGACTGTGATTCGATAGTTTGTTTCTGTTTTGTAACAGACTGTGATTCGATGGTTTGTTTCTGTACTGTAACAGAGTGTGATTCAATGGTTTGTTTCTGTACTGTAACAGACTGTGTTTCGATAGTTTGTTTCTGTATGGTAACAGATTGTAATTCGATAGTCTGTTTCTGTGTTGTAACAGACTGATTCGATGGTTTGTTTCTGTACTGTAACAGACTGTGATTCGATGGTTTCTTTCTGTATTGTAACAGACTGTGATTCGATAGTCTGTTTCTGTACTGTAACAGACTGTGAATTGATGGTTTGTTTCTGTACTGTAACAGACTGTGATTCGATGGTTTGATTCTGTACTGTAACAGACCTATGATTCGATAGTTCCTGTACTGTAACAGACTGTGAATTGATGGTTTGTTTCTGTACTGTAACAGACTGTGATTCGATAGTTTGTTTCTGTCCTGTAACAGACTGTGATTCAGTAGTTTGTTTCTGTATCGTAACAGACTGTGATTCGATGGTTTGTTTCTGTGCTGTCACAGACTGTGATTCGATAGTTTGTTTCTGTACTGTAACAGACTGTGATTTAATGGTTTGTTTCTGTGCTGTAACAGACTGTGAATTATGGTTTGTTTCTGTACTGTAACAGACTGTGATTCGATGGTTTGTTTCTGTATTGTAACAGACTGTGATCGATGGTCTGTTTCTGTACTGTAACAGACTGTGATTCGATGGTTTGTTTCTGTATTGTAACAGACCGTAAATTGATGGTTTGTTTCTGGACTGTAACAGACTGTGATTCAGTAGTTTGTTTCTGTACTGTAACAGACTGTGAATGGACGGTTTGTTTCTGTACTGTAACAGACTGTGAATTGATGGTTTGTTTCTGTACTGTAACAGACTGTGATTCGATAGTCTGTTTCTGTACTGTAACAGACTGTGATTCGATGGTTTGTTTCTGGACTGTAACAGACTGTGATTCAATGGTTTGTTTCTGTACTGTAACAGACTATGTTTCGATAGTTTGTTTCTGTACTGTAACAGACCGTGAATTGATGGTTTGTTTCTGGACTGTAACAGACTGTGATTCAGTTGTTTGTTTCTGCATGGTAACAGACTGTGATTCGATGGTTTGTTTCTGTACTGTAACAGACTGTGATTCGATGGTTTGTTTCTGTATAGTATCAGATTGATTCGATAGTTTGTTTCTGTCCTGTAACAGACTGTGATTGGATGGTTTGTTTCTGTACTGTAACAGACTGTGATTCAGTAGTTTGTTTCTGTATTGTAACAGACTGTGATTCGATGGTTTGTTTCTGTACTGTAACAGACTGTGATTCAGTAGTTTGTTTCTGTATTGTAACAGACTGTGATTCGATCGTTTGTTTCTGTACTGTAACAGACTGTGATTCAGTAGTTTGTTTCTGTACTGTAACAGACTGTGATTCAGTAGTTTGTTTCTGTTTTGTAACAGACTGTGATTCGATAGTTTGTTTCTGTACTGTAACAGCATGCAATTCGATAGTTTGTTTCTGTGTCGTAGCAAACTGTGATTGGATAATTTGTTTCTGTACTGTAACAGACTGTGATTCAATGGTTTGTTTCTGTACTGTAACAGACTGTGATTCAATAGTCTGTTTCTGTATTGTAACAGACTGTGATTCGATAGTCTGTTTCTGTCTTGTAATGGACTGATTCGATGGTTTGTTTCTGTACTGTAACAGACTGTGATTCGATGGTTTGTTTCTGTATTGCAACAGACTGTGATTCGATCGTCTGTTTCTGTCCTGTTACAGACTGTGAATTTATGGTTTGTTTCTGTACTGTTACAGACTGTGAATTGATGGGTTTTTTTTCTGTACTGTAACAGACTGTTATTCAATAGTTTGTTTCTGTTTTGTAACAGATTGTGATTCGATCGTCTGTTTCTGTCCTGTAACAGACTGTGATTCGATGGTTTGTTTCTGTACTGTAACAGAGTGTGATTCAATGGTTTGTTTCTGTACTGTAACAGACTGTGATTCAGTAGTTTGTTTCTGTATTGTAACAGACTGTGATTCAATGGTTTGTTTCTGTACTGTAACAGACTGTGATTCGATGGCTTGTTTCTGTACTGTAACAGACTGTGATTCGATAGTCTGTTTCTGTACTGTAACAGACTGTGATTCAATGGTTTGTTTCTGTATTGTAACAGACTGTGATCGATGGTCTGTTTCTGTACTGTAACAGACTATGATTCGATGGTTTGTTTCTGTACTGTAACAGACTGTGAATTGATGGTTTGTTTGTGTACTGTAACAGACTCTGAATTGATGCTTTGTTTCTGTACTGTAACAGACTGTGATTCGATAGTTTGTTTCTGTCCTGTAACAGACTGTGATTCAGTAGTTTGTTTCTGTATTTTGTAACAGACTGTGATTGGATGGTTTGTTTCTGTACTGTAACAGACCTGTGATTCGATAGTTTCTGCACTGTAACAGACTGTGAATTGATGGTTTGTTTCTGTCCTGTAACAGACTGTGATTCAGTAGTTTGTTTCTGTATTGTAACAGACTGTGATTCGATGGTTTGTTTCTGTACTGTAACAGACTGTGATTCGATGGCTTGTTTCTGTACTGTAACAGACTGTGATTCGATAGTCTGTTTCTGTACTGTAACAGACTGTGATTCGATGGTTTTTTTCTGTATTGTAACAGACTGTGATCGATGGTCTGTTTCTGTACTGTAACAGACTGTGATTCGATGGTTTGTTTCTGTACTGTAACAGACCTATGATTCGATAGTTCCTGTACTGTAACAGACTGTGAATTGATGGTTTGTTTCTGTACTGTAACAGACTGTGATTCGATAGTTTGTTTCTGTCCTGTAACAGACTGTGATTCAGTAGTTTGTTTCTGTATCGTAACAGACTGTGATTCGATGGTTTGTTTCTGTGCTGTCACAGACTGTGATTCGATAGTTTGTTTCTGTACTGTAACAGACTGTGATTTAATGGTTTGTTTCTGTGCTGTAACAGACTGTGAATGATGGTTTGTTTCTGTACTGTAACAGACTGTGATTCGATAGTTTGTTTCTGTATCGTAACAGACTGTGATTCGATGGTTTGTTTCTGTACTGTAACAGACTGTGATCGATGGTCTGTTTCTGTACTGTCACAGACTGTGATTCGATAGTCTGTTTCTGTATTGTAACAGACTATGATTCGATGGTTTGTTTCTGTGCTGTAACAGACTGTGAATGATGGTTTGTTTCTGTACTGTAACAGACTGTGATTCGATAGTTTGTTTCTGTATCGTAACAGACTGTGATTCGATGGTTTGTTTCTGTACTGTAACAGACTGTGATCGATGGTCTGTTTCTGTACTGTAACAGACTGTGATTCGATAGTTTGTTTCTGTATCGTAACAGACTGTGATTCGATGGTTTGTTTCTGTACTGTAACAGACTGTGATCGATGGTCTGTTTCTGTACTGTAACAGACTGTGATTCGATAGTCTGTTTCTGTATTGTAACAGACTATGATTCGATGGTTTGTTTCTGTATTGTAACAGACCGTGAATTGATGGTTTGTTTCTGGACTGTAACAGACTGTGATTCAGTAGTTTGTTTCTGTACTGTAACAGACTGTGAATGGACGGTTTGTTTCTGTACTGTAACAGACTGTGAATTGATGGTTTGTTTCTGTCCTGTAACAGACTGTGATTCGATAGTCTGTTTCTGTACTGTAACAGACTGTGATTCAATGGTTTGTTTCTGGACTGTAACAGACTGTGATTCAATGGTTTGTTTCTGTGCTGTAACAGACTATGTTTCGATAGTTTGTTTCTGTACTGTAACAGACCGTGAATTGATGGTTTGTTTCTGGACTGTAACAGACTGTGATTCAGTTGTTTGTTTCTGTATGGTAACAGACTGTGATTCGATGGTTTGTTTCTGTACTGTAACAGACTGTGATTCGATGGTTTGTTTCTGTATAGTATCAGATTGATTCGATAGTTTGTTTCTGTACTGTAACAGACTGTGATTGGATGGGTTGTTTCTGTACTGTAACAGACTGTGATTCAGTAGTTTGTTTCTGTATTGTAACAGACTGTGATTCGATGGTTTGTTTCTGCACTGTAACAGACTGTGATTCAGTCGTTTGTTTCTGTATTGTAACAGACTGTGATTCGATAGTTTGTTTCTGTACTGTAACAGACTGTGATTCAGTAGTTTGTTTCTGTACTGTAACAGACTGTGATTCAGTGGTTTGTTTCTGTTTTGTAACAGACTGTGATTCGATAGTTTGTTTCTGTACTGTAACAGACTGTGATTCGATAGTTTGTTTCTGTACTGTAACAGACTGTGATTCAGAAGTTTGTTTCTGTATTGTAACAGACTGTGATTCGATGGCTTGTTTCTGCACTGTCACAGACTGTGAATTGATGGTTTGTTTCTGTACTGTAACAGACTGTGATTCGATAGTTTGTTTCTGTACTGTAACAGACTGTGATTCGAAAGTTTGTTTCTGTACTGTAACAGACTGTGATTCGATAGTTTGTTTCTGTACTGTAACAGCATGCAATTCGATAGTTTGTTTCTGTGAAGGAGCAAACTGTGATTCGATAATTTGTTTCTGTACTGTAACAGACTGTGATTCAATGGTTTGTTTCTGTACTGTAACAGACTGTGATTCAATAGTCTGTTTCTGTGTTGTAACAGACTGTGATTCGATAGTCTGTTTCTGTCTTGTAACGGACTGATTCGATGGTTTGTTTCTGTACTGTAACAGACTGTGATTCGATGGTTTGTTTCTGTACTGTAACAGACTGTGTTTCGATAGTTTGTTTCTGTATGGTAACAGATTGTGATTCGATAGTCTGTTTCTGTGTTGTAACAGACTGATTCGATGGTTTGTTTCTGTACTGTAACAGACTGTGATTCGATGGTTTCTTTCTGTATTGTAACAGACTGTGATTCGATAGTCTGTTTCTGTACTGTAACAGACTGTGAATTGATGGTTTGTTTCTGGACTGTAACAGGCTGTGATTCAATGGTTTGTTTCTGCATTGTAACAGACTGTGAATTGATGGTTTGTTTGTGTACTGTAACAGACTCTGAATTGATGGTTTGTTTCTGTACTGTAACAGACTGTGATTCGATAGTTTGTTTCTGTCCTGTAACAGACTGTGATTCAGTAGTTTGTTTCTGTATTTTGTAACAGACTGTGATTCGATGGTTTGTTTCTGTACTGTAACAGACCTGTGATTCGATAGTTTCTGCACTGTAACAGACTGTGAATTGATGGTTTGTTTCTGTGCTGTAACAGACTGTTATTCAATAGTCTGTTTCTGTACTGTAACAGACTGTGATTCAGTAGTTTGTTTCTGTATTGTAACAGACTGATTCGATGGTTTGTTTCTGTACTGTAACAGACTGTGATTCGATGGTTTGTTTCTGTCCTGTAACAGACCTGTGATTCGATAGTTTCTGCACTGTAACAGACTGTGAATTGATGGTTTGTTTCTGTACTGTAACAGACTGTTATTCAATAGTCTGTTTCTGTACTGTAACAGACTGTGATTCAGTAGTTTGTTTCGGTATTGTAACAGACTGTGATTCGATGGTTTGTTTCTGTACTGTAACAGACTGTGATTCGATGGCTTGTTTCTGTACTGTAACAGACTGTTATTCGATAGTCTGTTTCTGTACTGTAACAGACTGTGATTCGATGGTTTGTTTCTGTATTGTAACAGACTGTGATCGATGGTCTGTTTCTGTACTGTAACAGACTGTGATTCGATGGTTTGTTTCTGTACTGTAACAGACCTATGATTCGATAGTTCCTGTACTGTAACAGACTGTGAATTGATGGTTTGTTTCTGTACTGTAACAGACTGTGATTCGATAGTTTGTTTCTGTCCTGTAACAGACTGTGATTCAGTAGTTTGTTTCTGTACTGTAACAGACTGTGATTTAATGGTTTGTTTCTGTGCTGTAACAGACTGTGAATTATGGTTTGTTTCTGTACTGTAACAGACTGTGATTCGATAGTTTGTTTCTGTATCGTAGCAGACTGTGATTCGATGGTTTGTTTCTGTACTGTAACAGACTGTGATCGATGGTCTGTTTCTGTACTGTAACAGACTGTGATTCGATAGTCTGTTTCTGTATTGTAACAGACTATGATTCGATGGTTTGTTTCTGTATTGTAACAGACCGTGAATTGATGGTTTGTTTCTGGACTGTAACAGACTGTGATTCAGTAGTTTGTTTCTGTACTGTAACAGACTGTGAATGGACGGTTTGTTTCTGTACTGTAACAGACTGTGAATTGATGGTTTGTTTCTGTCCTGTAACAGACTGTGATTCGATAGTCTGTTTCTGTACTGTAACAGACTGTGATTCGATGGTTTGTTTCTGGACTGTAACAGACTGTGATTCAATGGTTTGTTTCTGTACTGTAACAGACTATGTTTCGATAGTTTGTTTCTGTACTGTAACAGACCGTGAATTGATGGTTTGTTTCTGGACTGTAACAGACTGTGATTCAGTTGTTTGTTTCTGTATGGTAACAGACTGTGATTCGATGGTTTGTTTCTGTACTGTAACAGACTGTGATTCGATGGTTTGTTTCTGTATAGTATCAGATTGATTCGATAGTTTGTTTCTGTACTGTAACAGACTGTGATTGGATGGGTTGTTTCTGTACTGTAACAGACTGTGATTCAGTAGTTTGTTTCTGTATTGTAACAGACTGTGATTCGATGGTTTGTTTCTGCACTGTAACAGACTGTGATTCAGTCGTTTGTTTCTGTATTGTAACAGACTGTGATTCGATAGTTTGTTTCTGTACTGTAACAGACTGTGATTCAGTAGTTTGTTTCTGTACTGTAACAGACTGTGATTCAGTAGTTTGTTTCTGTTTTGTAACAGACTGTGATTCGATAGTTTGTTTCTGTACTGTAACAGACTGTGATTCAGAAGTTTGTTTCTGTATTGTAACAGACTGTGATTCGATGGCTTGTTTCTGCACTGTCACAGACTGTGAATTGATGGTTTGTTTCTGTACTGTAACAGACTGTGATTCGATAGTTTGTTTCTGTACTGTAACAGACTGTGATTCGAAAGTTTGTTTCTGTACTGTAACAGACTGTGATTCGATAGTTTGTTTCTGTACTGTAACAGCATGCAATTCGATAGTTTGTTTCTGTGTAGTAGCAAACTGTGATTCGATAATTTGTTTCTGTACTGTAACAGACTGTGATTCAATGGTTTGTTTCTGTACTGTAACAGACTGTGATTCAATAGTCTGTTTCTGTATTGTAACAGACTGTGATTCGATAGGCTGTTTCTGTCTTGTAACGGACTGATTCGATGGTTTGTTTCTGTACTGTAACAGACTGTGATTCGATGGTTTGTTTCTGTACTGTAACAGACTGTGTTTCGATAGTTTGTTTCTGTATGGTAACAGATTGTGATTCGATAGTCTGTTTCTGTGTTGTAACAGACTGATTCGATGGTTTGTTTCTGTACTGTAACAGACTGTGATTCGATGGTTTCTTTCTGTATTGTAACAGACTGTGATTCGATAGTCTGTTTCTGTACTGTAACAGACTGTGAATTGATGGTTTGTTTCTGGACTGAAACAGGCTGTGATTCAATGGTTTGTTTCTGCATTGTAACAGACTGTGAATTGATGGTTTGTTTCTGGACTGCAACAGACTGTGATTCAGTAGTTTGTTTCTGTACTGTAACAGACTGTGAATTGATGGTTTGTTTGTGTACTGTAACAGACTCTGAATTGATGGTTTGTTTCTGTACTGTAACAGACTGTGATTCGATAGTTTGTTTCTGTCCTGTAACAGACTGTGATTCAGTAGTTTGTTTCTGTATTTTGTAACAGACTGTGATTCGATGGTTTGTTTCTGTACTGTAACAGACCTATGATTCGATAGTTCATGTACTGTAACAGACTGTGAATTGATGGTTTGTTTCTGTACTGTAACAGACTGTGATTCGATAGTTTGTTTCTGTCCTGTAACAGACTGTGATTCAGTAGTTTGTTTCTGTATCGTAACAGACTGTGATTCGATGGTTTGTTTCTGTGCTGTCACAGACTGTGATTCGATAGTTTGTTTCTGTACTGTAACAGACTGTGATTTAATGGTTTGTTTCTGTGCTGTAACAGACTGTGAATTATGGTTTGTTTCTGTACTGTAACAGACTGTGATTCGATAGTTTGTTTCTGTATCGTAACAGACTGTGATTCGATGGTTTGTTTCTGTACTGTAACAGACTGTGATCGATGGTCTGTTTCTGTACTGTAACAGACTGTGATTGGATGGGTTGTTTCTGTACTGTAACAGACTGTGATTCAGTAGTTTGTTTCTGTATTGTAACAGACTGTGATTCGATGGTTTGTTTCTGCACTGTAACAGACTGTGATTCAGTCGTTTGTTTCTGTATTGTAACAGACTGTGATTCGATAGTTTGTTTCTGTACTGTAACAGACTGTGATTCAGTAGTTTGTTTCTGTACTGTAACAGACTGTGATTCAGTAGTTTGTTTCTGTTTTGTAACAGACTGTGATTCGATAGTTTGTTTCTGTACTGTAACAGACTGTGATTCGATAGTTTGTTTCTGTACTGTAACAGACTGTGATTCAGAAGTTTGTTTCTGTATTGTAACAGACTGTGATTCGATGGCTTGTTTCTGCACTGTCACAGACTGTGAATTGATGGTTTGTTTCTGTACTGTAACAGACTGTGATTCGATAGTTTGTTTCTGTACTGTAACAGACTGTGATTCGAAAGTTTGTTTCTGTACTGTAACAGACTGTGATTCGATAGTTTGTTTCTGTACTGTAACAGCATGCAATTCGATAGTTTGTTTCTGTGTAGTAGCAAACTGTGATTCGATAATTTGTTTCTGTACTGTAACAGACTGTGATTCAATGGTTTGTTTCTGTACTGTAACAGACTGTGATTCAATAGTCTGTTTCTGTGTTGTAACAGACTGTGATTCGATAGTCTGTTTCTGTCTTGTAACGGACTGATTCGATGGTTTGTTTCTGTACTGTAACAGACTGTGATTCGATGGTTTGTTTCTGTACTGTAACAGACTGTTTTTCGATAGTTTGTTTCTGTATGGTAACAGATTGTGATTCGATAGTCTGTTTCTGTGTTGTAACAGACTGATTCGATGGTTTGTTTCTGTACTGTAACAGACTGTGATTCGATGGTTTCTTTCTGTATTGTAACAGACTGTGATTCGATAGTCTGTTTCTGTACTGTAACAGACTGTGAATTGATGGTTTGTTTCTGGACTGTAACAGGCTGTGATTCAATGGTTTGTTTCTGCATTGTAACAGACTGTGAATTGATGGTTTGTTTCTGGACTGCAACAGACTGTGATTCAGTAGTTTGTTTCTGTACTGTAACAGACTGTGAATTGATGGTTTGTTTGTGTACTGTAACAGACTCTGAATTGATGGTTTGTTTCTGTACTGTAACAGACTGTGATTCGATAGTTTGTTTCTGTCCTGTAACAGACTGTGATTCAGTAGTTTGTTTCTGTATTTTGTAACAGACTGTGATTCGATGGTTTGTTTCTGTACTGTAACAGACCTGTGATTCGATAGTTTCTGCACTGTAACAGACTGTGAATTGATGGTTTGTTTCTGTGCTGTAACAGACTGTTATTCAATAGTCTGTTTCTGTACTGTAACAGACTGTGATTCAGTAGTTTGTTTCTGTATTGTAACAGACTGATTCGATGGTTTGTTTCTGTACTGTAACAGACTGTGATTCGATGGTTTGTTTCTGTCCTGTAACAGACCTGTGATTCGATAGTTTCTGCACTGTAACAGACTGTGAATTGATGGTTTGTTTCTGTACTGTAACAGACTGTTATTCAATAGTCTGTTTCTGTACTGTAACAGACTGTGATTCAGTAGTTTGTTTCTGTATTGTAACAGACTGTGATTCGATGGTTTGTTTCTGTACTGTAACAGACTGTGATTCGTTGGCTTGTTTCTGTACTGTAACAGACTGTTATTCGATAGTCTGTTTCTGTACTGTAACAGACTGTGATTCGATGGTTTGTTTCTGTATTGTAACAGACTGTGATCGATGGTCTGTTTCTGTACTGTAACAGACTGTGATTCGATGGTTTGTTTCTGTACTGTAACAGACCTATGATTCGATAGTTCCTGTACTGTAACAGACTGTGAATTGATGGTTTGTTTCTGTACTGTAACAGACTGTGATTCGATAGTTTGTTTCTGTCCTGTAACAGACTGTGATTCAGTAGTTTGTTTCTGTACTGTAACAGACTGTGATTTAATGGTTTGTTTCTGTGCTGTAACAGACTGTGAATTATGGTTTGTTTCTGTACTGTAACAGACTGTGATTCGATAGTTTGTTTCTGTATCGTAGCAGACTGTGATTCGATGGTTTGTTTCTGTACTGTAACAGACTGTGATCGATGGTCTGTTTCTGTACTGTAACAGACTGTGATTCGATAGTCTGTTTCTGTATTGTAACAGACTGTGATTCGATAGTTTGTTTCTGTACTGTAACAGCATGCAATTCGATAGTTTGTTTCTGTGTCGTAGCAAACTGTGATTGGATAATTTGTTTCTGTACTGTAACAGACTGTGATTCAATGGTTTGTTTCTGTACTGTAACAGACTGTGATTCAATAGTCTGTTTCTGTATTGTAACAGACTGTGATTCGATAGTCTGTTTCTGTCTTGTAATGGACTGATTCGATGGTTTGTTTCTGTACTGTAACAGACTGTGATTCGATGGTTTGTTTCTGTATTGCAACAGACTGTGATTCGATCGTCTGTTTCTGTCCTGTTACAGACTGTGAATTTATGGTTTGTTTCTGTACTGTTACAGACTGTGAATTGATGGGTTTTTTTTCTGTACTGTAACAGACTGTTATTCAATAGTTTGTTTCTGTTTTGTAACAGATTGTGATTCGATCGTCTGTTTCTGTCCTGTAACAGACTGTGATTCGATGGTTTGTTTCTGTACTGTAACAGAGTGTGATTCAATGGTTTGTTTCTGTACTGTAACAGACTGTGTTTCGATAGTTTGTTTCTGTATGGTAACAGATTGTGATTCGATAGTCTGTTTCTGTGTTGTAACAGACTGATTCGATGGTTTGTTTCTGTACTGTAACAGACTGTGATTCGATGGTTTCTTTCTGTATTGTAACAGACTGTGATTCGATAGTCTGTTTCTGTACTGTAACAGACTGTGAATTGATGGTTTGTTTCTGTACTGTAACAGGCTGTGATTCAATGGTTTGTTTCTGCATTGTAACAGACTGTGAATTGATGGTTTGTTTCTGGACTGCAACAGACTGTGATTCAGTAGTTTGTTTCTGAACTGTAACAGACTGTGAATTGATGGTTTGTTTGTGTACTGTAACAGACTCTGAATTGATGGTTTGTTTCTGTACTGTAACAGACTGTGATTCGATAGTTTGTTTCTGTCCTGTAACAGACTGTGATTCAGTAGTTTGTTTCTGTATTTTGTAACAGACTGTGATTCGATGGTTTGTTTCTGTACTGTAACAGACCTGTGATTCGATAGTTTCTGCACTGTAACAGACTGTGAATTGATGGTTTGTTTCTGTACTGTAACAGACTGTTATTCAATAGTCTGTTTCTGTACTGTAACAGACTGTGATTCAGTAGTTTGTTTCTGTATTGTAACAGACTGATTCGATGGTTTGTTTCTGTACTGTAACAGACTGTGATTCGATGGTTTGTTTCTGTCCTGTAACAGACCTGTGATTCGATAGTTTCTGCACTGTAACAGACTGTGAATTGATGGTTTGTTTCTGTACTGTAACAGACTGTGATTCAGTAGTTTGTTTCTGTACTGTAACATACTGTGATTCGATAGTCTGTTTCTGTATTGTAACAGACTATGATTCGATGGTTTGTTTCTGTACTGTAACAGACTGTGAATTGATGGTTTGTTTGTGTACTGTAACAGACTCTGAATTGATGGTTTGTTTCTGTACTGTAACAGACTGTGATTCGATAGTTTGTTTCTGTCCTGTAACAGACTGTGATTCAGTAGTTTGTTTCTGTATTTTGTAACAGACTGTGATTCGATGGTTTGTTTCTGTACTGTAACAGACCTGTGATTCGATAGTTTCTGCACTGTAACAGACTGTGAATTGATGGTTTGTTTCTGTACTGTAACAGACTGTTATTCAACAGTCTGTTTCTGTACTGTAACAGACTGTGATTCAGTAGTTTGTTTCTGTATTGTAACAGACTGTGATTCAATGGTTTGTTTCTGTACTGTAACAGACTGTGATTCGATGGCTTGTTTCTGTACTGTAACAGACTGTGATTCGATAGTCTGTTTCTGTACTGTAACAGACTGTGATTCAATGGTTTGTTTCTGTATTGTAACAGACTGTGATCGATGGTCTGTTTCTGTACTGTAACAGACTATGATTCGATGGTTTGTTTCTGTACTGTAACAGACTGTGAATTGATGGTTTGTTTGTGTACTGTAACAGACTCTGAATTGATGCTTTGTTTCTGTACTGTAACAGACTGTGATTCGATAGTTTGTTTCTGTCCTGTAACAGACTGTGATTCAGTAGTTTGTTTCTGTATTTTGTAACAGACTGTGATTGGATGGTTTGTTTCTGTACTGTAACAGACCTGTGATTCGATAGTTTCTGCACTGTAACAGACTGTGAATTGATGGTTTGTTTCTGTACTGTAACAGACTGTGATTCAGTAGTTTGTTTCTGTATTGTAACAGACTGTGATTCGATGGTTTGTTTCTGTACTGTAACAGACTGTGATTCGATGGCTTGTTTCTGTACTGTAACAGACTGTGATTCGATAGTCTGTTTCTGTACTGTAACAGACTGTGATTCGATGGTTTTTTTCTGTATTGTAACAGACTGTGATCGATGGTCTGTTTCTGTACTGTAACAGACTGTGATTCGATGGTTTGTTTCTGTACTGTAACAGACCTATGATTCGATAGTTCCTGTACTGTAACAGACTGTGAATTGATGGTTTGTTTCTGTACTGTAACAGACTGTGATTCGATAGTTTGTTTCTGTCCTGTAACAGACTGTGATTCAGTAGTTTGTTTCTGTATCGTAACAGACTGTGATTCGATGGTTTGTTTCTGTGCTGTCACAGACTGTGATTCGATAGTTTGTTTCTGTACTGTAACAGACTGTGATTTAATGGTTTGTTTCTGTGCTGTAACAGACTGTGAATGATGGTTTGTTTCTGTACTGTAACAGACTGTGATTCGATAGTTTGTTTCTGTATCGTAACAGACTGTGATTCGATGGTTTGTTTCTGTACTGTAACAGACTGTGATCGATGGTCTGTTTCTGTACTGTCACAGACTGTGATTCGATAGTCTGTTTCTGTATTGTAACAGACTATGATTCGATGGTTTGTTTCTGTGCTGTAACAGACTGTGAATGATGGTTTGTTTCTGTACTGTAACAGACTGTGATTCGATAGTTTGTTTCTGTATCGTAACAGACTGTGATTCGATGGTTTGTTTCTGTACTGTAACAGACTGTGATCGATGGTCTGTTTCTGTACTGTAACAGACTGTGATTCGATAGTTTGTTTCTGTATCGTAACAGACTGTGATTCGATGGTTTGTTTCTGTACTGTAACAGACTGTGATCGATGGTCTGTTTCTGTACTGTAACAGACTGTGATTCGATAGTCTGTTTCTGTATTGTAACAGACTATGATTCGATGGTTTGTTTCTGTATTGTAACAGACCGTGAATTGATGGTTTGTTTCTGGACTGTAACAGACTGTGATTCAGTAGTTTGTTTCTGTACTGTAACAGACTGTGAATGGACGGTTTGTTTCTGTACTGTAACAGACTGTGAATTGATGGTTTGTTTCTGTCCTGTAACAGACTGTGATTCGATAGTCTGTTTCTGTACTGTAACAGACTGTGATTCGATGGTTTGTTTCTGGACTGTAACAGACTGTGATTCAATGGTTTGTTTCTGTGCTGTAACAGACTATGTTTCGATAGTTTGTTTCTGTACTGTAACAGACCGTGAATTGATGGTTTGTTTCTGGACTGTAACAGACTGTGATTCAGTTGTTTGTTTCTGTATGGTAACAGACTGTGATTCGATGGTTTGTTTCTGCACTGTAACAGACTGTGATTCGATGGTTTGTTTCTGTATAGTATCAGATTGATTCGATAGTTTGTTTCTGTACTGTAACAGACTGTGATTGGATGGGTTGTTTCTGTACTGTAACAGACTGTGATTCAGTAGTTTGTTTCTGTATTGTAACAGACTGTGATTCGATGGTTTGTTTCTGCACTGTAACAGACTGTGATTCAGTCGTTTGTTTCTGTATTGTAACAGACTGTGATTCGATAGTTTGTTTCTGTACTGTAACAGACTGTGATTCAGTAGTTTGTTTCTGTACTGTAACAGACTGTGATTCAGTGGTTTGTTTCTGTTTTGTAACAGACTGTGATTCGATAGTTTGTTTCTGTACTGTAACAGACTGTGATTCGATAGTTTGTTTCTGTACTGTAACAGACTGTGATTCAGAAGTTTGTTTCTGTATTGTAACAGACTGTGATTCGATGGCTTGTTTCTGCACTGTCACAGACTGTGAATTGATGGTTTGTTTCTGTACTGTAACAGACTGTGATTCGATAGTTTGTTTCTGTACTGTAACAGACTGTGATTCGAAAGTTTGTTTCTGTACTGTAACAGACTGTGATTCGATAGTTTGTTTCTGTACTGTAACAGCATGCAATTCGATAGTTTGTTTCTGTGTAGTAGCAAACTGTGATTCGATAATTTGTTTCTGTACTGTAACAGACTGTGATTCAATGGTTTGTTTCTGTACTGTAACAGACTGTGATTCAATAGTCTGTTTCTGTGTTGTAACAGACTGTGATTCGATAGTCTGTTTCTGTCTTGTAACGGACTGATTCGATGGTTTGTTTCTGTACTGTAACAGACTGTGATTCGATGGTTTGTTTCTGTACTGTAACAGACTGTGTTTCGATAGTTTGTTTCTGTATGGTAACAGATTGTGATTCGATAGTCTGTTTCTGTGTTGTAACAGACTGATTCGATGGTTTGTTTCTGTACTGTAACAGACTGTGATTCGATGGTTTCTTTCTGTATTGTAACAGACTGTGATTCGATAGTCTGTTTCTGTACTGTAACAGACTGTGAATTGATGGTTTGTTTCTGGACTGTAACAGGCTGTGATTCAATAGTTTGTTTCTGCATTGTAACAGACTGTGAATTGATGGTTTGTTTCTGGACTGCAACAGACTGTGATTCAGTAGTTTGTTTCTGTACTGTAACAGACTGTGAATTGATGGTTTGTTTGTGTACTGTAACAGACTCTGAATTGATGGTTTGTTTCTGTACTGTAACAGACTGTGATTCGATAGTTTGTTTCTGTCCTGTAACAGACTGTGATTCAGTAGTTTGTTTCTGTATTTTGTAACAGACTGTGATTCGATGGTTTGTTTCTGTACTGTAACAGACCTGTGATTCGATAGTTTCTGCACTGTAACAGACTGTGAATTGATGGTTTGTTTCTGTGCTGTAACAGACTGTTATTCAATAGTCTGTTTCTGTACTGTAACAGACTGTGATTCAGTAGTTTGTTTCTGTATTGTAACAGACTGATTCGATGGTTTGTTTCTGTACTGTAACAGACTGTGATTCGATGGTTTGTTTCTGTCCTGTAACAGACCTGTGATTCGATAGTTTCTGCACTGTAACAGACTGTGAATTGATGGTTTGTTTCTGTACTGTAACAGACTGTTATTCAATAGTCTGTTTCTGTACTGTAACAGACTGTGATTCAGTAGTTTGTTTCGGTATTGTAACAGACTGTGATTCGATGGTTTGTTTCTGTACTGTAACAGACTGTGATTCGATGGCTTGTTTCTGTACTGTAACAGACTGTTATTCGATAGTCTGTTTCTGCACTGTAACAGACTGTGATTCGATGGTTTGTTTCTGTATTGTAACAGACTGTGATCGATGGTCTGTTTCTGTACTGTAACAGACTGTGATTCGATGGTTTGTTTCTGTACTGTAACAGACCTATGATTCGATAGTTCCTGTACTGTAACAGACTGTGAATTGATGGTTTGTTTCTGTACTGTAACAGACTGTGATTCGATAGTTTGTTTCTGTCCTGTAACAGACTGTGATTCAGTAGTTTGTTTCTGTACTGTAACAGACTGTGATTTAATGGTTTGTTTCTGTGCTGTAACAGACTGTGAATTATGGTTTGTTTCTGTACTGTAACAGACTGTGATTCGATAGTTTGTTTCTGTATCGTAGCAGACTGTGATTCGATGGTTTGTTTCTGTACTGTAACAGACTGTGATCGATGGTCTGTTTCTGTACTGTAACAGACTGTGATTCGATAGTCTGTTTCTGTATTGTAACAGACTATGATTCGATGGTTTGTTTCTGTATTGTAACAGACCGTGAATTGATGGTTTGTTTCTGGACTGTAACAGACTGTGATTCAGTAGTTTGTTTCTGTACTGTAACAGACTGTGAATGGACGGTTTGTTTCTGTACTGTAACAGACTGTGAATTGATGGTTTGTTTCTGTCCTGTAACAGACTGTGATTCGATAGTCTGTTTCTGTACTGTAACAGACTGTGATTCGATGGTTTGTTTCTGGACTGTAACAGACTGTGATTCAATGGTTTGTTTCTGTACTGTAACAGACTATGTTTCGATAGTTTGTTTCTGTACTGTAACAGACCGTGAATTGATGGTTTGTTTCTGGACTGTAACAGACTGTGATTCAGTTGTTTGTTTCTGTATGGTAACAGACTGTGATTCGATGGTTTGTTTCTGTACTGTAACAGACTGTGATTCGATGGTTTGTTTCTGTATAGTATCAGATTGATTCGATAGTTTGTTTCTGTACTGTAACAGACTGTGATTGGATGGGTTGTTTCTGTACTGTAACAGACTGTGATTCAGTAGTTTGTTTCTGTATTGTAACAGACTGTGATTCGATGGTTTGTTTCTGCACTGTAACAGACTGTGATTCAGTCGTTTGTTTCTGTATTGTAACAGACTGTGATTCGATAGTTTGTTTCTGTACTGTAACAGACTGTGATTCAGTAGTTTGTTTCTGTACTGTAACAGACTGTGATTCAGTAGTTTGTTTCTGTTTTGTAACAGACTGTGATTCGATAGTTTGTTTCTGTACTGTAACAGACTGTGATTCAGAAGTTTGTTTCTGTATTGTAACAGACTGTGATTCGATGGCTTGTTTCTGCACTGTCACAGACTGTGAATTGATGGTTTGTTTCTGTACTGTAACAGACTGTGATTCGATAGTTTGTTTCTGTACTGTAACAGACTGTGATTCGAAAGTTTGTTTCTGTACTGTAACAGACTGTGATTCGATAGTTTGTTTCTGTACTGTAACAGCATGCAATTCGATAGTTTGTTTCTGTGTAGTAGCAAACTGTGATTCGATAATTTGTTTCTGTACTGTAACAGACTGTGATTCAATGGTTTGTTTCTGTACTGTAACAGACTGTGATTCAATAGTCTGTTTCTGTATTGTAACAGACTGTGATTCGATAGTCTGTTTCTGTCTTGTAACGGACTGATTCGATGGTTTGTTTCTGTACTGTAACAGACTGTGATTCGATGGTTTGTTTCTGTACTGTAACAGACTGTGTTTCGATAGTTTGTTTCTGTATGGTAACAGATTGTGATTCGATAGTCTGTTTCTGTGTTGTAACAGACTGATTCGATGGTTTGTTTCTGTACTGTAACAGACTGTGATTCGATGGTTTGTTTCTGTACTGTAACAGACTGTGATTCGATGGTTTCTTTCTGTATTGCAACAGACTGTGATTCGATAGTCTGTTTCTGTACTGTAACAGACTGTGAATTGATGGTTTGTTTCTGGACTGAAACAGGCTGTGATTCAATGGTTTGTTTCTGCATTGTAACAGACTGTGAATTGATGGTTTGTTTCTGGACTGCAACAGACTGTGATTCAGTAGTTTGTTTCTGTACTGTAACAGACTGTGAATTGATGGTTTGTTTGTGTACTGTAACAGACTCTGAATTGATGGTTTGTTTCTGTACTGTAACAGACTGTGATTCGATAGTTTGTTTCTGTCCTGTAACAGACTGTGATTCAGTAGTTTGTTTCTGTATTTTGTAACAGACTGTGATTCGATGGTTTGTTTCTGTACTGTAACAGACCTATGATTCGATAGTTCCTGTACTGTAACAGACTGTGAATTGATGGTTTGTTTCTGTACTGTAACAGACTGTGATTCGATAGTTTGTTTCTGTCCTGTAACAGACTGTGATTCAGTAGTTTGTTTCTGTATCGTAACAGACTGTGATTCGATGGTTTGTTTCTGTGCTGTCACAGACTGTGATTCGATAGTTTGTTTCTGTACTGTAACAGACTGTGATTTAATGGTTTGTTTCTGTGCTGTAACAGACTGTGAATTATGGTTTGTTTCTGTACTGTAACAGACTGTGATTCGATAGTTTGTTTCTGTATCGTAACAGACTGTGATTCGATGGTTTGTTTCTGTACTGTAACAGACTGTGATCGATGGTCTGTTTCTGTACTGTAACAGACTGTGATTCGATAGTCTGTTTCTGTATTGTAACAGACTATGATTCGATGGTTTGTTTCTGTATTGTAACAGACCGTGAATTGATGGTTTGTTTCTGGACTGTAACAGACTGTGATTCAGTCGTTTGTTTCTGTACTGTAACAGACTGTGAATGGACGGTTTGTTTCTGTACTGTAACAGACTGTGAATTGATGGTTTGTTTCTGTCCTGTAACAGACTGTGATTCGATAGTCTGTTTCTGTACTGTAACAGACTGTGATTCGATGGTTTGTTTCTGGACTGTAACAGACTGTGATTCAATGGTTTGTTTCTGTACTGTAACAGACTATGTTTCGATAGTTTGTTTCTGTACTGTAACAGACCGTGAATTGATGGTTTGTTTCTGGACTGTAACAGACTGTGATTCAGTTGTTTGTTTCTGTATGGTAACAGACTGTGATTCGATGGTTTGTTTCTGTACTGTAACAGACTGTGATTCGATGGTTTGTTTCTGTATAGTATCAGATTGATTCGATAGTTTGTTTCTGTACTGTAACAGACTGTGATTGGATGGGTTGTTTCTGTACTGTAACAGACTGTGATTCAGTAGTTTGTTTCTGTATTGTAACAGACTGTGATTCGATGGTTTGTTTCTGCACTGTAACAGACTGTGATTCAGTCGTTTGTTTCTGTATTGTAACAGACTGTGATTCGATAGTTTGTTTCTGTACTGTAACAGACTGTGATTCAGTAGTTTGTTTCTGTACTGTAACAGACTGTGATTCAGTAGTTTGTTTCTGTTTTGTAACAGACTGTGATTCGATAGTTTGTTTCTGTACTGTAACAGACTGTGATTCGATAGTTTGTTTCTGTACTGTAACAGACTGTGATTCAGAAGTTTGTTTCTGTATTGTAACAGACTGTGATTCGATGGCTTGTTTCTGCACTGTCACAGACTGTGAATTGATGGTTTGTTTCTGTACTGTAACAGACTGTGATTCGATAGTTTGTTTCTGTACTGTAACAGACTGTGATTCGAAAGTTTGTTTCTGTACTGTAACAGACTGTGATTCGATAGTTTGTTTCTGTACTGTAACAGCATGCAATTCGATAGTTTGTTTCTGTGTAGTAGCAAACTGTGATTCGATAATTTGTTTCTGTACTGTAACAGACTGTGATTCAATGGTTTGTTTCTGTACTGTAACAGACTGTGATTCAATAGTCTGTTTCTGTGTTGTAACAGACTGTGATTCGATAGTCTGTTTCTGTCTTGTAACGGACTGATTCGATGGTTTGTTTCTGTACTGTAACAGACTGTGATTCGATGGTTTGTTTCTGTACTGTAACAGACTGTGTTTCGATAGTTTGTTTCTGTATGGTAACAGATTGTGATTCGATAGTCTGTTTCTGTGTTGTAACAGACTGATTCGATGGTTTGTTTCTGTACTGTAACAGACTGTGATTCGATGGTTTCTTTCTGTATTGTAACAGACTGTGATTCGATAGTCTGTTTCTGTACTGTAACAGACTGTGAATTGATGGTTTGTTTCTGGACTGTAACAGGCTGTGATTCAATGGTTTGTTTCTGCATTGTAACAGACTGTGAATTGATGGTTTGTTTCTGGACTGCAACAGACTGTGATTCAGTAGTTTGTTTCTGTACTGTAACAGACTGTGAATTGATGGTTTGTTTGTGTACTGTAACAGACTCTGAATTGATGGTTTGTTTCTGTACTGTAACAGACTGTGATTCGATAGTTTGTTTCTGTCCTGTAACAGACTGTGATTCAGTAGTTTGTTTCTGTATTTTGTAACAGACTGTGATTCGATGGTTTGTTTCTGTACTGTAACAGACCTGTGATTCGATAGTTTCTGCACTGTAACAGACTGTGAATTGATGGTTTGTTTCTGTGCTGTAACAGACTGTTATTCAATAGTCTGTTTCTGTACTGTAACAGACTGTGATTCAGTAGTTTGTTTCTGTATTGTAACAGACTGATTCGATGGTTTGTTTCTGTCCTGTAACAGACCTGTGATTCGATAGTTTCTGCACTGTAACAGACTGTGAATTGATGGTTTGTTTCTGTACTGTAACAGACTGTTATTCAATAGTCTGTTTCTGTACTGTAACAGACTGTGATTCAGTAGTTTGTTTCTGTATTGTAACAGACTGTGATTCGATGGTTTGTTTCTGTACTGTAACAGACTGTGATTCGTTGGCTTGTTTCTGTACTGTAACAGACTGTTATTCGATAGTCTGTTTCTGTACTGTAACAGACTGTGATTCGATGGTTTGTTTCTGTATTGTAACAGACTGTGATCGATGGTCTGTTTCTGTACTGTAACAGACTGTGATTCGATGGTTTGTTTCTGTACTGTAACAGACCTATGATTCGATAGTTCCTGTACTGTAACAGACTGTGAATTGATGGTTTGTTTCTGTAC
Organism: Heptranchias perlo; assembly: GCF_035084215.1. Lineage (NCBI taxonomy): Eukaryota > Metazoa > Chordata > Chondrichthyes > Hexanchiformes > Hexanchidae > Heptranchias > Heptranchias perlo. The sequence goes on along the minus strand of NC_090331.1, from coordinate 95,716,553 downwards.
TGTAACAGACTGTGATTCGATAGTTTGTTTCTGTCCTGTAACAGACTGTGATTCAGTAGTTTGTTTCTGTACTGTAACAGACTGTGATTTAATGGTTTGTTTCTGTGCTGTAACAGACTGTGAATTATGGTTTGTTTCTGTACTGTAACAGACTGTGATTCGATAGTTTGTTTCTGTATCGTAGCAGACTGTGATTCGATGGTTTGTTTCTGTACTGTAACAGACTGTGATCGATGGTCTGTTTCTGTACTGTAACAGACTGTGATTCGATAGTCTGTTTCTGTATTGTAACAGACTATGATTCGATGGTTTGTTTCTGTATTGTAACAGACCGTGAATTGATGGTTTGTTTCTGGACTGTAACAGACTGTGATTCAGTAGTTTGTTTCTGTACTGTAACAGACTGTGAATGGACGGTTTGTTTCTGTACTGTAACAGACTGTGAATTGATGGTTTGTTTCTGTCCTGTAACAGACTGTGATTCGATAGTCTGTTTCTGTACTGTAACAGACTGTGATTCGATGGTTTGTTTCTGGACTGTAACAGACTGTGATTCAATGGTTTGTTTCTGTACTGTAACAGACTATGTTTCGATAGTTTGTTTCTGTACTGTAACAGACCGTGAATTGATGGTTTGTTTCTGGACTGTAACAGACTGTGATTCAGTTGTTTGTTTCTGTATGGTAACAGACTGTGATTCGATGGTTTGTTTCTGTACTGTAACAGACTGTGATTCGATGGTTTGTTTCTGTATAGTATCAGATTGATTCGATAGTTTGTTTCTGTACTGTAACAGACTGTGATTGGATGGGTTGTTTCTGTACTGTAACAGACTGTGATTCAGTAGTTTGTTTCTGTATTGTAACAGACTGTGATTCGATGGTTTGTTTCTGCACTGTAACAGACTGTGATTCAGTCGTTTGTTTCTGTATTGTAACAGACTGTGATTCGATAGTTTGTTTCTGTACTGTAACAGACTGTGATTCAGTAGTTTGTTTCTGTACTGTAACAGACTGTGATTCAGTAGTTTGTTTCTGTTTTGTAACAGACTGTGATTCGATAGTTTGTTTCTGTACTGTAACAGACTGTGATTCGATAGTTTGTTTCTGTACTGTAACAGACTGTGATTCAGAAGTTTGTTTCTGTATTGTAACAGACTGATTCGATGGTTTGTTTCTGTACTGTAACAGACTGTGATTCGATGGTTTGTTTCTGTACTGTAACAGACCTGTGATTCGATAGTTTCTGCACTGTAACAGACTGTGAATTGATGGTTTGTTTCTGTGCTGTAACAGACTGTTATTCAATCGTCTGTTTCTGTACTGTAACAGACTGTGATTCAGTAGTTTGTTTCTGTATTGTAACAGACTGATTCGATGGTTTGTTTCTGTACTGTAACAGACTGTGATTCGATGGTTTGTTTCTGTCCTGTAACAGACCTGTGATTCGATAGTTTCTGCACTGTAACAGACTGTGAATTGATGGTTTGTTTCTGTACTGTAACAGACTGTTATTCAATAGTCTGTTTCTGTACTGTAACAGACTGTGATTCAGTAGTTTGTTTCTGTATTGTAACAGACTGTGATTCGATGGTTTGTTTCTGTACTGTAACAGACTGTGATTCGATGGCTTGTTTCTGTACTGTAACAGACTGTTATTCGATAGTCTGTTTCTGTACTGTAACAGACTGTGATTCGATGGTTTGTTTCTGTATTGTAACAGACTGTGATCGATGGTCTGTTTCTGTACTGTAACAGACTGTGATTCGATGGTTTGTTTCTGTACTGTAACAGACCTATGATTCGATAGTTCCTGTACTGTAACAGACTGTGAATTGATGGTTTGTTTCTGTACTGTAACAGACTGTGATTCGATAGTTTGTTTCTGTCCTGTAACAGACTGTGATTCAGTAGTTTGTTTCTGTATCGTAACAGACTGTGATTCGATGGTTTGTTTCTGTGCTGTCACAGACTGTGATTCGATAGTTTGTTTCTGTACTGTAACAGACTGTGATTTAATGGTTTGTTTCTGTGCTGTAACAGACTGTGAATTATGGTTTGTTTCTGTACTGTAACAGACTGTGATTCGATAGTTTGTTTCTGTATCGTAACAGACTGTGATTCGATAGTTTGTTTCTGTACTGTAACAGACTGTGAATTGATGGTTTGTTTCTGTCTAGTAACAGACTGTGATTCGATGGTTTGTTTCTGTATTGTAACAGACTGTGATCGATGGTCTGTTTCTGTACTGTAACAGACTGTGATTCGATAGTCTGTTTCTGTATTGTAACAGACTATGATTCGATGGTTTGTTTCTGTATTGTAACAGACCGTGAATTGATGGTTTGTTTCTGGACTGTAACAGACTGTGATTCAGTAGTTTGTTTCTGTACTGTAACAGACTGTGAATGGACGGTTTGTTTCTGTACTGTAACAGACTGTGAATTGATGGTTTGTTTCTGTACTGTAACAGACTGTGATTCGATAGTCTGTTTCTGTACTGTAACAGACTGTGATTCGATGGTTTGTTTCTGTACTGTAACAGACTGTGATTCAATGGTTTGTTTCTGTACTGTAACAGACTATGTTTCGATAGTTTGTTTCTGTACTGTAACAGACCGTGAATTGATGGTTTGTTTCTGTACTGTAACAGACTGTGATTCAGTTGTTTGTTTCTGTATGGTAACAGACTGTGATTCGATGGTTTGTTTCTGTACTGTAACAGACTGTGATTCGATGGTTTGTTTCTGTATAGTATCAGATTGATTCGATAGTTTGTTTCTGTACTGTAACAGACTGTGATTGGATGGTTTGTTTCTGTACTGTAACAGACTGTGAATCGATAGTTTGTTTCTGTACTGTAACAGACTGCAATTCGATAGTTTGTTTCTGTGTAGTAGCAAACTGTGATTCGATAATTTGTTTCTGTACTGTAACAGACTGTGATTCAATGGTTTGTTTCTGTACTGTAACAGACTGTGATTCAATAGTCTGTTTCTGTATTGTAACAGACTGTGATTCGATAGTCTGTTTCTGTCTTGTAACGGACTGATTCGATGGTTTGTTTCTGTACTGTAACAGACTGTGATTCGATGGTTTGTTTCTGTATTGCAACAGACTGTGATTCGATCGTCTGTTTCTGTCCTGTCACAGACTGTGAATTTATGGTTTGCTTCTGTACTGTTACAGACTGTGAATTGATGGGTTTTTTTCTGTACTGTAACAGACTGTGATTCGATAGTTTGTTTCTGTTTTGTAACAGATTGTGATTCGATCGTCTGTTTCTGTCCTGTAACAGACTGTGATTCGATGGTTTGTTTCTGTACTGTAACAGAGTGTGATTCAATGGTTTGTTTCTGTACTGTAACAGACTGTGTTTCGATAGTTTGTTTCTGTATGGTAACAGATTGTGATTCGATAGTCTGTTTCTGTATTGTAACAGACTGATTCGATGGTTTGTTTCTGTACTGTAACAGACTGTGATTCGATGGTTTCTTTCTGTATTGTAACAGACTGTGATTCGATAGTCTGTTTCTGTACTGTAACAGACTGTGAATTGATGGTTTGTTTCTGTACTGTAACAGGCTGTGATTCAGTGGTTTGTTTCTGCATTGTAACAGACTGTGAATTGATGGTTTGTTTCTGTATTGTAACAGACTGTGATTCGATAGTCTGTTTCTGTACTGTAACAGACTGTGAATTGATGGTTTCTTTCTGGACTGTAACAGGCTGTGATTCAATGGTTTGTTTCTGCATTGTAACAGACTGTGAATTGATGGTTTGTTTCTGGACTGCAACAGACTGTGATTCAGTAGTTTGTTTCTGCACTGTAACAGACTGTGAATTGATGGTTTGTTTCTGGACTGCAACAGACTGTGATTCAGTAGTTTGTTTCTGCACTGTAACAGACTGTGAATTGATGGTTTGTTTGTGTACTGTAACAGACTCTGAATTGATGGTTTGTTTCTATACTGTAACAGACTGTGATTCGATAGTTTGTTTCTGTATTGTAACAGACTGTGATTCGATAGTCTGTTTCTGTACTGTAACAGACTGTGAATTGATGGTTTCTTTCTGGACTGTAACAGGCTGTGATTCAATGGTTTGTTTCTGCATTGTAACAGACTGTGAATTGATGGTTTGTTTCTGGACTGCAACAGACTGTGATTCAGTAGTTTGTTTCTGCACTGTAACAGACTGTGAATTGATGGTTTGTTTGTGTACTGTAACAGACTCTGAATTGATGGTTTGTTTCTATACTGTAACAGACTGTGATTCCATAGTTTGTTTCTGTCCTGTAACAGACTGTGATTCAGTAGTTTGTTTCTGTATTTTGTAACAGACTGTGATTCGATGGTTTGTTTCTGTACTGTAACAGACCTGTGATTCGATAGTTTCTGCACTGTAACAGACTGTGAATTGATGGTTTGTTTCTGGACTGTAACAGGCTGTGATTCAATGGTTTGTTTCTGCATTGTAACAGACTGTGAATTGATGGTTTGTTTCTGGACTGCAACAGACTGTGATTCAGTAGTTTGTTTCTGTACTGTAACAGACTGTGAATTGATGGTTTGTTTGTGTACTGTAACAGACTCTGAATTGATGGTTTGTTTCTGTACTGTAACAGACTGTGATTCGATAGTTTGTTTCTGTCCTGTAACAGACTGTGATTCAGTAGTTTGTTTCTGTATTTTGTAACAGACTGTGATTCGATGGTTTGTTTCTGTACTGTAACAGACCTGTGATTCGATAGTTTCTGCACTGTAACAGACTGTGAATTGATGGTTTGTTTCTGTGCTGTAACAGACTGTTATTCAATCGTCTGTTTCTGTACTGTAACAGACTGTGATTCAGTAGTTTGTTTCTGTATTGTAACAGACTGATTCGATGGTTTGTTTCTGTACTGTAACAGACTGTGATTCGATGGTTTGTTTCTGTCCTGTAACAGACCTGTGATTCGATAGTTTCTGCACTGTAACAGACTGTGAATTGATGGTTTGTTTCTGTACTGTAACAGACTGTTATTCAATAGTCTGTTTCTGTACTGTAACAGACTGTGATTCAGTAGTTTGTTTCTGTATTGTAACAGACTGTGATTCGATGGTTTGTTTCTGTACTGTAACAGACTGTGATTCGATGGCTTGTTTCTGTACTGTAACAGACTGTTATTCGATAGTCTGTTTCTGTACTGTAACAGACTGTGATTCGATGGTTTGTTTCTGTATTGTAACAGACTGTGATCGATGGTCTGTTTCTGTACTGTAACAGACTGTGATTCGATGGTTTGTTTCTGTACTGTAACAGACCTATGATTCGATAGTTCCTGTACTGTAACAGACTGTGAATTGATGGTTTGTTTCTGTACTGTAACAGACTGTGATTCGATAGTTTGTTTCTGTCCTGTAACAGACTGTGATTCAGTAGTTTGTTTCTGTATCGTAACAGACTGTGATTCGATGGTTTGTTTCTGTGCTGTCACAGACTGTGATTCGATAGTTTGTTTCTGTACTGTAACAGACTGTGATTTAATGGTTTGTTTCTGTGCTGTAACAGACTGTGAATTATGGTTTGTTTCTGTACTGTAACAGACTGTGATTCGATAGTTTGTTTCTGTATCGTAACAGACTGTGATTCGATAGTTTGTTTCTGTACTGTAACAGACTGTGAATTGATGGTTTGTTTCTGTCTAGTAACAGACTGTGATTCGATGGTTTGTTTCTGTATTGTAACAGACTGTGATCGATGGTCTGTTTCTGTACTGTAACAGACTGTGATTCGATAGTCTGTTTCTGTATTGTAACAGACTATGATTCGATGGTTTGTTTCTGTATTGTAACAGACCGTGAATTGATGGTTTGTTTCTGGACTGTAACAGACTGTGATTCAGTAGTTTGTTTCTGTACTGTAACAGACTGTGAATGGACGGTTTGTTTCTGTACTGTAACAGACTGTGAATTGATGGTTTGTTTCTGTACTGTAACAGACTGTGATTCGATAGTCTGTTTCTGTACTGTAACAGACTGTGATTCGATGGTTTGTTTCTGTACTGTAACAGACTGTGATTCAATGGTTTGTTTCTGTACTGTAACAGACTATGTTTCGATAGTTTGTTTCTGTACTGTAACAGACCGTGAATTGATGGTTTGTTTCTGGACTGTAACAGACTGTGATTCAGTTGTTTGTTTCTGTATGGTAACAGACTGTGATTCGATGGTTTGTTTCTGTACTGTAACAGACTGTGATTCGATGGTTTGTTTCTGTATAGTATCAGATTGATTCGATAGTTTGTTTCTGTACTGTAACAGACTGTGATTGGATGGTTTGTTTCTGTACTGTAACAGACTGTGAATCGATAGTTTGTTTCTGTACTGTAACAGACTGCAATTCGATAGTTTGTTTCTGTGTAGTAGCAAACTGTGATTCGATAATTTGTTTCTGTACTGTAACAGACTGTGATTCAATGGTTTGTTTCTGTACTGTAACAGACTGTGATTCAATAGTCTGTTTCTGTATTGTAACAGACTGTGATTCGATAGTCTGTTTCTGTCTTGTAACGGACTGATTCGATGGTTTGTTTCTGTACTGTAACAGACTGTGATTCGATGGTTTGTTTCTGTATTGCAACAGACTGTGATTCGATCGTCTGTTTCTGTCCTGTCACAGACTGTGAATTTATGGTTTGCTTCTGTACTGTTACAGACTGTGAATTGATGGGTTTTTTTCTGTACTGTAACAGACTGTGATTCGATAGTTTGTTTCTGTTTTGTAACAGATTGTGATTCGATCGTCTGTTTCTGTCCTGCAACAGACTGTGATTCGATGGTTTGTTTCTGTACTGTAACAGAGTGTGATTCAATGGTTTGTTTCTGTACTGTAACAGACTGTGTTTCGATAGTTTGTTTCTGTATGGTAACAGATTGTGATTCGATAGTCTGTTTCTGTATTGTAACAGACTGATTCGATGGTTTGTTTCTGTACTGTAACAGACTGTGATTCGATGGTTTCTTTCTGTATTGTAACAGACTGTGATTCGATAGTCTGTTTCTGTACTGTAACAGACTGTGAATTGATGGTTTCTTTCTGGACTGTAACAGGCTGTGATTCAATGGTTTGTTTCTGCATTGTAACAGACTGTGAATTGATGGTTTGTTTCTGGACTGCAACAGACTGTGATTCAGTAGTTTGTTTCTGCACTGTAACAGACTGTGAATTGATGGTTTGTTTGTGTACTGTAACAGACTCTGAATTGATGGTTTGTTTCTATACTGTAACAGACTGTGATTCGATAGTTTGTTTCTGTCCTGTAACAGACTGTGATTCAGTAGTTTGTTTCTGTATTTTGTAACAGACTGTGATTCGATGGTTTGTTTCTGTACTGTAACAGACCTGTGATTCGATAGTTTCTGCACTGTAACAGACTGTGAATTGATGGTTTGTTTCTGTACTGTAACAGACTGTTATTCAATAGTCTGTTTCTGTACTGTAACAGACTGTGATTCAGTAGTTTGTTTCTGTATTGTAACAGACTGTGATTCGATGGTTTGTTTCTGTACTGTAACAGACTGTGATTCGATGGCTTGTTTCTGTACTGTAACAGACTGTGATTCGATAGTCTGTTTCTGTACTGTAACAGACAGTGATTCGATGGTTTGTTTCTGTATTGTAACAGACTGTGATCGATGGTCTGTTTCTGTACTGTAACAGACTGTGATTCGATGGATTCTTTCTGCACTGTAACAGACCTATGATTCGATAGTTCCTGCACTGTAACAGACTGTGAATTGATGGTTTGTTTCTGTACTGTAACAGACTGTGATTCGATAGTTTGTTTCTGTCCTGTAACAGACTGTGATTCAGTAGTTTGTTTCTGTATCGTAACAGACTGTGATTCGATGGTTTGTTTCTGTACTGTCACAGACTGTGATTCGATAGTTTGTTTCTGTACTGTAACAGACTGTGATTTAATGGTTTGTTTCTGTGCTGTAACAGACTGTGAATTATGGTTTGTTTCTGTACTGTAACAGACTGTGATTCGATAGTTTGTTTCTGTATAGTAACAGACTATGATTCGATGGTTTGTTTCTGTACTGTAACAGACTGTGAATTGATGGTTCGTTTCTGTACTGTAACAGACTGTGATTCGATAGTTTGTTTCTGTACTGTAACAGACTGTGATTCGATGGTTTGTTTCTGTACTGTAACAGACCTGTGATTCGATAGTTTCTGCACTGTAACAGACTGTGAATTGATGGTTTGTTTCTGTACTGTAACAGACTGTTATTCAATAGTTTGTTTCTGTATTGTAACAGACTGTGATTCGATGGTTTGTTTCTGTGCTGTAACAGACTGTGATTCGATGGTCTGTTTCTGCACTGTCACAGACTGTGATTCGATGGTTTGTTTCTGTTCTGTAACAGACTGTGATTCAGTCGTTTGTTTCTGTATTGTAACAGACTGTGATTCGATGGTTTGTTTCTGGACTGTAACAGACTGTGATTCGATGTCTTTTTTCTGTACTGTAACAGACTGTGAATGGATGGTTTGTTTCTGTACTGTAACAGACTGTGAATTGATGGTTTGTTACTGTACTGTAACAGACTGTGAATTGATGGTTTGTTTCTGTACTGTAACAGACTGTGCTTCGATAGTTTGTTTCTGTACTGTAACAGACTGTGATTCGATGGTTTGTTTCTGTACTGCAACAGACCTGTGATTCGATCGTTTCTGTACTGTAACAGACTGTGAATTGATGGTTTGTTTCTGTACTGTAACAGACTGTTATTCAATAGTTTGTTTCTGTACTGTAACAGACTGTGAATTGATGGTTTGTTTCTGTATTGTATCAGACTCTGAATTAATGGTTTGTTTCTGGACTGCAACAGGCTGTGATTCAGTCATTTGTTTCTCTGTGGTAACAGGCTGTGATTCGATGGTTTGTTTCTGTATCGTCACAGACTGTGATTCGATAGTCTGTTTCTGTACTGTAACAGACTGTGAATTGATGGTTTGTTTCTGGACTGTAACAGGCTGTGATTCAGTCGTTTGTTTCTCTGTGGTAACAGACTGTGATTCGATGGTTTGTTTCTGTATTGTAACAGACTGTGATTCGATAGTCTGTTTCTGTATTGTAACAGACTGATTCGATGGTTTGTTTCTGAACTGCAACAGACTGTGATTCAATGGTTTGTTCCTGCATTGTAACAGACTGTGAATTGATGGTTTGTTTCTGGACTGTAACAGACTGTGATTCAGTAGTTTGTTTCTGTGCTGTGAAAGACTGTGAATTGATGGTTTGTTTCTGTACTGTAACAGACTCTGAATTGATGGTTTGTTTCTGTCCTGTAACAGACTGTGATTCGATAGTTTGTTTCTGTACTGTAACAGACTGTGATTCAGTAGTTTGTTTCTGTATTTTGTAACAGACTGTGATTCAGTAGTTTGTTTCTGTATTGTAACAGACTGTGATCGATGGTCTGTTTCTGTACAGTAACAGACTGTGATTCGATAGTTTGCTTCTGTACTGTAACAGACTGTGAGTCGATGGTTTGTTTCTTTACTGTAACAGACTGTGAATTGATGGTTTGTTTCTGGACTGTAACAGACTGTGATTCGATGGTTTGTTTCTGTATAGTATCAGATTGATTCGATAGTTTGTTTCTCTACTGTAACAGACTTGTGATTGCATGGTTTGTTTCTGTACTGTAACAGACTGTGATTCGTTAGTTTGTTTCTGTCCTGTAACAGACTGTGATTCAATAGTTTCTGTATTGTAACAGACTGTGAATTGATGGTTTGTTTCTTTACTGTAACAGACTGTGATTCGATAGTTTGCTTCTGTACTGTAACAGACTGTGATTCAGTAGTTTGTTTCTGTATAGTAACAGACTGTGATTCGATGGTTTGTTTCTGTACTGCAACAGACTGTGATTCGATAGTTTGTTTCTGTATGGTAACAGACTGTGATTCGATGGCTTGTTTCTGTCCTGTAACAGACTGTGAATTGATGGTTTGTTTCTGTATAGTAACAGACTGTGATTCGATGGTTTGTTTCTGTATTGTAACAGACTGTGATCGATGGTCTGTTTATGTACTGTAACAGACTGTGATTCGATAGTCTTTTTCTGTATTGTAACAGACTGTGATTCGAAGATTTGTTTCTGTATGGTAACAGATTGCGATTCGATCGTCTGTTTCTGTATTGTAACAGACCGTGAATTGATGGTTTGTTTCTGGACTGTAACAGACTGTGAATTGATGGTTTGTTACTGTACTGTAACAGACTGTGAATCGATGGTCTGTTTCTGTACAGTAACAGACTGTGATTCGATAGTTTGCTTCTGTACTGTAACAGACTGTGAGTCGATGGTTTGTTTCTGTACTGTAACAGACCTGTGATTCGATAGTTTCTGTACTGTAACAGACTGTGAATTGATGGTTTGTTTCTGTACTGTAACAGACTGTTATTCAATAGTTTGTTTCTGTACTGTAACAGACTGTGATTCAGTAGTTTGTTTCTGTATTGTAACAGACTATGATTTGATGGTTTGTTTCTGTGCTGTAACAGACTGTGATTCGATAGTCTGTTTCTGTACTTTAACAGACTGTGAATTGATGGTTTGTTTCTGTACTGTAACAGACTTTGAATTAATGGTTTGTTTCTGGACTGTAACAGGCTGTGATTCAGTCATTTGTTTCTCTGTGGTAACAGACTGTGATTCGATAGTTTGTTTCTGTATAGTAACAGACTGTGATTCGATCGTCTGTTTCTGTACTGTAACAGACTGTGAATTGATGGTTTGTTTCTGGACTGTAACAGGCTGTGATTCAGTCGTTTGTTTCTCTGTGGTAACAGACTGTGATTCGATGGTTTGTTTCTGTATTGTAACAGACTGTGATTCGATAGTCTGTTTCTGTATTGTAACAGACTGTGATTCGATGGTTTGTTTCTGAACTGTAACAGACTGTGATTCAATGGTTTGTTTCTGTACTGTAACAGACTGTGAATTGATGGTTTGTTTCTGTACTGTAACAGACTCTGAATTGATGGTTTGTTTCTGTCCTGTAACAGACTGTGATTCGATAGTTTGTTTCTGTACTGTAACAGACTGTGATTCAGTAGTTTGTTTCTGTATTTTGTAACAGACTGTGATTCGATGGTTTGTTTCTGTACTGTAACAGACCTGTGATTTGATAGTTTCTGTACTGTAACAGACTGTGATTCGATGGCTTGTTTCTGTACTGTAACCGACTGTGATTCGATAGTCTGTTTCTGTACTGTAACAGACTGTGATTCAGTAGTTTGTTTCTGTATTGTAACAGACTGTGATCGATGGTCTGTTTCTGTACTGTAACAGACTGTGAATTGATGGTTTGTTTCTGGACTGTAACAGACTGTGATTCGATGGTTTGTTTCTGTACTGTAACAGACTGTGAATTGATGGTTTGTTTCTGGACTGTAACAGACTGTGATTCGATGGTTTGTTTCTGTATAGTATCAGATTGATTCGATAGTTTGTTTCTCTACTGTAACAGACTTGTGATTGCATGGTTTGTTTCTGTACTGTAACAGACTGTGATTCGTTAGTTTGTTTCTGTCCTGTAACAGACTGTGATTCGATAGTTTCTGTATTGTAACAGACTGTGAATTGATGGTTTGTTTCTTTGCTGTAACAGACTGTGATTCGATAGTTTGCTTCTGTACTGTAACAGACTGTGATTCAGTAGTTTGTTTCTGTATAGTAACAGACTGTGATTCGATGGTTTGTTTCTGTACTGTAACAGACTGTGATTCGATAGTTTGTTTCTGTATGGTAACAGACTGTGATTCGATGGCTTGTTTCTGTCCTGTAACAGACTGTGAATTGATGGTTTGTTTCTGTATAGTAACAGACTGTGATTCGATGGTTTGTTTCTGTATTGTAACAGACTGTGATCGATGGTCTGTTTCTGTACTGTAAGAGACTGTGATTCGAAGATTTGTTTCTGTATGGTAACAGATTGCGATTCGATCGTCTGTTTCTGTATTGTAACAGACCGTGAATTGATGGTTTGTTTCTGGACTGTAACAGACTGTAATTCAATAGTTTGTTTCTGTACTGTAACAGACTGTGAATTGATGGTTTGTTTCTGTACTGTAACAGACTGTGATTCGATAGTTTGTTTCTGTCCTGTAACAGGCTGTGATTCAGTAGTTTGTTTCTGTATCATAACAGACTGTGATTCGATGGTTTGTTTCTGTACTGTCACAGACTGTGATTCGATAGTTTGTTTCTGTACTGTAACAGACTGTGATTTAATGGTTTGTTTCTGTGCTGTAACAGACTGTGAATTATGGTTTGTTTCTGTACTGTAACAGACTGTGATTCGATGGTTTGTTTCTGTGCTGTAACAGACTGTGATTCGATAGTTTGTTTCTGTACTGTAACAGACTGTGATTTCATGGTTTGTTTCTGTGCTGTAACAGACTGTGAATTGATGGTTTGTTTCTGTACTGTAACAGACTGTGATTCGATGGTTTGTTTCTGTATTGTAACAGACTGTGATCGATGGTCTGTTTCTGTCCTGTAACAGTCTGTGATTCGATAGTCTGTTTCTGTGTAGTAACAGACTGTGATTCGATGGTTTGTTTCTGTGCTGTAACAGACTGTGAATTGATGGTTTGTTTCTGTACTGTAACAGACTGTGATTCGATGGTTTGTTTCTGTGCTGTAAAAGACTGTGATTCGATGGCTTGTTTCTGTATTGTAACAGACTGTGATCGATGGTCTGTTTCTGTATAGTAACAGACTGTGATTCGATAGTTTGTTTCTGTACTGTAACAGACTGTGATTCAGTAGTTTGTTTCTGTATTGTAACAGACTATGATTTGATGGTTTGTTTCTGTGCTGTAACAGACTGTGATTCGATAGTCTGTTTCTGTACTGTAACAGACTGTGAATTGATGGTTTGTTTCTGTACTGTAACAGACTCTGAATTCATGGTTTGTTTCTGTCCTGTAACAGACCTGTGATTTGATAGTTTCTGTACTGTAACAGACTGTGAATTGATGGTTTGTTTCTGTACTGTAACAGACTGTGATTCGATGGTTTGTTTCTGTGCTGTAAAAAACTGTGATTCGATGGCTTGTTTCTGTATTGTAACAGACTGTGATCGATGGTCTGTTTCTGTATAGTAACAGACTGTGATTCGATAGTTTGTTTCTGTACTGTAACAGACTGTGATTCAGTAGTTTGTTTCTCTGTGGTAACAGACTGTGATTCGATGGTTTGTTTCGGTATTGTAACAGACTGTGATTCGATAGTCTGTTTCTGTATTGTAACAGACTGTGATTCGATGGTTTGTTTCTGAACTGTAACAGACTGTGATTCAATGGTTTGTTCCTGCATTGTAACAGACTGTGAATTGATGGTTTGTTTCTGGACTGTAACAGACTGTGATTCAGTAGTTTGTTTCTGTACTGTAAAAGACTGTGAATTGATGGTTTGTTTCTGTACTGTAACAGACTCTGAATTGATGGTTTGTTTCTGTCCTGTAACAGACTGTGATTCGATAGTTTGTTTCTGTCCTGTAACAGACTGTGATTCAGTAGTTTGTTTCTGTATTTTGTAACAGACTGTGATTCAGTAGTTTGTTTCTGTATGGTAACAGATTGCGATTCGATCGTCTGTTTCTGTATTGTAACAGACCGTGAATTGATGGTTTGTTTCTGGACTGTAACAGACTGTGAATTGATGGTTTGTTACTGTACTGTAACAGACTGTGAATTGATGGTCTGTTTCTGTACAGTAACAGACTGTGATTCGATAGTTTGCTTCTGTACTGTAACAGACTGTGAGTCGATGGTTTGTTTCTGTACTGTAACAGACCTGTGATTCGATAGTTTCTGTACTGTAACAGACTGTGAATTGATGGTTTGTTTCTGTACTGTAACAGACTGTTATTCAATAGTTTGATTCTGTACTGTAACAGACTGTGATTCAGTAGTTTGTTTCTGTATTGTAACAGACTATGATTTGATGGTTTGTTTCTGTGCTGTAACAGACTGTGATTCGATAGTCTGTTTCTGTACTGTAACAGACTGTGAATTGATGGTTTGTTTCTGTACTGTAACAGACTTTGAATTAATGGTTTGTTTCTGGACTGTAACAGGCTGTGATTCAGTCATTTGTTTCTCTGTGGTAACAGACTGTGATTCGATGGTTTGTTTCTGTATTGTAACAGACTGTGATTCGATAGTCTGTTTCTGTACTGTAACAGACTGTGAATTGATGGTTTGTTTCTGGACTGTAACAGGCTGTGATTCAGTCGTTTGTTTCTCTGTGGTAACAGACTGTGATTCGATGGTTTGTTTCTGTATTGTAACAGACTGTGATTCGATAGTCTGTTTCTGTATTGTAACAGACTGTGATTCGATGGTTTGTTTCTGAACTGTAACAGACTGTGATTCAATGGTTTGTTTCTGTACTGTAACAGACTGTGAATTGATGGTTTGTTTCTGTACTGTAACAGACTCTGAATTGATGGTTTGTTTCTGTCCTGTAACAGACTGTGATTCGATAGTTTGTTTCTGTACTGTAACAGACTGTGATTCAGTAGTTTGTTTCTGTATTTTGTAACAGACTGTGATTCGATGGTTTGTTTCTGTACTGTAACAGACCTGTGATTTGATAGTTTCTGTACTGTAACAGACTGTGATTCGATGGCTTGTTTCTGTACTGTAACCGACTGTGATTCGATAGTCTGTTTCTGTACTGTAACAGACTGTGATTCAGTAGTTTGTTTCTGTATTGTAACAGACTGTGATCGATGGTCTGTTTCTGTACTGTAACAGACTGTGAATTGATGGTTTGTTTCTGGACTGTAACAGACTGTGATTCGATGGTTTGTTTCTGTACTGTAACAGACTGTGAATTGATGGTTTGTTTCTGGACTGTAACAGACTGTGATTCGATGGTTTGTTTCTGTATAGTATCAGATTGATTCGATAGTTTGTTTCTCCACTGTAACAGACTTGTGATTGCATGGTTTGTTTCTGTACTGTAACAGACTGTGATTCGTTAGTTTGTTTCTGTCCTGTAACAGACTGTGATTCGATAGTTTCTGTATTGTAACAGACTGTGAATTGATGGTTTGTTTCTTTACTGTAACAGACTGTGATTCGATAGTTTGCTTCTGTACTGTAACAGACTGTGATTCAGTAGTTTGTTTCTGTATAGTAACAGACTGTGATTCGATGGTTTGTTTCTGTACTGTAACAGACTGTGATTCGATAGTTTGTTTCTGTATGGTAACAGACTTTGATTCGATGGCTTGTTTCTGTCCTGTAACAGACTGTGAATTGATGGTTTGTTTCTGGACTGTAACAGACTGTAATTCAATAGTTTGTTTCTGTACTGTAACAGACTGTGAATTGATGGTTTGGTTCTGTACTGTAACAGACTGTGATTCGATGGTTTGTTTCTGTACTGTAACAGACCTATGATTCGATAGTTTCTGTACTATAACAGACTGTGAATTGATGGTTTGTTTCTGTACTGTAACAGACTGTGATTCGATAGTTTGTTTCTGTACTGTAACAGACTGTGATTCAGTCGTTTGTTTCTGTATAGTAACAGACTGTGATTCGATGGTTTGTTTCTGTACTGTAACAGACTGTGATTCGATAGTTTGTTTCTGTACTGTAACAGACTGTGATTTAATGGTTTGTTTCTGTGCTGTAACAGACTGTGATCGATGGTCTGTTTCTGTCCTGTAACAGTCTGTGATTCGATAGTCTGTTTCTGTGTAGTAACAGACTGTGATTCGATGGTTTGTTTCTGTACTGTAACAGACCTGTGATTTGATAGTTTCTGTACTGTAACAGACTGTGATTCGATGGCTTGTTTCTGTATTGTAACAGACTGTGATCGATGGTCTGTTTCTGTATAGTAACAGACTGTGATTCGATAGTTTGTTTCTGAACTGTAACAGACTGATTCAATGGTTTGTTTCTGTACTGTAACAGACTGTGATTCAGTGGTTTGTTTCTGTACTGTCACAGACTGTGATTCGATAGTTTATTTCTGTATGGTAACAGACTGTGATTCGATCGTCTGTTTCTGTACTGTAACAGACTGATTCGATGGTTTGTTTCTGTATTGTAACAGACTGATTCGATGGTTTGTTTCTGTACTGTAACAGACTGTGATTCGATGGTTTGTTTCTGTATTGTAACAGACTGTGATTCGATAGTCTGTTTCTGTACTGTAACAGACTGTGAATTGATGGTTTGTTTCTGGACTGTAACAGGCTGTGATTCGATAGTTTGTTTCTGTATTGTAACAATTTTTGATTGAGGCAAGTCGGGGAGAGACCTGGAAACGGTGGCAGTTTTGCAGAAAATGATCATGCTTCCGTTAAACGCAAAGTAACGTGTTGATCACTGCTGTATGTCCAGATAAGTGTGAGTTATTACATCCTGGTAGGAAGAATAAGGAGGCCACATCCTGCTTGGATCATAAGAGTTTAAATGGGTTCGAGGAGCAGAGGGACCTGCGGGTACAGATACACTAATCACTGAAAGTAGCGATGCAGGTTAATAAGGCATAAAAAAAGGCAAATCAAGCACTGGGGTTCATTTCTGGAGGGATGGAATTGAAAAGCAGAGAAGTTATGTTCAACTTGTATAGAACCTTGGTTAGACCTCACTTGGAGTGCTGTGAACAGTTCTGTTCTCCACACTATAAAAAGGATATAGAGGCACTGGAGAAGATACAAAAAGGATTTACTAGGGTGATATCAGAACTGAGAGGTTATACATTTCAGGAAAGATGGAAGAGGCTGGGGCTCTTTTTTCTCTAGAATAAAGAAGGTTGAGAGGTGAACTGATGGAGGTCTTTAAGATAATGAAAGGGTTTGATGGAGTAGATGTAGAGAAGATGTTTCCACTTGCAGGGGAGACCAGAACTCGGGCCCATAAATATAAGATAGTCACTAATAAATCCAATAGGGAATTCAGGAGAAACGTCTTTACCCAGAGAGTGGTTGGAATGTGGAACTCGCTCCCACATGGAGTAGCTGAGGTGAATAGAATAGATGCATTTAAGGGGAAGCTCGATAAACACATGAGGGAGAAAGGAATAGAAGGATATGGTGATAGGGTGAGAGGAAGTAGGGAGGGAGGAGGCTCGTGTGGAGCATAAACACCAGCACAGACCAGTTGGACCGAATGGCCTGTTTCTATGCCGTAAATTCTACGTAATTCTATGTGTGGTGTTTGAAAAGCCTTTACTAGGCCGAGATGTAAGATTTGGCCTGCTTTCGTGCTGCTATCTTCACTAGCTGTTTCGTGGTTACGGGTGTAACTAAGAGAGCTGCTCATGTACCAAACTGAGGCCATCCTGTGACCTTTTGTCTCCTGATAGGTCCGCTCGGCACTCGACAAAATTGAGGAGGTTGAGATGAGCAACAGCCACCTATCGAAGAGGCTGGAGAAGATGAAAGCTAACCGGAGCGCCCTGCTATCCCAGCAGTAAGGGGTCCACTCCCAACAGGCCGAGACATGGGCCCGGCTGACTGTCACGGGAACTTGCTTTTTAAAAAAAGTTATTATTGAGACGCTTCACTGTTACCACACACACGCACACATACAGTCACACAGACACGCATACACGCACAGTCACGCATACACGCACAGTCACACACACAGTCTCACATACACACACACACACACACACACAGTCTCACACACACATACGGTCTCACACACACAGTCACAAACACACAGACACAGTCTCTCTCACACGCACATACACACAGTCTCACACACACACACACACACACAGAGTCTCATGCACATACACACACACAGTCTCTCACACACACACACAAACACACAGTCTTACACACACACAGTCTCTCTCACACACACATACACACAGTCTCACACGCACATACACACAGTCTCACACACACACAGAGTCTCATGCACATACACACACACAGTCTCACACACACACACAGTCTCACACACACACACAGTCTCACACACAGTCTCACACACACACACACAGTCTCACACACACACACAGTCTCACACACACACACAGTCTCACACACACACAGTCTCACACACACACACAGTCTCACACACACACACACACAGTCTCACACACACACAGTCTCACACACACACACACAGTCTCACACACACACACAGTCTCACACACACACACACACAGTCTCACACACACACACAGTCTCACACACACACACACACAGTCTCACACACACACACAGTCTCACACACACACACAGTCTCACACACACACACAGTCTCACACACACACACACACAGTCTCACACACACACACAGTCTCACACACACACACAGTCTCACACACACACACACACAGTCTCACACACACACAGTCTCACACACACACACACACAGTCTCACACACAGTCTCACACACACACACACACAGTCTCACACACACACAGTCTCACACACACACACACACAGTCTCACACACAGTCTCACACACACACACACAGTCTCACACACAGTCTCACACACACACAGTCTCACACACTGCTGAGAAAAAAATCGCACATTTTTCTGACTCACCACTTTCACTATTTTCTTTAGAAGGTTTCAAAGTCGACACTTCCATCAGCAAGCAATAGCTTAGCTTTAACAAGGGATTTGGTTTTAAATTGTGTGTTAGTCATTGCAGAGAAGGGTAATGGATAGTGTGGTGGTTATGTTACTGGACTGGTAATCCAGAGAACGTGAGTTCACATCCCACCTTGGCAGTTTGAGACTTTGAATTCAGTTTCAAACATTTGGAAATAAAAAGCTGGTATCGGTAAAAACGACCATGTAGCTGTTGGATTGTGGTAAAAACCCAACTGATTCATTAATGTCCTTCAGGGAAGGAAACCTACTGTCCTTACCCAATCTGAGCCGATATGTGAAATCTGTCCCACACATGGTTGACTCTTAACTGCCCTCTGAAGTGGCCGAGTAAGCCACTCAGTTGTCACCACCTTCTTAAGGCAACTAAGGATGGGCAATAAATGCCGGCCTTGTCAGCATCTGGAGAATGAATTAAAAACAAAATGGATAGGTGACCCATTGCATTGAGTTTCCTTGTTCAGCACTGGTGCAGTTGTCACTCTGAGTATAGCGTATTTATTGGTTGGGAGCAGTAAAAGGTCAAACAGGTGCCAACACACCGAGGGGCTGTGGCAACAGCACAGTCCCCACGGTCTTTATTTTCATATTTTAATATTCCTGCCGTACTTTGCCAAAGGTCCCGGTCTCGAGACCACTGCAGAACTCAGAGTTAAGGGGAGGGAGGGAGGGAAGGGGTTTTGCAAACGGTGCAGAGAGTAAATCCCACTCTTTTCAAAGAACAATTGAATCAAATCTTGTGAGCACAGCCCAGACTGGGGGGAGGCAGGGAGAGAGGGTTGCTGGGTTAACTCGAGCCTCCTGGACTCTGAATGCACCGTAACAGTATTGAAGCCTACTTTAAATAAATGCACTAATTGAGGAGCGATGAATTCAGACCAAGCTCCAGCCTTTATTGATCACGTTTTTTTTTTAATTCTGCCGGATGGGTGCTTTGGATTTTATGTCTCATGAAACAAAATGGTTTAAGGTTCTTAACGGTTAGTCGGACTCGCACAGAACAGGGGAGATGATGTTCTGGGCAATGATTGGGGTTTGCTTTTGTAACAAGGTAACGGAAGTCGGCTGTCAGGGGTGACAGGGAGATGAAAGGGGAAAGATGGCGTTAAGGAAGAGGCAACAATCCTGCCTTCAAGGATGGACTGTCTTTGTGCCATTTTCAGTATGTTGGCCTCAGTTTATCCAGCGCTGAATGTCTCTCAAAGCGGGACACGGGAGAGGGAGGGGGGCTTGACCACAACGCATCTGCGACGGACCCACTGCTTTCGTGGGATAGCGGGGCCTGCTCGGCTTTGAGGCCTGGGGAACGGGTTCTTTTTCTTCCCCCAAACAGCTTGGCTCTCTCTATCTCTCTCCTCACACCAGGCCTGTTCCTAACTACTCGAGATGGAGATGATCTTCTTTCGAAAAAGCTTTCAGCTGTGTTTTTTTTAAACGGTGTGAGCACTTCTTGCCTGACACACACGATTGGAATGTGTTTGGGCCCAAGGAACTAAATTATTTTGGAAGTATTAAGCGATGGGAAGTGCTCGCACCATTGATGAATGAAGTGTGTTTCTCCACAACGGGAAATGGCAATAGTAAGATAAAGTTTAATCAGGAAATCCAGAAACCAGTTCAGGGAATGATTTGAAGATAAATGTACATACTGTAGCTTTTAAAATTACTTTTTCACACGTCGTACATGACCGATATTTTTTGCTCTCCTGCTTTCCTGAACAGGTACTAGCTCGGGCAGCGAGATGGGCTTTGTCTTTTTTTGAACGTGTTGAGGTCTCACCGGTAAGAGGATGGGTGGAGAGAGTTTTCTGTTGGGGGATTGAAGCTGTTGCATAGGATTCTGTTTGTTTTTTTTTAGAATCGGGACATTTGCTGTGATCTGCTGAGCAGCAGTTACCACGACACCGATGTATTAATGGTGACACTACATTCTCAAGCTAATAAAACCTTTTAGAGAGACTTTCAGATGGTGTCACTCTTCAATGGTCAGTCAGTTGATGTTGTTAATTGTGACGATCGATACAATGTGAAAGTACAGTCAGGCTTTTCATCCCGAGACGTGGGTTCAGATTCAGTGGGATGAGTCTCCTCTGTCTTCTGGCTGCAAGACTTGAACACATAATCCAAGCTGGCACTTCAGTGCAGTATTGAGCGAGTTCTGCACTGTCTTTTGGATGAGACGTTAAACCGAGGCTCTGTCTGCCCCTCAGGTGGATGTAAAATATCCTAACTCGCTATTGGAGGAAGAGTTCTACCGGGTGTACTGGCCAATATTTACCCCTCAACAACAACAGCTTGCATTTATATAGAGCCTTTAACGCAGTAAAACATCCCAAACTGGAGCATTATCAAACAAATTTGACACTGAGCCACATAAAGAGGTATTAGGACAAGTTTAAGACAAGGATTTCCAAAAGGCCTTTGACAAGGTGCTGCACTGTAGACTCATGGCTAAGATCAGAGCATGTGGAGTCAGGGAGCAGAATGGATAGCAAGCTGGCTACAAAACAGAAAACAGAGAGTAGGGGTTAAGGGTAGATACTCAGACTGGCAAAGGGTGGGAAGTGGTGTTCCACAAGGATCAGTGCTGGGAACACTGTTGTTCACAATTTACATCACGATTTGGATTCAGGAATCAGAAGTACAATCTCAAAATTTGCGCCGACACCAAATTGGGGGTGTAGTAAATACTGAGGAAGAATGCGTCAAAATGCAGGAGGACATTAATAAACTTGCAGAATGGGCAAATGAAATTCAATATAGAAAAGTGTGAGGTGGTGCATTTTGTTAGGAAGAATAAGGAGGCCATGTACTCTTGGAAAATAAGAGTCTAAATGGGATAGAGGAGCAAAGGGGTCTAGAGGTACAGATACATTAATCACTAAAAGTAACAATACAGGTTAATAAGGCCATAAAAAAAAGGCAAATCAAGCACTGGGTTCATTTCTAGAGGGATAGAATTGAAAAGCAGAGAAGTTATGTTAAACTTGTATAGAACCTTGGTTAGACGGGGATCCAGGAGGTAGTATTGCAGGAGCCTCAGTCCCTGCACTTGTCCAATAGATTTGAGGTTCTTGCAACCCTTGTGGACAAATGCGGGGACTGCGGGGAGAACGAGCAAACTGACCACGGCACCATGGTACAGGACGCCGTTCAAGTGGGGGGAGTGAAAAGGATGGTGATTGTAGTAGGCGACAGTATAGTTAGGGGGCTAGACACTGTTCTCTGCAGCCAGGAGCATGAGTCCCGAAGGCTATGTTGCCTACCGGGCTGGAGAAGAACTTGGAGTGGGAGGGAGAGGATCCAGTTGTTATGGTCCACGTAGGTACCAACAATATAGGTAAGACTAAGAAAAAGGTTCTGCTGAGAGAGTTTGAGCAGCTAGGGACTAAATTAAAAAGCAGAACCACAAAGGTAATAATCTCTGGATTATTACCTGAGCCACGAGCAAATTAGCATAGGGTCAATAGGATCAGGGAGATGAATGCGTGGCTCAAAGATTGGTGTGGGAGAAGTGGGTTTTGATTCGTGGGACACTGGCACCAGTACTGGGGAAAGAGAGAGCTGTTCCGTTGGGATGTTCTATACCTGAACCATGCTGGGAGCAGAGTTCGAGCGAATCGAATAACTAGGGAGGTAGATAGGGCTTTAAAGTAAATAAGTGGGGTGGGGGGGAGGGTCCTGGTGGAGAGAAATCTAGAATACTAAAGAGAAAAGACAAGGAAGCAGTGCAGGAAAGTGACTGGGGTAAGGATAACCAGATTGTGTCAGGAAGGGACAGAGCGTACAAACAGAAGAGTGCACTAATAGGGTCCGGGTAAGAAAAAATGGTAATAAGACAAATAGGGCCATAGTACAAAAAAATGTTAAGATGTCTAAAAATGTTAAAAAGACAAATCTAAAGGCACTGTATCTGAATGCACGAAGCATTTGTAATAAGGTAGACAAATTAACAGCGTAAATAGATGTAAACGGATACAATATAATTGCGATTACGGAGACATGGATGCAGGGTGACCAAGGCTGGGTGCTGAATATCCAAGGGTATTCGATATTTAGCAAGGACAGGCAAAAAGGAAAAGGAGGTGGGGTGGCATTGTTAGTAAAGGATGAAATCAGAGCAATAATGAGAAAGGATATTGGCTCAGAAAATAAAGATGTCGAATCAGTCTGGGTGGAGTTAAGAAGCACCAAGGGGCAGAAAACACTGGTGGGAGTTGTCTATAGGCCTCCAAACAGTAGTAGTAATGTAGGGGATGGGATCAAACAGGAAATTAGAGATGCATGTAACAAGGGTACGACAGTAATCATGGGCGACTTTAATCTACATATAGACTGACCAAACCAAATTAGCAATAATACTGTGGAGGATGAATTCCTGGAGTGTGTACGGGATGAATTTTTAGACCAGTACGTTGAGGAGTCAACCAGGGAACAGGCTATCCTAGATTGGGTATTGTGCAATGAGGAGGGTTTAATTAATAATCTTGTGTGGGGTCCTTCAGGGAAGAGTGACCGTAACATGATAGGATTCTTCATTAAGCAAAAACACAAAAGGAAAAGCGGCCCAACCATGGCTAACAAAAGAAATTAAGGATAGCATTAGATCCAAAGAGGAGTTGTATAAAGTTGCCAGAAAAAGTAGCAAGCCTGAGGATTGGGGACAGTTTAGAATTCAGCAAAAAAGGACCAAGAGATTGATTAAGAGGGGAAAATAGAGTATGAGAGTAAACTTGCAAGGAACATAAAAGTGGACTGTAAAAGCTTCTACAAGTATGTAAAAAGAAAAAGATTAGTGAAGACAAATGTAGGTCCCTTACAGTCAGAAACGGGAGAATTTATAATGGGGAACAAGGAAATGGCAGAGCAATTAAACAAATACTTTGGTTCTGTCTTCATGGAAGAGGACACAAATAACTTCCCAGAAATGCTAGGGAACCAAGGGTCTAGTGAGAAGGAGGAATTAAAGGAAATTAATATTGGTAAAAAATAGTGCTGGAGAAATTAATGGGACTGAAAGCTGATAAATCCCCAAGGCCTGATAATCTGCATCCCAGAGTACTAAAAGAGGTAGCCAAAGAAATAGTGGATGCATTAGTTGTCATCTTCGAAAATTCTATAGATTATGGAACAGTTCCTGCAGATTGGAGGGTGGCAAATGTAACCCCACTATTTAAAAAAGGAGGGAGAGAGAAAATAGGGAACTACAGATCGGTTAGCCTAACATCAGTAGTAGGGAAAATGCTGGAGTCTATTATAAAGGATGTGATAACAGAACACTTAGAAAATATCAACGGGATTAGACAAAGTCAGCATGGATTTATGAAAGGGAAATCATGTTTGACAAACCTACTGGATTTTTTTGAGGATGTAACTGGTAGAATAGATAAGGGAGAACCAGTGGATGTGGTTTATTTGGATTTTCAGAAGGCTTTTGATAAAGTCCCACTTAAGAATTTAGTGTGCAAAATTAAAGCACATGGGATTGGGAATAATATATTGGCATGGATTGAAAATTGGTTAACAGACAGGAAACAGAGAGTAGGAATAAATAGGTCTTTTTTGAGATGGCAGGCAGTGACTAGTGGGGTACCGCAGGGATCAGTACTTGGGCCCCTGCTATTCACAATATATATCAATAATTTGAATGAGGGAACCAAATGTAATATTTCCAAGTTTGCTGACGACACAAAACTAGGTGGGATTGTGAGTTGTGAGGTGGATGCAAAGAGGCTTCAAGGCGATTTAGACAAGTTGAGTGAGTGGGCACCTCAGCACCTCACTCTACCGCAAGCCCACGGACAACCTCACGATGCTCCACTTTTCCAGCTTCCACCCTAACCACGTCAAAGAGGCCATCCCCTATGGACAGGCCCTGCGAATACACAGGATCTGCTCAGACAAGGAGGAACACGATGGACATCTACAGACGCTGAAAGACGCCCTCGTAAGAACGGGATATGACGCTCGACCCGTCGATCGACAGTTCCAACGGGCCACAGCGAAAAATCACATAGACCTCCTCAGAAGACAAACACGGGACACAACCAACAGAGTACCCTTCGTCGTCCAGTACTTCCCCGGAGCGGAGAAACTACACCATGTTCTTCGCAGCCTTCAACATGTCATCGATGACGACAAACACCTCGCTAAGGCCATCCCCACGCCTCCACTACTCGCCTTCAAACAGCCACCCAACCTCAAACAGACCATCGTTCGCAGCAAATTACCCAGCTTTCAGGAGAAAAGTGTCCACGACACCACACAACCCTGCCGCGGTAACCTCTGCAAGACATGCCAGATCATCGACACAGATACCACCATCACACGAGAGGACACCACCCACCAGGTCCATGGTTCATACTCCTGTGACTCGGCCAACGTTGTCTACCTCATACGTTGCAGGAAAGGATGCCCTGGAGCATGGTACATTGGCGAGACCATGCAGACACTGCGACAACGGATGAACGGACACCGCGCAACAATCGCCAGACAGGAGGGTTCCCTCCCAGTCGGGGAACACTTCAGCAGTCAAGGACATTCAGCCTTCAATCTTCGGGTAAGCGTACTCCAAGGCGGCCTTCGAGACACACGACAACGCAAAATCGTCGAGCAGAAATTGATAGCCAAGTTCCGCACCCATGAGGACGGCCTCAACCGGGATCTTGGGTTCATGTCACGCTACACGTAACCCCACCTGATGTAGAGTCATCCAGACTCAAGTCGTAGTTGGCTTGTTCTCCATACACAGATGCGGCCGGATCTGCTGCGATTTCCAGCGAAAAAACGTTATCTGTTTTTAATACAACTGGTCATTCTCTCTCTCTCTCTGTCTTTCTGGTCTCTCTCTCTCTCTCTGTCTTTCTGATTTGACCCCTTGTGACCCCACCTCAGTATTCTTGGATGTAATGTTTCCCTGACTAACCTGTCTGAACACCATTCACTCCTTTGATTGCTGTGATTATCTCTCTGCCGAGGTGTGATAAAGGGCAGTTAGAAAGATTATCTGTAATCACCAGGCATTGTTCTCTGACTATATATGCTGTGCCTTTATGCAACCCTTCACTCACCTGATGAAGGAGCAAAGCTCCGAAAGCTTGTGATTTCAAATAAAGCTGTTGGACTATAACCTGGTGTTGTGCGACTCCTTACACAAGAAATAGGTGCAGAGTAGGCCATTCGGCCCCTCGAGCCTGCTCCGCCATTCAATCGGATCGTGGCTGAATTTCAACCTCAACTATGGTTATGTTACTGGACTAGTAATCCAGAGGCCTGGACTAATAATCCGGAGTCATGAGTTCAAATCCCACCACGGCAGCTGGGGAATTTAAATTCAATTAATTAAATAAAAAAATCTGGAATAAAAAAAAACTGGGATCAGTCATGGTGGCCATGAAACTACCGGATTGTCGTAAAAACCAATCTGGTTCACTAACATAAGAACATAAGAAATAGGAGCAGGAGTAGGCCAATCGGCCCCTCGAGCCTGCTCCGCCATTCAATAAGATCATGGCTGATCTGATCCTAACCTCAAATCTAAATTCATGTCCAATTTCCTGCCCGCTCCCTGTAACCCCTAATTCCCTTTACTTCTAGGAAACTGTCTATTTCTGTTTTAAATTTATTTAATGATGTAGCTTCCATAGCTTCCTGGGGCAGCAAATTCCACAGACCTACTACCCTCTGAGTGAAGAAGTTTCTCCTCATCTCAGTTTTGAAAGAGCAGCCCCTTATTCTAAGATTATGCCCCCTAGTTCTAGTTTCACCCATCCTTGGGAACATCCTTACCGCATCCACCCGATCAAGCCCCTTCACAATCTTATATGTTTCAATAAGATCGCCTCTCATTCTTCTGAACTCCAATGAGTAGAGTCCCAATCTACTCAACCTCTCCTCATATGTCCGCCCCCTCATCCCCGGGATTAACCGAGTGAACCTTCTTTGTACTGCCTCGAGAGCAAGTATGATGTCCTTTAGGGAAGGAAACCTGCCGTCCTTACCCGGTCTGGCCTATTTGTAACTCCAGACCCACAGCAATGTGGTTGATTCTTAATCGTCCTCTGAAATGGCCGAGCAAGCCACTCAGTTGTACAATCTCACTACGAGAAGTCATAATAAGAATAAAACCGGACGAACCACCCGGCATCGGACCACTAGGCACCGGACACAACAAAGGCAAAACACCAAGCCCAGTCGACCCTGCAAAGTCCTCCTCACTAACATCTGGGGACTTGTGCCAAAATTGGGAGAGCTGTCCCACAGACTAGTCAAGCAACAGCCTGACATAGCCATACTCACAGAATCATATCTTTCAGCCAATGTCCCAGACTCTTCCATCACCATCCCTGGGTATGTCCTGTCCCACCGGCAGGACAGACCCACCAGAGGTGGCGGTACAGTGAAATACAGTCAAGAGGGAGAGGCACTGGGAGTCCTCAACATTGACTCTGGACCCCATGAAATCTCATGGCATCAGGTCAAACATGAGCAAGGAAACATCCTGCTGATTACCACCTACCGTCCTCCCTCAGCTGATGAATCAGTCCTCCTCCATGTTGAGCACTGAGGGTAGCAGGGCACAGAATGTACTCTGGATGGGGGACTTCAATGTCCATCACCAAGAGTGGCTCGGTAGCACCACTACTGACTGAGCTGGCTGAGTCCTGAAGGACATAGCTGCCAGACGGGGCCTGCAGCATGTGGTGAGCAAACCAACACGAGGCAAAAACTTACTTGACCTCGTCCTCACCAATCTACCTGTCGCAAATGCATCTGTCCATGACAGTATTGGTAGGAGTGACCACCGCACAGTCCTTGTGGAGACAAAGTCCCATCTTCACACTAAGGACACCATCCAACGTGTTCTGTGGTACTATCACCGTGCTAACTGGGATAGATTCAGAACAGATCTAGCAGCACAAAACTGGGCATCCATGAGGCGCTGTGGGCCATCAGCAGCAGCAGAATTGTATTCCAGCACAATCTGTAACCTCATGGCCCGGCATATTCCTCACTCTACCATTACCAACAAGCCAGGGGATCAACCCTGGTTCAATGAGGAGTGTAGAAGAGCATGCCAGGAGCAGCACCAGGCGCACCTAAAAATGAGGTGCCAACCTGGTGAAGCTACAACTCAGGACTACATGCATGCTAAACAGTGGAAGCCACATGCTATAGACAGAGCTAAGCAATTCCACAACCAACGGATCAGATCAAAGCTCTGCAGTCCTGCCACATCCAGTCATGAATGGTGGTGGACAATTAAACAACTAACGGGAGGAGGAGGCTCTGCAAACATCCCCATCCTCAATGGTGGCGGAGTCCAGCATGTGAGTACAAAAGACAAGGCTGAAGTGTTCCTTGTACGAGGACACCCAAATCTTTCTGAACACCAACATTTAATAGTTTCTCATCATTTAAAAAATATTGGGCTATAAATTGGGCCATGTCGTACCCATTGTTTCGGTGCTACCCGGCCTCCTGAACATCCAAGATGGCGTCTTGGCTGTGCACACACGTTTCGAGCATGACGTGCACCGGACGCCATCTTGGTATTGGTATTAGCGCATGTGCAAATACCGAACACTGGAAGCATATAAAGTAAGGAGAAAATGGATACAATCAGTGTGCAACGCTGATTTAAAGTGATAGACATCATTTTGGGACTTAACGCTGAACTCAATGCACAGTCTTAACTACGACCATCTGAACGTGTCTTAGAGTGCCTGGAGGACCCCAACTTACGCTAAGGGACCATGCAGGGTTTACAGGTTAATAGCTGGATTATTGCTTCTGGCTGCCGAGACATTTATAACTGTTTTTGGAGGTCTCCTATACTTGAATACTAGGACGTGGGGACATAATCTAACATTTAGAGCCAGGATGTGCAGGAGTGAAGTTAGGAAATGCTTCTACACGCAAAGGGTAGAAGTTTGGAACTCTCTTCTGCAAATGGCAGCTGATGCTAGCTCACTCGTGAATGTTAAATCTGAGATTGATAGATTTTTGTGAACCAAGGGTATTAATGGAGTTAGGTCACAGGTCCACCATGATCTCATTGAATGGTGGAACAGGCTCGAGGGGCTAAATGCCACTCCTACTTGCTGCCTCCTGATATGCATCACCTTCTCCTACAAGAAAGCGGGACTTGTGTACAGGTGATGTGCCTGTCATGGTTGAATAGCTGCCAGTGTGTGTGGCCTGTAAGTTGTGGGTGGGCGGCTTGCAACAGTGGTAATGTGTAAGGATGAGAGGAAGCATCTGATTGGAAGAGTTGAGAACTGATAGAGTTTGTTGGTATGTGGGTGATGGGGGATGCAGTACGGGTGCAGTGGATGCGGCTAGAGTCATAGAGTCATAGAGTCATACAGCACGGATAGAGGCCCTTCGGCCCATCGTGTCCGCGCCGGCCATCAGCCCTGTCTACTCTAATCCCATATTCCAGCATTTGGTCTGTAGCCTTGTATGCTATGGCATTTCAAGTGCTCATCCAAATGCTTCTTGAATGTTGTGAGGGTTCCTGCCTCCACAACCCTCTCAGGCAGTGAGTTCCAGACTCCAACCACCCTCTGGGTGAAAAAGTTCTTTCTCAAATCCCCTCTAAACCTCCCGCCTTTTACCTTGAATCTATGTCCCCTTGTTATAGAACCCTCAACGAAGGGAAAAAGCCCCTTAGTATCCATCCTATCTGTGCCCCTCATAATTTTGTACACCTCAATCATGTCCCCCCTCAGCCTCCTCTGCTCCAAGGAAAACAAACCCAATCTTCCCAGTCTCTCTTCATAGCTGAAGCGCTCCAGCCCTGGTAACATCCTGGTGAATCTCCTCTGCACCCTCTCCAAAGCGATCACATCCTTCCTGTAGTGTGGCGACCAGAACTGCACACAGTACTCCAGCTGTGGCCTAACCAGTGTTTTATACAGCTCCATCATAACCTCCTTGCTCTTATATTCTATGCCTCGGCTAATAAAGGCAAGTATCCCATATGCCTTCTTTACCACCTTATCTACCTGTTCCGCCGCCTTCAGGGATCTGTGAACTTGCACACCAAGATCCCTCTGACCCTCTGTCTTGCCTAGGGTCCTCCCATTCATTGTGTATTCCCTTGCCTTGTCAGTCCCTCCAAAGTGCATCACCTCGCACTTTTCCGGGTTAAATTCCATTTGCCACTGTTCCGCCCATCTGACCAACCCATCTATATCGTCCTGCAGACTGAGGCTATCCTCCTCGCTATTTACCACCCTACCAATCTTTGTATCATCAGCGAACTTACTGATCATACCTTTTACATTCATATCCAAGTCATTAATGTAGACCACAAACAGCAAGGGACCCAGCACCGATCCCTGTGGTACCCCACTGGCCACAGGCTTCCAGTCACAAAAACAACCTTCGACCATCACCCTCTGCCTTCTGCCACTAAGCCAGTTTTGTATCCAAAGTGCCAAGGCACCCTGGATTCCATGGGCTCGTACCTTCTTGACCAGTCTCCTGTGGGGGACTTTATCGAAGGCCTTACTGAAATCCATGTATACCACATCCACTGCGTTACCCTCATCCACACGCCTAGTCACCCCCTCAAAAAATTCAATCAAATTAGTCAGACATGATCTTCCCTTGACAAAGCCATGTTGACTATCCCTGATTAATCCTTGCTTCTCCAAGTGGAGACTAATTTTGTCCTTCAGAATTTTTTCCAATAATTTTCCTACCACTGATGTTAGGCTCACTGGCCTGTAGTTCCACGGTTTTTCCCTACTCCCCTTCTTGAATAATGGTATTACATTAGCGGTTCTCCAGTCCTCTGGCACATCCCCTGTGGCCAGAGAGGTTCTGAATATATGTGTCAGAGCCCCCGCAATCTCCTCCTTTGCCTCACACAGTAGCCTGGGATACATTTCGTCCGGGCCTGGGGATTTATCCATTTTTAGGCCTGCTAAAACCGCCAATACCTCCTCCCGCTCGATGTTAATATGTTCGAGTATATCACAGTCCCCCTGCCGTATTTCTATGTCTACATCGTCCTTCTCCATAGTGAAAACAGATGCAAAAAATTCATTTAGAACCCCTCCTACATCTGCCGGCTCCACACACAGATTGCCATTTTTGTCCCTAATGGGCCCTATTTTTTCCCTAGTCATCCTCTTACCCTTAATATACTTATAAAACATCTTAGGATTTTCCTTTATTTTGCTCGCCAGTGTTATTTCATGGCCCCTCCTTGATCTCCTAATTTCTTTTTTAAGTATCCCCCTGCACTTTTTGTACTCCTCTAGGGCTTCCTCCGTCTTTAGCCTTTTGTATCTGCCAAAAGCCCTCCTTTTTTTCCTAATCCATTCTCGTATATCCCCTGACATCCAAGGTTCCCTGGAGTTCTTGGAACCACCCTTGACCTTTACGGGAACATGTTGCCATTGTATGGTCTCAATCTCCCTTCTGAAAGACTCCCATTGCTCCGATGCGGATTTTCCTACAAGCAGCTGATCCCAGTCCATTTTGGCCAGATCCTGCCTTATCCTATTAAAATCGGCCTTCCCCCAATTTAGAACCTTTATTTCCGGCCCCTCCCTGTCCTTTTCCATGACCACCTTAAATCTCACCGAATTATGGTCACTGTCACCAAAGTGCTCACCTACTAGCACTTCTTCCACTTGGCCGGCCACATTCCCTAGAATTAGGTCCAGTACCGCCCCCTCTCTTGTAGGACTTTCTACATGCTGGCTCAAAAAGCTCTCCTGGATGCACGTTAAGAATTTTGTACCCTCTAAGCCTTTTACACTCTGAGTATCCCAGTTAATATTGGGGAAGTTGAAATCCCCCACTATTATTACCCTATTATTTGCACAATTTTCTGAGATTTGCCTACATATCTGTTCCTCGATCTCCCCCTGACTGTTTGGGGGCCTATAGTACACTCCCATCAAAGTGCTTGCCCCCTTTTTGTTTTTAAGCTCCACCCATATGGCCTCATTAGAGGAACCTGCTAATATATCATCCCTCCTTATGGCAGTAATTGATTCTTTAATTAATATTGCGACCCCTCCTCCTCTTATACCTCCCCCTCTGTCTCGCCTGAAGATTCTGTACCCCGGAATATTGAGCTGCCAGTCTTGCCCCTCCCTCAACCATGTCTCTGTGACAGCAACAATATCATACTCCCATGTGTTTATCAACACCTTCAGTTCATCCACCTTATTCGCAAGACTCCTTGCATTAAAATAGATGCCATCCAGCCTTGCCCTTACATATTTGCCCTGTCTTCCAAGCTGACTTGTTTTTTTCTCTATATTTGGCTGCACATCACCCCCTATTGTAGCTCCACTCTGTATCCCATCCCCCTGCCAAGTTAGTTTAAACCCCCCCCCAACAGTGCTAGCAAACCTCCCCGCAAGGATATTTGTCCCGCTCTGGTTCAGGTGCAACCCGTCCGACTTGTACAAGTCCCACCTTCCCCAGAAGCAGGCCCAGTGATCCAGGAAACTGAAACCCTCCCTCCTGCACCAACTCTTTAGCCATGCATTCATCTGTTCTATCCTCCTATTTCTATACTCACTAGCCCGTGGCACTGGGAGTAATCCAGAGATTACAACCTTAGAGGTCCTGCTCTTTAATCTGCTACCTAGCTCCCTAAATTCTTGATGCAGGACCTCATCTCCCTTCCTACCTATGTCGTTGGTCCCAATGTGGACCACGACCTCTGCCTGCTCACCCTCCCCCTTGAGAATGCCCTATAGCCGCTCAGTGACATCCATGACCCTGGCACCAGGGAGGCAACAAACCATCCTGGAGTCACGTTTACGGCCACAGAAACGCCTGTCTGTTCCCCTTACGATAGAATCCCCTACCACTATAGCTCTTCCACTCTTTTTCCTCCCAGCCTGTGCAGCAGAGCTACCCCTGGTGCCAGGAAGTTGGCTGCTGCTGCCTTCCCCTGATAAGTCATCCCCCTCAACAATATCCAAAGCGGTATATTTGTTTGAGAGGGGGACGGCCACAGGGGACCCCTGCACTGCCTGCCTGCTCTTCTTACTCTGCCTGGTGGTCACCCAATTACTTCCTGCCTGTACAACCTTTACCTGCGGTGTGACCATCTCACTAAACGTGCTATCCACGACGTTCTCAGCATCGCGAATGCTCCTTAATGAATCCATCCGCAGCTCCAGTGCCGCAATGCGGTTTGTCAGTAGCTGCAGCTGGATACATTTCCCGCACACATGGTCGTCAGGGACACCGGAAGGGTCCCTGATTTCCCACATAGAGCAGGAAGAGCATAACACGGGGCTGGGCTGTCCTGACATGACTTACCCTTTAACTAATTAATTCAAATTAAATGAATCCCACCAATTTCACTTCAATTAAAAAGGTATACTCAAGGGCCCTTGCTGAACAGCAGTCCCCCACTACACAACAGAGACCAGAGAATCCACAAACTCTAACCTTAGACAAATTCAGCAGGAAAATACTCACCAGCCAATCACTTACCTCTTCCTTGGTGACGTCCCACTTGGATTACTTTTCGCTTCTTATTTATCTTAGGTCCAGGAGTTAAGTCCCTGTGATGTCGCACAGTAGTTGTCTCTTGGTGCAGGTCTGCTGCTGCTTTTATTCCACAATCTCAGTCTTCTACTCTCAGGTCCACTACCGCTCTGCAGGAAAAGCAAGGCAAAGCAGCACCTCCTTCCCCCACTTCACCAAACTCCCACACTTACCGAACTCTCAGCACACTGTGTTGTCCTCACACCGTGCTAGTGGAGTAGTTGGTAGGAGATGCCACTTGACAGTTGACCTCACTCACCTTGACCACTCACATCAAAGCATTGAACTGCATCCATGTTTGTGGTGCTGTGCGCCTGGCATTGACTTCGTCCCCCGCTGCCTTTTGGCCATATGCCTGGAGGGCCTCTTGTACCACCAACACCGCTCCCCGCCACAATCCCCGGCGGATATAGGATATCCTCCTTCTGTCCACCTCTTGCACCAAGGCCTCTCGTGCATCATCTGAGAACCTTGGTGCATGCTCTCTCGCAGGCCTGGCACCAACTCAGATCGGCAGATTGGTGAGATCTGGCATGCAGATTGGAGGGTGTGGATTTAGTAGTTGAGCAACCTTTATTCATGATTTAACATAACTCATCAGTGTGTAAACATAGGGACGGGACCTGCATCTGTGTTTTAAGTGTGCGATGTCTGATCTCCGTTCAGGGACCGTTCTAGAATCTAGGGAATTTTGGAAGATCAAAACCAATGCATCCACTATCTCTGCAGCCACCTCTTTTAGAACCCTAGGATGTAGGCCATCAGGTCCAGGGGATTTATCGGCTTTTAATCCCATTAATTTCTCCAGTACTTTTTCTCTACTGATATTAATTACTTTAAGTTCCTCACTCTCATTAGCCCCTTGGTTCCCCACTATTTCTGGTATGTTTCTTGTGTCTTCTACTGTGAAGACAGACACAAAATATTTGTTTAATATCTCTGCCATTTCCTTATTCCTCATTATACTTTCTCCTGTCTCAGCCTATAAGGGACCAACATTTACTTGTGCTACTCTCTTCCTTTTTACATACTTATAGAAGCTCTTTCAATCCGTTTTTATAATTTTTGCAAGTTTACTCTCATATTCTATTTTCTCCCTCTTTATCAATTTCTTGGTCATCCTTTGCTGGTTTCTAAAACTCTCCCAATGTTCAGGCTTACCACTATCCTTTGCAACATGTCATGTTAGTTACAGGAGTGTTTATATCAAAGGGTTAATTAGAATGCTAGTGCTGTGAGGGCAGCTACAATTCAAGAGTGACTGCACACAGTGCTTCAATTCAGAATCTACTAGTCTCCATATATTAAACACACGTGTATAAAATAAAGCAAGTCCATCTCATGATTCGACTTTTATTCCAAATCTAATTTACTGTCATCACTCCATTTTCAATTTAAATCTGTTCTTCTGGGAAAATGTTTGATGGGACAGTGTAGAGGGAGCTTTACTCTGTATCTAACCCGTGCTGTACCTGCCCTGGGAGTGTTTGATGGGACAGTGTAGAGGGAGCTTTACTCTGTATCTAACCCGTGCTGTACCTGCTCTGGGAGCATTTGATGGGACAGTGTAGAGGGAGCTTTACTCTGTATCTAACCCGAGCTGTACCTGCCCTGGGAGTGTTTGATGGGACAGTGTAGACGGAGCTTTACTCTGTATCTAACCCGTGCTGTACCTGCCCTGGGAGTGTTTGATGGGACAGTGTAGAGGGAGCTTTACTCTGCATCTAACCCGTGCTGTACCTGCCCTGGGAGCGTTTGATGGGACAGTGTAGAGGGAGCTTTACTCTGTATCTAACCTGTGCTGTCCTTCCCTGGAGTATTTGATGGGACATTCCTCTTTGCCCATTGTACACCCGCTCCCGTTCCCCTTTGCCCGTTGTACACCCTCTCCCATTCCCCTTTGCCCATTGTACGCCCGCTCCCATTCCCCTTTGCCCGTTGTACACCCGCTCCCATTCCCCTTTGCCCGTTGTACACCCTCTCCCATTCCCCTTTGCCCGTTGTACGCCCGCTCCCATTCCCCTTTGCCCGTTGTACACCCGCCCATTCCCCTTTGCCCGTTGTACGCCCGCTCCCTTTCCCCATTGTACACCCGCTCCCATTCCCCTCTGCCCGTTGTACACCCGCTCCCATTCCCCTTTGCATGTTGTACGCCCGCTCCCTTCCCCTTTGCCCATTGTACGCCCGCTCCCATTCCCCTTTGCCCATTGTACGCCCGCTCCCATTCCCCTTTGCCCGTTGCATACCTGCTCCCTTTCCCCGTTGTACGCCCGCTCCCATTCCCCTTTCCCCGTTGTACACCCGCTCTCATTCCCCTTTGCATGTTGTACGCCCGCTCCCTTTCTCCTTTGCCCGTTGTACACCCGCTCCCTTTCTCCTTTGCCCGTTGTACACCCGCTCCCATTCCCCTTTGCCCATTGTACACCCGCTGCCATTCTCCTTTGCCCGTTGTACGCCCGCTCCCATTCTCCTTTGCCCGTTGTACGCCCGCTCCCATTCCCCTTTGCCCGTTGTACGCCCGCTCCCATTCCCCTTTACCCGTTGTACGCCCGCTCCCATTCCCCTTTGCCCATTGTACACCCCCCCATTCCCCTTTGCCCGTTGTACGCCCGCTCCCATTCCCATTTGCCCGTTGTACGCCCGCTCCCATTCCCCTATGCCCATTGTACGCCCGCTCCCATTCCCCTTTGCCCGTTGTACACCCCCCCATTCCCCTTTGCCCGTTGTACACCCCCCCATTCCACTTTGCCCGTTGTACACCCGCTCCCATTCCCCTTTGCCCGTTGTACTCCCGCTCCCATTCCCCTTTGCCCGTTGTACGCCCGCTCCCGTTCCCATTCCCCTTTGCCCGTTGTACGCCCGCCCATTCCCCTTTACCCGTTGTACGCCCGCTCCCATTCCCCTTTGCCCGTTGTACGCCCGCTCCCATTCCCCTTTGCCCGTTGTACGCCCGCTCCCGTTCCCATTCCCCTTTGCCCGTTGTACGCCCGCCCATTCCCCTTTACCCGTTGTACGCCCGCTCCCATTCCCCTTTGCCCGTTGTACGCCCGCTCCCATTCCCCTTTGCCCGTTGTACGCCCGCTCCCATTCCCCTTTGCCCATTGTACGCCCGCTCCCATTCCCATTTGCCCGTTGTACGCCCGCTCCCATTCCCCTTTGCCTGTTGTACGCCCGCTCCCATTCCCCTTTACCCGTTGTACGCCCGCTCCCATTCCCCTTTGCCCATTGTACACCCCCCCATTCCCCTTTGCCCGTTGTACGCCCGCTCCCATTCCCATTTGCCCGTTGTACGCCCGCTCCCATTCCCCTATGCCCATTGTACGCCCGCTCCCATTCCCCTTTGCCCGTTGTACACCCCCCCATTCCCCTTTGCCCGTTGTACACCCCCCCATTCCACTTTGCCCGTTGTACACCCGCTCCCATTCCCCTTTGCCCGTTGTACGCCCGCTCCCATTCCCCTTTGCCCGTTGTACGCCCGCTCCCGTTCCCATTCCCCTTTGCCCGTTGTACGCCCGCCCATTCCCCTTTACCCGTTGTACGCCCGCTCCCATTCCTCTTTGCCCGTTGTACGCCCGCTCCCATTCCCCTTTGCCCGTTGTACGCCCGCTCCCGTTCCCATTCCCCTTTGCCCGTTGTACGCCCGCCCATTCCCCTTTACCCGTTGTACGCCCGCTCCCATTCCCCTTTGCCCGTTGTACGCCCGCTCCCATTCCCCTTTGCCCGTTGTACGCCCGCTCCCATTCCCATTTGCCCGTTGTACGCCCGCTCCCATTCCCCTATGCCCATTGTACGCCCGCTCCCATTCCCCTTTGCCCGTTGTACACCCCCCCATTCCCCTTTGCCCGTTGTACACCCCCCCATTCCACTTTGACCGTTGTACACCCGCTCCCATTCCACTTTACCCGTTGTACACCCGCTCCCATTCCCCTTTGCCTGTTGTACGCCCGCTCCCATTCCCCTTTGCCCGTTGTACACCCCCCCATTCCCCTTTGCCCGTTGTACACCCCCCCATTCCACTTTACCCGTTGTACACCCGCTCCCATTCCCCTTTGCCTGTTGTACGCCCACTCCCATTCCCCTTTGCCTGTTGTACGCCCGCCCATTCCCCTTTGCCCGTTGTACGCCCCCCCATTCCCCTTTGCCCGTTGTACGCCCCCCCATTCCCATTTGCCCGTTGTACGCCCGCTCCCATTCCCCTTTGCCCGTTGTACGCCCGCTCCCGTTCCCATTCCCCTTTGCCCGTTGTACGCCCGCCCATTCCCCTTTACCCATTGTACGCCCGCTCCCATTCCCCTTTGCCCGTTGTACGCCCGCTCCCATTCCCCTTTGCCCGTTGTACGCCCGCTCCCATTCCCCTTTGCCCGTTGTACGCCCACTCCCATTACCCTTTGCCCGTTGTACGCCCACTCCCATTACCCTTTGCCCGTTGTACACCCGCTCCCATTCCCCTTTGCCCGTTGTACGCCCGCTCCCGCTCCCATTCCCCTTTGCCCGTTGTACGCCCGCTCCCATTCCCCTTTGCCCGTTGTACGCCCGCTCCCATTCCCCTTTGCCCATTGTACGCCCGCTCCCATTCCCCTTTGCCCATTGTACGCCCGCTCCCATTCCCCTTTGCCCATTGTACGCCCACTCCCATTACCCTTTGCCCGTTGTATGCCCACTCCCATTACCCTTTGCCCGTTGTACGCCCGCTCCCATTCCCCTTTGCCCGTTGTACGCCCACTCACGCTCCCATTCCCCTTTGCCCGTTGTGCACCCGCTCCCATTCCCCTTTGCCCGTTGTGCACCCCCTCCCGCTCCCATTCCCCTTTGCCCGTTGTGCACCCACTCCCGCTCCCATTCCCCTTTGCCCGTTGTACGCCCGCTCCCATTCCCCTTTGCCCGTTGTACACCCACTCCCGCTCCCATTCCCCTTTGCCCATTGTACGCCCACTCCCATTACCCTTTGCCCGTTGTATGCCCACTCCCATTACCCTTTGCCCGTTGTACGCCCGCTCCCATTCCCCTTTGCCCGTTGTACGCCCACTCACGCTCCCATTCCCCTTTGCCCGTTGTGCACCCGCTCCCATTCCCCTTTGCCCGTTGTGCACCCACTCCCGCTCCCATTCCCCTTTGCCCGTTGTGCACCCACTCCCGCTCCCATTCCCCTTTGCCCGTTGTACGCCCGCTCCCATTCCCCTTTGCCCGTTGTACACCCACTCCCGCTCCCATTCCCCTTTGCCCGTTGTACGCCCGCTCCCATTCCCCTTTGCCCGTTGTACACCCGCTCCCGCTCCCATTCCCCTTTGCCCGTTGTACACCCGCTCCCATTCCCCTTTGCCCGTTGTACACCCACTCCCGCTCCCATTCCCCTTTGCCCGTTGTACACCCACTCCCGCTCCCATTCCCCTTTGCCCGTTGTACGCCCACTCACGCTCCCATTCCCCTTTGCCCGTTGTGCACCCGCTCCCATTCCCCTTTGCCCGTTGTGCACCCCCTCCCGCTCCCATTCCCCTTTGCCCGTTGTGCACCCACTCCCGCTCCCATTCCCCTTTGCCCGTTGTACGCCCGCTCCCATTCCCCTTTGCCCGTTGTACACCCACTCCCGCTCCCATTCCCCTTTGCCCATTGTACGCCCACTCCCATTACCCTTTGCCCGTTGTATGCCCACTCCCATTACCCTTTGCCCGTTGTACGCCCGCTCCCATTCCCCTTTGCCCGTTGTACGCCCACTCACGCTCCCATTCCCCTTTGCCCGTTGTGCACCCGCTCCCATTCCCCTTTGCCCGTTGTGCACCCACTCCCGCTCCCATTCCCCTTTGCCCGTTGTGCACCCACTCCCGCTCCCATTCCCCTTTGCCCGTTGTACGCCCGCTCCCATTCCCCTTTGCCCGTTGTACACCCACTCCCGCTCCCATTCCCCTTTGCCCGTTGTACGCCCGCTCCCATTCCCCTTTGCCCGTTGTACACCCGCTCCCGCTCCCATTCCCCTTTGCCCGTTGTACACCCGCTCCCATTCCCCTTTGCCCGT
Source organism: Heptranchias perlo (assembly GCF_035084215.1). NCBI lineage: Eukaryota > Metazoa > Chordata > Chondrichthyes > Hexanchiformes > Hexanchidae > Heptranchias > Heptranchias perlo. The sequence goes on along the minus strand of NC_090331.1, from coordinate 95,677,333 downwards.
TGTACACCCACTCCCGCTCCCATTCCCCTTTGCCCGTTGTACACCCACTCCCGCTCCCATTCCCCTTTGCCCGTTGTACACCCACTCCCGCTCCCATTCCCCTTTGCCCGTTGTACACCCATTCCCGCTCCCATTCCCCTTTGCCCGTTGTACACCCACTCCCGCTCCCATTCCCCTTTGCCCGTTGTACACCCACTCCCGCTCCCATTCCCCTTTGCCCGTTGTACACCCACTCCCGCTCCCATTCCCCTTTGCCCGTTGTACACCCATTCCCGCTCCCATTCCCCTTTGCCCGTTGTGCACCCACTCCCGCTCCCATTCCCCTTTGCCCGTTGTACACCCACTCCCACTCCCATTCCCCTTTGCCCGTTGTGCACCCACTCCCATTCCCCTTTGCCCGTTGTACACCCGCTCCCGCTCCCATTCCCCTTTGCCCGTTGTACACCCGCTCCCGCTCCCATTCCCCTTTGCCCGTTGTACACCCACTCCCGCTCCCATTCCCCTTTGCCCGTTGTACACCCACTCCCGCTCCCATTCCCCTTTGCCCGTTGTACACCCGCTCCCGCTCCCATTCCCCTTTGCCCGTTGTGCACCCACTCCCGCTCCCATTCCCCTTTGCCCGTTGTACACCCACTCCCGCTCCCATTCCCCACTCCAATCCTACTTCTTCCTTTCCCGCCTGCAGCCCACGAATCAGGAGCACGTGCCTTGCTCCGCGTGCGGGCGGCGGGAACATTGGGCGACGTGATTTGAGTGACGCCTTCACCGACCATAGAGAGCGCGGTCTGCCTGCTCGCTGTGTCGGGCGGAGCCAATGGGCGGTGAGAGTGGGCGGGAGTTGTGTCCCGCCCCGCCCCCCCCCCATTTAGTGAGCGCGTGGGGCGCGCGGGCGGCTGTTAACGGTCGGCGAGGAATGGCGGCGGTTGGACTGAGATTGGGTGTGAGGGGCTGAGGAGGGGCCGGAGGGAAGGGTGAGGTAAGGAGGGGCCGGGGGGGAAGGGTGAGGTGAGGAGGGGCCGGGGGGGAAGGGTGAGGTAAGGAGGGGCCGGAGGGAAGGGTGAGGTAAGGAGGGGCCGGGTGAGGTGAGGAGGGGCCGGGGGGGAAGGGTGAGGTGAGGAGGGGCCGGGGGGGACGGGTGAGGTAAGGAGGGGCCGGGGGGGACGGGTGAGGTGAGGAGGGGCCGGAGGGACGGGTGAGGTGAGGAGGGGCCGGGGGGGACGGGTGAGGTGAGGTGGGGCCGGGGGGGACGGGTGAGGTAAGGAGGGGCCGGGGGGGACGGGTGAGGTGAGGAGGGGCCGGAGGGACGGGTGAGGTGAGGAGGGGCCGGGGGGGACGGGTGAGGTGAGGAGGGGCCGGGGGGGACGGGTGAGGTGAGGAGGGGCCGGGGGGGACGGGTGAGGTAAGGAGGGGCCGGAGGGAAGGGTGAGGTAAGGAGGGGCCGGGGGGGACGGGTGAGGTAAGGAGGGGTCGGGGGGGACGGGTGAGGTGAGGAGGGGCCGGGGGGGACGGGTGAGGTGAGGAGGGGCCGGGGGGGGACGGGTGAGGTGAGGAGGGGTCGGGGGGGACGGGTGAGGTAAGGAGGGGTCGGGGGGGACGGGTGAGGTAAGGAGGGGTCGGGGGGGACGGGTGAGGTGAGGAGGGGCCGGGGGGGACGGGTGAGGTAAGGAGGGGTCGGGGGGGACGGGTGAGGTGAGGAGGGGCCGGGGGGGAAGGGTGAGGTAAGGTGGGGTCGGGGGCGGCCTCGGAAGGCGTTGATAGTTTTATCAAGGATTTGCTTCACTGCTGGAGGTTCAATGGGCGCTGATTCGTGGCAATGCCCCGTTCCCCCCTCGACTCGCACTATCGTCGTCTCCCCCCGTCTCTCTCTCTCTCCCTCTTCCCCCGTCTCTCTCTTTCTCCCCCTCTCCCCCCGTCTCTCTCTCTCCCCGCCTCTCCCTCCCCCCGCATGCCCGTCTCCACCCCCTGCCTGCATGAAAGAGGGATTACAATCCCATTGGTTCCAAGAAATGTGTCCCACACTCTTGCCTCTCAATGTCTGTCTGCAAACAGTACACATTATGGATATAGTGAAGACTTTGATCACTGGCTCATTCCGTGTATTGAGATGATTGGTTTGCTGATTCGTGTAATCACTGCTGTTTTTCAGTGTGTGGAGACACGGACTGCACCCATCCAGGTTGTGGACAGAGACCCTGTTCTGGTGGATTGCCAATAATATATTGCCCAAACCCTTCAAAGTATAATTAAATTTGTTGCTTCTTAGCTGTAAATTTAGCACACTTTTTTTGATGGTCCAGGTGTCTGCACAAGTTTCTTTTTGTTTCTCATATAGTCCATTGTGAATGAAACAAAACATTTCAAGTTGTTACCCGTTGGATTGGAGCATCGCTAAGGGTGGTTACTTTCTAGCGCAAGGAGCTTGGGTGACTAGAGGAAGCTTGGAAGGGGATGTGCAGCGGAGTGTTTGTGAGGAGTGAATGCTTGATTATGCAACCTCATATAGAAGTATCCTCCACAGGATGATCCGGTGTAAAAGGAGTACCATTACCTGCTACAGATCGTGTCCGTTCATTGCAGAGCACTTTATAATGGGGCATATTGCCCTGTTCGTCAGAGACTTGATGTGCAATGTGAGTTCAACCAAATGCGTAGGTACATAAACGCATTGCAGAATGTTTTGCAATATCGTGGTGACCAGTTGTCACATCAAATCATCTGACTTTTCAATGTGAAGCATACACTGGGGAAACTCCAGCAGTGATCCTCTGTATTTGTCACCATTCAGTCCTCCATGTAGCCCACTAAGTGACTGATGTGCCATTCGGTTCTTGAAGGGACCCTGTCGAGGTGATTCTCCATTGAGTATTGCTTCTCAAGTTCTTCATATGGTGATGTGTAATATCTAAATACCAGACCTGTGCACAGTTTCAGTAAAAGGATGATGCATTCTGATAAATTGCTCAACTGGAAGCTTGTTTCAGTTTTTCTCACCTTTTATCCTGTTCTCCTCTTCCCCTGAAGATGCAGACTCTGGCTGAGCTCCAGTTCCACAGGCACCAGTGGCCCTTGTTGAAGTACCTAGTCCTCAGGTATCACCCTAGACAGGCATGCTCTTTGATCATGGATATCATCACAGGCACCCTGATTCTAACCACCCCTGAATCCACACACCTTCTAGCAGGAGTCACTGGGTAATGTCAGTACTTCACTAAGTAGTGCTTTTACCCAGTTTGCCATTGAAAGAACCACATGTTTTACAATTCTTCTTGCAGTTGATACTTTAAGTGATAGGGGACTCCGACAACTTGCATTCACTTTGCACAATTTAGTACTTGCTTTTATTGCACTTTGTTTAAAAGATGTACTGAACTTAACACTGAATCCATTCAAGTTCCATACATTTGTTTTACATATTATTGTGCTTTTTGGTTGTAATGGGTTTTCAGTCATATTCCCAATATTAGGGACTGGCCTAGCTGAGCAATCGGAAGGGTGGATATTCAAGATATCAATAGCAAAAGCAAATTGCTTTTATCTTAAAGCAATCCTTTGTGTCTGGTTTCTTTAAAGGAGACTGACTTGAAAGATAGTTTGGTCTCAGAGAAACTATTAGGCTCATGTACTTAAGCAGGATGATAGAACATGTTATTGGCATTTTGAAGCAGCAGTTCAGCTGTCTGGACAGATCGTGGGTGCCTTGCAATACAGTCCTACCAGCGTCTCCAGGATCATTGTTCTCTGCAGCATTGTGCACAGCTTTGCCACCCAGTGATGTATAATAATGGAGCAGGGGGCTCATCCGGGGGCAAGGCTAGATCAGGATACTGACAGTGACCCAGATTATGTAATTGTTGAAATACCACCGCAGCCTGGAAAGTGATATGCCAGGCTCTTCTAGAGTAGACATTCATTAAGTGCCTGAGGAAGCCATCCTGTCTGTTAATAATTGGCCCAAAATAGCAGCAATAACATGGTTCTCTGCTACATGAACTACTATGGGTGCCCATCCTTTGATCTGCCACCTTATTCTGTATCGTCAGAAGTCAATTCTGAAATTAAAAAATGAAATAAATTGCAACCAATTTATTTCTCTACTGGTGACCTATGGTTGAGCATTTACTACTTTTTTATTAACATGGTGCATCCAGTTGGTGACAGTGTATGGTACAAGGCTTCAACCTTTTCTAATAATCCTAGATGCTTCCGAGTGGAAGGAGGGGAACTGAGGTAGTTTGTTGTCTGGTCTAGTGAGAGCTGCTTGGGATTGAGATGGCATAATACTACCTTGTACTGGGTCATAAGATGGCCCTTCACTCAGTGCTACCATTTCCACTGCTGCAGTGACTGGATGGTCCTGCCTGATTTCTGACACACGTACTGTTATTTGAGCAAGTGGGTTGAGACTAATTGGGCTGGATGTGGCATTGACCTGAGGGGAAACCTCATTCATGTCTATTGTAGCCATGTGCCTACTGCTGTTAACATGCCCATTATCTGTATGGGAATAGACCTGAGCGTAGTGGTGAGATTAGTGATCCCCTGCGTCATTGCTCTCTATCTGATCTTCCATAATATTGAAGCTGGACAAGAGAGTCTATTTGAGTCCAAGGCCTTCGTAGCAGCAGTGTAAGCATTCAAGAGAGATCGAGGGCCTATAGTGGAACTAACAGTAGGGGTTCTGCTGAAGATGCCTGTGCAGTCACCGCATTTTCCAGGGCCAACAAGTGTTCCTTTGCGAATGTATAGATGCAGCTAGTCACCAGACCTTGCAGAATGCTTTTGATCACCTCAAAATGTCTCTGTAAGATGATTGTGCTCAGATACCAATCTTTTTTTGTAAGCAGACTCTTAAGGTCCCAATCACTGGGCTTTTTTTTATTCGTTCATGAGAGATGGGCGTCGCTGGCGAGGCCGGCATTTATTGCCCATCCTGATTGCCCTTGAGAAGGTGGTGGTGAGCCGCCTTCTTGAAACACTGCAGTCCGTGTGGTGAAGGTTCTGCCACAGTGCTGTTAGGAAGGGAGTTCCAGGATCGTCACCCAGTGACGATGAAGGAACGGCGATATATTTCCAAGTCGGGATGGTGTGTGACTTGGAGGGGAACATGCAGGTGGTGTCGTTCCCATGTACCTGCTGCCCTTGTCCTTCTAGGTGGTAGAGGTCGCGGGTTTGGGAGGTGCTGTCGAAGAAGCCTTGGCGAGTTGCTGCAGTGTATCCTGTGGATGGTACATACTGCAGCCACTGTGCGCCGATGGTGAAGGGAGTGAATGTTTAGGGTGGTGGATGGGGTGCCAATCAAGCGGGCTGCTTTGTCCTGGATGGTGTCGAGCTTCTTGAGTGTTGTTGGAGCTGCACTCATCCAGGCAAGTGGAGAGTGTTCCATCACACTCCTGACTTGCGCCTTGTAGATGGTGGAAAGGCTTTGGGGAGTCAGGAGGTGAATCACTCGCCGCAGAATACCCAGCCTCTGACCTGCTCTTGTAGCCACAGTATTTATATGGCTGGTCCAGTTAAGTTTCTGGTCAATGGTGACCCTCAGGATGTTGATGGGGGATTCGGCGATGGTAATGCCGTTGAATGTCAAGGGGAGGTGGTTAGACTCTTACTTGTTGGAGATGGTAATTGCCTGGCACTTGTCTGGCGCGAATGTTACTTGCCACTTATCAGCCCAAGCCTGGATGTTGTCCAGGTCTTGCTGCACGCGGGCTCGGACTGCTTCATTGTTTGAGGGGTTGCGAATGGAACTAAACACTGTGCAATCATCAGCGAACATCCCCATTTCTGACCTTATGATGGAGGGAAGGTCATTGATGAAGCAGCTGAAGATGGTTGGGCCTAGGACACTGCCCTGAGGAACTCCTGCAGCAATGTGCTGGGGCTGAGATGATTGGCTCCAACAACCACTACCATCTTCCTTTGTGCTAGGTATGACTCCAGCCACTGGAGAGTTTTCCCCCTGATTCCCATTGACTTCAGTTTTACTAGGGCTCCTTGGTGCCACACTTGGTCAAGGGCAGTCACTCTCACCTCACCTCTGGAATTCAGCTCTTTTGTCCATGTTTGGACCAAGGCTGTAAGGAGGTCTAGAGCCGAGTGGTCCTGGCGGAACCCAAACTGAGCATCGGTGAGCAGGCTATTGGTGAGTAAGTGCCGCTTGATAGCACTGTCGACGACACCTTCCATCACTTTGCTGATGATTGAGAGTAGACTGATGGGGTGGTAATTGGCCGGATTGGATTTGTCCTGCTTTTTGTGGACAGGACATAACTGGGCAATTTTCCACATTGTTGGGTAGATGCCAGTGTTGTAGCTGTACTGGAACAGCTTGGCTAGAGGCGCAGCTAGTTCTGGAGCACGAGTTTTCAGCATTACAGCCGGGATGTTATCGGGCTTTGCTGTATCCAGTGCACTCAGCCATGTCTTGATCTCATGTGGAGTGAATCGAATTGGCTGAAGACTGGCTTCTGTGACGGTGGGGATATCGGGAGGAGGCCGAGATGGATCATCCACTCAGCACTTCTGGCTGAAGATGGTTGCAAACGCTTCAGCCTTGTCTTTTGCACTCACGTGCTGGACTCCGCCATCATTGAGGATGGGGATGTTTGCAGAGCCTCCTCCTCCCGTTCGTTGTTTAATTGTCCACCGCCATTCACGACTGGATGTGGCAGGACTGCAGAGCTTTGATCTGATCCGTTGGTTGTGGAGTCGCTTAGCTCTGTCTATAGCATGTTGCTCCGCTGTTTACCATGCATGTAGTCCTGAGTTGTAGCTTCACTAGGTTGGCACCTCATTTTTAGGTACGCCTGGTGCTGTTCCTGGCATGCTCTTCTACACTCCTCATTGAACCAGGGTTGATCCCCTGGCTTGGTGGTAATGATAGAGTGAGGAATATGCTGGGCCATGAGGTTACAGATTGTGCTGGAATACAGTTCTGCTGCTGCTGCTGCCGATGGCCCACAGTACCTCATGGATGCCCAGTTTTGAGCTGCCAGATCTGTCCTGAATCTATCCTGTTTAGCACGGTGGTAGAGCCACACAACACGTTGGATGGTGTCCTCAGTGCGAAGACGGGACTTTGTCTCCACAAGGACTGTGCAGTGGTCACTCTTACCAATACTGTCATGGAGAGATGCATCTGCGACAGGTAGATTGGTGAGGACAAGGTCAAGTAAGTTTTTCCCTCGTGTTGGTTCGCTCACCACCTGCCGCGGCCCAGTCTGGCAGCTCTGTCCTTCAGGACTCGGCCAGCTCGGTCAATAGTGGTGCTACCGAGCCACTCTTGGTGATGGATATTGAAGTCCCCCACCCAGAGTACATTGTGTGCCCTTGCTACCCTCAGTGCTTCCTCCAAGTGCTGCTCAACATGGAGGAAGCCTGATTCATCAGCTGAGGGAGGGTGGTAGGTGGTAATCAGCAGGAGGTTTCCTTGCCCATGTTTGACCTGATGCCATGAGATTTCATGGGGTCCAGAGTCAATGTTGAGTATTCCGAGGGCCACTCCCTCCTGACTGTATATCACTACCGCCACCTCTGGTGGGTCTGTCCTGCCGGTGGGACAGTTCATACCCAGGGATGGTGATGGAAGAGTCTGGGATGTTGGCTGAAAGGTATGATTCTGAGTGTGGCTTTGTCAGGCTGTTGCTTGACTAGTCTGTAGGACAGCTCTCCCAATTTTAGCACAAGTCCCCAGATGTTAGTGAGGAGGACTTTGCAGGGTTGACTGGGCTTGGTTTGCCTTTGTTGTGTCTGGTGCCTAGTGGTCCGTCTGGCTTTATTCTTATTGTGACTTTTTAGCGAGATTTTACAACTGAGTGGCTTGCTCGGCCATTTCAGAGAGCAATTAAGAATCAACCACATTGCTGTGGGTCTGGAGTCACATTTTGGCCAGACCGGGTAAGGACATAGGAACAGGAGAAGGCCATTCAGCACCTCGTGCCTGCTCCGCCATTTGATAAGATCATGGCTGATCTGTGATCTAACTCCATATACCTGCCTTTGGCCCATATCCCTTAATACCTTTGGTTGCCAAAAAGCTATCTATCTCACATTTAAATTTAGCAATTGAGCTAGTATCAATTGCCGTTTGCAGAAGAGTGTTCCAAACTTCTACCACCCTTTGTGTGTAGAAATGTTTTCTAATCTCGCTCCTGAAAGGTCTGGCTCTAATTTTTAGACTGTGCCCCCTACTCCTAAAATCCCCAACCAGCGGAAATAGTTTCTCTCTATCCACCCTATCTGTTCCCCTTAAAATCTTATAAACTTCGATCAGATCACCCCTTAACCTTCGAAACTCTAGAGAATACAACCCCAATTTGTGTAATCTCTCCTCATAACTTAACCCTTGAAGTCCGGATATCATTCTAGTAAACCTATGCTGCACTCCCCCCAAGGCCAATATGTCCTTCCGAAGGTGCGGTGCCCAGAACTGCTCACAGTACTCCAGGTGCGGTCTAACCAGGGTTTTGTATAGCTGCAGCATAACTTATTTTCTGCACCTGTTCATGACACTTCAATGATCTATGTACCTGAACCCCTAAGTCCCTTTGGACATCCACAGTTTTTAACTTTTTACCATTTAGAAAGTACCCTGTTCTATCCTTTTTTGGTCCAAAGTGGACGACAGGTTTCCTTCCCTAAAGGGCATTACCAGATGTGTTTTTATGACAATCAGGTAGTTTCATAGCCACTATTACTGATACTAGTATTTTAATCCCAGATTTTATTTAATTAATTGAATTTAAATTCCCCAGCTGCTGGATTTGAACTCATGACTCCGGATTATTAGTCCAGGACTCTGGATTATTAGTCCAGTACCATAACCACTATGCTACCGTACCCTCAGTTAGAATGAGGTTTTGCAAGTGTGAGCATTGGCACAGTGGTAACACTCTCCCCTCTGAATCAGAAGGTCATGGATTCAAGCCTTATCCCAGAGACATGAGCACATAATCTAGGCTGACACTTCACTGCAGTACTGAGGGAGTGCTGCACTGTCGGAGGTGCTGTCTTTTGGCTGAGATGTTAAACCGTAACTCCATCAGCCCCCTTGGGTGGATGTCAAAGAATCCATGGCACTGTTCAAAGAAGAGCTGGGGAGTTCTCTTGGTGTCCTGGCCAATATTTATCCCTCAACTAACACCACTAAAACAGATTATTTGGTCATTTATCTCATGTTGTTTGTGGGACCTTGCTGTGCACAAATTGATTGCTGCATTCCTACATTGTAACAGTGAGTATACCTCAAAGGTACATGGTTGTTTGTAAAGCATTTCAGGACGTCCTGAGGTTGTGCAAAGTGCTATAAAAATGCACATTCTTTTTTAAACCTCATATTGGTTTGGACAAAATTTATTTCATTTTCAACTTTTGTGCTCTTGAGAATGACTGTATTGTGGCTAGAGTTAAAATGCAAAATACAAGGTAAAGAATCTTCACCGGACAACAGTGCCTATAATATTTAGTGTAGTGGCACTTTTTGATTTTGGCATTGGCATGTTTATTCTCAGTGACAACAGAAAATATTGCTATTTGAGTTTTTTCGTACCTTTTCCTCTTTTCTTTCTGAACACACGGGATGAAATTGGGTCATGTAGCGCCTGCCCTGTAGACGCTATATGGACACCTAAGCCCCGAAAATGGCGTACGAGATGCAAACTCGCACTTGCGACGTGACATGCGCAGGACGCCATCTTGGTAAAGGTGTTTGCGCATGCACATCTAACTAACGGCAGCAGCTTGTAGAATAGGGAGATTATGACATTAATCAGTGTGCAATGCTGATTTAAAGGGACTGCTGCAATTTTGGAACTCCACGCTCCAGCCAGTGCACTGTCTTAACCTTGTACTGCTCAACAGGTCTTAAATGGCAGGAGGACCCCCCCCCCACCAGCGCTATTTAAAGGGATCATGCGGGAGTACTGGTTAGTTGCTGGATTATTTGTTCTGGCTGTTGATGCATTTGTACCTGTTTTTGGAGGTTTCCCATACTTGAATAAAGTTGCAATACTCTACAGGGAGTGGGCTGGCTAGCTGACAGGCAACAGCAAGGGCACTGGCGGAGTGACAGGGGTGGCACAGGAATGCTGTCATCCTGAGAGAGACACATCGTTCACCTGAGGAAGGAGGTAGCCTCCGAAAGCTTGTGAATTTAAAATAAAATTGCTGGACTATAACTTGGTGTTGTAAAATTGTTTACAATCCTGAGAGAGGACAGCAGGTTCATGTTCCATGGAGCCACTGCCATTTGCTGCATCCTATTATGTGCCACCTTCGCCTGCAAAAAAGTGGCAGTGTGCTGGTGTATGTCCACAAGATGTTTAGGTGATGTGACTGCCATGATTGAATAGCTGCCTGTGAGTTGTGGGTGTGCAGTTTGCAACAGTGGTAAGGTGTTAGGGTGAGATGAAGCATCTGATTGGAAAAGGTGCGTACTGATTGAAAGAATTTGTTGGTAGGTGGGTGATGGGGTGTAGTGCGTGGAGCAATGGATGATGCTAGCGGTGCAGTTGGTAGGAGATGCTACTTGACAGTTGAACTCACTCACCTTGACCACTCGTGTCAAATCATTGAACTTCTTCCTGCACTGCATCCATGCTCGTGGTGCTTTGTGCCTGGCATTGACCTCGTCCACTACTGCCTCAGGAGCCTCTGGCGGGCCTCTTGCCCCCCTTCCCCCCCCCCCCCCCTCCCGCCACAGATAGAGGATGCCCTTCTTCTGTCCCCCTCTTGCACCAAGGCCTCTAGTGCATAATCCGAGAACCTTGGTGCACGCTCTCTCGCAGACCTGGTACAAACTCAGCTCGGCAGATTGGCTGGGTCTGGCGTCCAGATTGGAGGATGTGGGATGTAGTTTTGAGAAACTATTATTACATTTTAAAATATTCAATAACTTTTTAAACATAAGGATACGATCTGTGTTTTACTTGTACGGTTTTTGATCTCGGTTCAGACCTGTATCTTATATTTTGAAAATATAAGAGTCCAGCAAACTTTGAGCTGCCATGTTGTTGCTCATTTAAAAATTCCAGAGTTCTCATCATCACCATTCATCACTGTTTTGCAGCACAGATTCACTTCACAATTGACTTCCACCACTTCTTGCAGCCACGGTGCACCTCCCCTTTAAGAGGTGCAGGCTGCCTTTTAAGTGGTGCTAGTCACTCCTGATATCGGGGGCCCCCTGCTGATGCATGCAGCCACTCAAAAGCACAGGTAGCGCTGGCTTTATGCAGCAATCATTGAAATCATCAGGCAGCACGAATGCGATCCCAGTGCCCGTTTTGGGGGGGTTAACCAATTTAACCCCCACAGACCTCAGCTGCAATATGGTTTTGTATATCAGTCACTCATTGCTACTTTGCCTTTCTTTATCTGTGAGCCAAGGCTATTCATCAGTGAAAAGCATTACAGTGGACCTGATCCTGTCTTCACGTACAGCAGGGGTCACTGGATAGCAATCGCAAGTAGGTACCCTAGTTGATGTTTTTCCCCCGGTTGTTAGTCCAGCCAGTTACACTCAACACTCCAAATGTTGCCTGGGCTATGCCATTTATGTTTAATTTTTTTTTAATGGTAGGATAAATATGCCAGTCCAGGAATGTCGTATACTTGTGGGAGGAGAACTCGAGTGCATATTTTTGTTTTAGTCCCACTTGCGTTGACTACCAGCCTTGGCGAGAAAAGAGAATTTAAAAACTGGTCTTCTCTTTGCATGAATGTTAATCATTTTCCCAGTTTGCTGCCCCCTTTTCCTGAAAGTGCAGGCTTCTGCTAAGTGTCAGTTCCATGGGTGCTGACAGCTATCTGGCACCTCACACAAATGGTCATTTTTCACCTTATTACGATTTATCATGTAAAAATTAAAGGATGAAAGGAAGCTCTGTACTTTTAATAATAAAAAAAAACACGTTTACTCCATGGAAATCTGACAGGCCAGGTCTGCTCATCGCTGCTAGGCCGCTCTGTGATGTGGTGAGATGATGGGACATAATGATGAAGGCAGACCCCAGGATATCAAGCTTCCAGGATTCCCAGCCAGCAGCTTTATGGGTTTGAGTGGCTCTATTGGCTCTTGAGCCAATCTGAAGACATTGCCTCCATTGTTTTCAGTGGAGATATCCTGGGACGCATTCCTATTTGTGCTGTCCAGTGTGGCCTAGTAGGGAGGAGAAGCCCATCCTTAATAGGTGCAGGTGAATAATTAAGCCTAGATTTTCCTCACCCAGGGATCACTGGCATTTACTTGGCAGGATGAGTTTTAGACCCATCGACCCAGGGCCAGCCTCACTTAAATATTTTTCATGGGATTACTACTTGCGCTTGGGCGCTTGTTGCTGCTGTTTGAACCTGCCACAGTGAACAAATGCATTGATGGCCCCCTTGGGAATTTAAATGTTTGATCCCATTGCGCCTCTCCCAGCAGTACTGGATACCATTGCATACAGGTGTTTCTAGAACCCTGCGTTTAGGGTGATATTGATGGCAAATGCCACGTGATGTCACTCAGTTATTATCACCTAATTTGAATGCATCTGCCCATTTTTTGGGTGTCTGCATTCCAAAGTCAGGCACCACTTCCATCAGAAATTCTTTTGGCTTTAAAATAGGCAGATATTCTGCAGTACAGGTCACACCTGATTTCCCATCACGTTATCGCTGCTGAGGAAAATCTTTTTTTTTGAAAAGAGAAAAATAAAAGTATTTTACATGTACATTGGGGAAGACCATATCTGCAGTAATAGTTGAATATTGATTCATACGTACAGACCTAAATTCCAATAAGGGCTCATGGGATTGGGGGTAACATATTAGCATTGAAAGAGGATTGGTTAACGGACAGAAAACAGAGGGTAGGGATAAATGGGTCATTTTCAGGTTGGTAGGCTGTAACTAGTGGGGTACCGCAAGGAATGTGCTTGGGCCTCAGCTATTTACAATCTATAATAATGATTTAGGTGAAGGGATCGAGTGTAATGTATCCACGTTTGCTGAAGATACTGCTGGGAAAGTAAGCTGTGAGGAGGACACAGAGAGCCTGCAAAGGGATATAGACAGATTAGGTGAGTGGGCATGAAGGTGGCAGATAGAGTGTAATGTGGGAAAATGTGAGGTCATTCACTTTGGTAGGAAGAATAGAAAAACAGAATATTTTTTAAATGGTGAGAAACTATTAAATGTTGGTGTCCAGAGAGACTTGGGTGTCCTGGTACGAGAAACACAATAAGTTAGTATACAGGTACAGCAAGCAATTAGGAAGGCAAATGGCATGTTGTCCTTTTTGCAAGAGGGTTGGAGTACAAGAGTAAGGAAGTTTTACTACAATTGTACAGGGCTTTGGTGAGACCTCATCTGGAGTACTGCGTACATTTTTAATCTCCTTATCTAAGGAAAGATATACTTGCCTTAGAGGCAGTGCAATGAAGATTCACTAGATTAATTCCTGGGATGAGAGGGTAGAATCGGCCTATACTCTCAAGTTCAGAAGAATGAGAGGTGATCTCAATAAAACATATAAGATTCTGAGGGGGCTTGACAGGGTAGATGCTGAGAGGTTGTTTCCCTCTGGCTCGACAGTCTAGATCTAGGGGGCATAGTTGCAGGATAAGGGGTCAGCCATTTAAGACTGAGATGAGGAGGAATTTCTTCACTCAGACGGTTGTGAATCTTTGGAATTCTCTACCCCAGAGGGCTGTGGATGCTGAATTGTTGAATATATTCAAGGCTGAGATAGATAAGATTTTTGAACTCTAGGGGAATCAAGGGATACGGGGATTGGGCAGGAAAGTGGAGTTGAAGTTGAAGATCAGCCATGATCTGATTGAATGGCAGAGCAGGCTCGAGGGGCCGCATGGCCTACTCCTATTTCTTATGTTCTAATCTTTCACTACATCTTCTATCTCCAGTCCTCTCTTTTTGTGGCAGCAAAATTGATAAGCTTGCTTTTATTTGTAGCGTCCAGCTCATTTATGTAGACTTGCATATATTAATTCTCAAATTCTATGTAAACAAAGTCGCTGGTAAACTATTGATTTTAAAGTTTAAACAAGTTCTGCATTGTTTTTGATTTGCAAATGTAACTCTTTCTAACAACAGAATTCAGTCTGAACCCATGGAAGATTTACAGGAGCCCGGGATGTCTTCAGAGTTAAACAAGTAGGTATTAAATGAGCATGCCTTCGTCTAAACCAATGGGTAGATCTTGTGTAACCAACTTAGGACCAGTGACTGCATACAGTCCAGATGATAAATTAAATGTGAATAACTGCTAGCTATGAAACAGTGATTAGTATTTAATAAAATGGCACCACACTTGCAATCTTTTCATACTTTAGACAGCATTTAGTTTTTGACATGTCCAGGAAGGTGTTTAAAGCTACATAGGAGCATTTTGATAGGATTCCCAGTTCCTGATTGTTCTGTCATTAGGAGCTTTATTTGAGAAATTACTGCTGCAAACCTGTATCCTATCACAGTGGCACAACACGCTGAAACGTTACACTGCTGAAATGTTGATGTGCTTTTCTCACTTGTTAATTCTTCACATATATTATGGTAGGTTTGTTGTCTACATCATCTGGACAGTGTCCCTTCAGGAGTTTTCTACAGTCCACTCATATGATTCTTCCCACTACACACCCCTGTTCTCATAAAAGCCCTGCCAGGAGTCAAGTCTTCAATTCTTTTTTTCTGGTCCTGCTGTTCCTCATCCACATGATCTTTCTTTCCCAGCATGGAGATGTCAAACCTGTTCTTCCTCCTTGGCAGTTGGCTGATTCTAGGTTCTGAAGTTTTAGTGTCATCCTTCAACTTGGTTGACTGTGTTCAAATTGAAGATGCTCTGGTGCATGCTTGCACTAAGCAACAAATAACATACGTTCTGTCTTCGGGGATTACTTTGGGGACTGGGGACAGGCTGGCTTTCCTTGATATTCTTCTGTTCACTAGGATTCTGTCTTTGGAATTGCGTCTTCAGTCCAAACCCAGAAAGAATAACGCTGCATGTTAGTGATAAAGTTGTTCAGTAATGGATGAAACTGTGTTTGGTGTGGAACAAATCCACGTCAAGGGTGAGGCAGTTCAGAGAAAAACTGAAGCTTGTCCCTAGTGTCCTGGGGCTTAGTTATGAAGAAAGTTTGAAGAAATTTGAGCTTTTCAGCCTTGAATAAAGGTGACCGAGGAGATCGTAGAGAAATATAAGATAATAAATAACAATGTAGGCAATCACGGCAGCCAATTTGCGCACAGCAAGGTTCGACAAACAGCATGAGAAAATGACCAGATAATCTGTTTAAGGGATGTTGGTTGATGGATAAATTTGGCCAGAACACTGAGAGAACTCTCCTTCGAATAGTGCAATGGGATCTCGGAGGTGAGACTTGAGCCCATGATCTTCTGATTCAAAGATGAGTGTGCTACCACTGAGCCACGCTTGACCACTCATAACCTGAAATTCCTTACCTAACACCATTGTGGGAGCACCATCACCACAAGGACTACAGTGGTTCAAGGAGAGCAATAGTGGGAGGGGATTCTATAGTTAGGGGAGCAGACAGGCGTTTCTGCGACCACAGACGTAATTCCAGGATGGTATGTTGCCTCCCTGGTGCCAGGGTCAAGGATGTCACTGAGCGGCTGTAGAGCATTCTGGAGGGGGAGGGTGAACAGCCAGAGGTCGTGGTCCATATTGGTACCAATGACATAGGTAGAAAGAGGGATGAGTTCCTGCAGGCAGATTTTAAGGAGTTAGGAAAGAGAATAACCAACAGGACCTCAAAGGTGGTAATCTCTGGATTACTCCTGGTGCCACATGCTAGTGAGTATAGAAATAGGCGGATAGAGCAGATGATTGCGTGGCTGGAGAGATGGTGCAGGAGGGAGGGCTTTAGATTTCTGGGGAAGGTGGGACCAGTACTGGCCGGACGGATTGCAGCTCAACAGCTGGGACCAATGCCCTCGTTGGGAGGTTCGCTAGTGATGTGGCTGGGGTGGGGGGGGGAAACTAATTTGGCAGGGAGATGGGCACCAGGATGTAGCATTGGAAAGGAGAAATAAGGTGCACAAAGGATCGGGAGAGAAAGATAGCATTAGAGCAAGAAATAGTACGGTATTAGGTGGGATCAGACTAAGAGAGAGTACAAGAAAGTCTAAAACTGGTTTGCAGGGCATGTGTGTAAACGCATGAAGTGTAGTAAACAAGGTTGGTGAGCTGCAGGTGCAGATAGCAACATGGGAATACGATGTTGTGGCGATAACTGAGACCTGCCTCAAAAGGGCAGGATTGGGTACTAAATATTCCTGGATACAAGGTGTTCAGGAAAGAAAGGAGGAGGGTGGCATTATTGATTAAGGAGAATATTGCAGTGCTGGAGAGAGAGGATGTCCTGGAGGGGTCAAGGACAGGATCTATTTGGTTAGAGTTAAGAAACAATAGAGGTGCCATTACACTACTGGGTGAATTCAATAGACCACCAACTAGTGGGAAGGAAATAGAGGAGCAAATTTGCAAGGAAATTACAGAGGTGCAAAAGCTGTAGAGTAGTGATAACAGTGGACTTCAACTATCCTAATATGGACTGGGATAATATAAGGGGCAAAGAGGGGGAGGAACTTTTGAAGTGTGTTCGATACCTTTCTTGATCAGTATGTTTCCGTCCCAACGAGGAAGGAGACATTGCTGGACTTGGTTCTAGGGAATGAGGCGGGCCAAGTGGAGCAAGTGTCAGTGGGGGAACATTTAGGGAACAGTGATCATAGTATCATAAGGTTTAGACTAGCTATGGAAAAGGACATGGACCACTCTAAAGTAAAAATACTCAATTGGAGGAGGGCCAATTTCAGTGGGATGAGAACAGATCTGGCCCGAGTAAATTGGAATCAAAGATTGGCAGGCAAAACTGTAATTGAACAGTGGGTGGCCTTTAAGGAGGAGATGGTTCAGGTACAGTCTAGGTACACTCCCACGAGGGAGAAAGGTCGGGCAACTAAAGTCAGAGCTCCCTAGATGACGAGAGAGAGAGAGAGAGAGTAAGATGAAGTGGAAAAAAGGGGCGTATGACAGACGTCAGTTTGATAACACAAGTGAGAACCAGGCTGAATGTAGAAAGTTCAGAGGGGAAGTGAAAAAGGAAATAAGAGGGGCAAAGAGAGAGTATGAGAATAGACTGGCGGTGAACATAAAAGGGAATCTAAAAGTCTTCTACAGGCATATAAATAATAAACGGGTAGTAAGAGGAGGAGCAGGGCCGATTAGGGACCATAAAGGAGATCTACTCCTGGAAGCAGAGGGCATGGCCGAGGTACTAAGTGAGTACTTTATATCTGTCTTTGCCAAGGAAGAAGATGCTACCAGAGTCTCAGTAAAGGAAGATGTAGTTGAGATACTGGACGGGCTAAAAATTGATAGAGGTACTAGAAAGGCTAGCTGTACTTAAAGTAGATAAGTCACCCGGTCTGGATGGGATGCAGCCTAGGTTGCTGAGGGAAGTAAGGATGGAGGTACTAGCCATAATCTTCCAAACATCCTTGGATACGGGGGTGGAGCCAGAAGACTGGAGAATTGCAAATGTTGCACCCTTGTTCAAAAAACAAGCAACTACAAGCCAGTCAGTTTAACCTCGGTGGTGGAGAAGCCTTTAGAAACGATAACCTGGGACAGAATTAACAGTCACTTGAACGAGCGTGGATTGATTTGGGAAAGTTAGCACGGATTTGTTAAAGGCAAAGCGTGTTTAAGTAACCTGATAGAGTTTTTTGATGAGGTAACAAAGAGGGTAGATGTGGGCAATGCAGTTATTGTGTATATGGACTTTTAAAAGGCGTTTGAGAAAGTACCGCATGGTCGGCTTATCAAGATTGTGGCCCATGGAATAAAGGGGGCAGTAGCAACATGGATACAGAATTGGCTAAGTAACAGGCAACAGAGAGTAGTGGTGAAGGGTTGTTTTTTGCACTGGAGGGAGGTGCACAGTGGTGTTCCCCAGAGGTCGATGCTGGGACCACTGCTTTTCTTGATATATATTAATGACTTGGACTTGGGTGTACAGGGCACAATTTCAAAATTTGCAGATGACACAAAACTTGGAAGGTTAGTAAACAGTGAGAAGGATATTGATAGACTTCAAAAGGATAATTACTTTGCGTCAGTATTTACAGTAGAAAAAGAGGATAGCATGCCGGAAATCCCAACAAAACTAATATTGAATCGGGGACAGGGACTCGATAAAATTAACATAAGTAAAGCAACAGTAATGAAGAAAATAACAGCACTAAAGAGTGACAAATCCCCAGGACCAGATGGTTTCCATCCCAGGGTTTTAAAGGAAGTTGGTGAGCAGATTGCGGATGCCCTAAGTATAATCTTTCAAAGTTCTCTAGATTCAGGAACTGTCCCTCTAGATTGGAAAATTGCACGTGTCACTCCGCTTTTTAGGAAAGGAGAGAGAGGGAAACCGGGGAATTATAGACCAGTTAGCCTGACATCTGTTGTGGGGAAATTGCTGGAGTCTTTAATTAAGGATAGGGTGACTGAACACCTCGAGAATTTTCAGTTAATCAGGGAGAGCCAGCATGGATTTGTGAAAGGTAGGTCGTGCCTGACAAACCTGATTGAATTTTTTGAAGAGATGACTAAAGTAGTGGACAGGGGAATGTCAATGGATGTTATTTATATGCTCTTCCAGAAGGCATTTGATAAGGTCCCACATAAGAGACTGTTAGCTAAGTTAGAAGCCCATGGAATCGAGGGAAAAGTACGGACTTGGTTAGGAAGTTGGCTGAGCAAAAGGCGACAGAGAGTAGGGATAATGGGTAAGTATTCACATTGGCAGGATGTGACTAGTGGAGTCCTGCAGGGATCTGTCTTGGGGCCTCAATTATTCACTATTTATTAACGACTTAGATGAAGGCATAGAAAGTCTCATATCTAAGTTTGCCGATGACACAAAGATTGGTGGCATTGTAAGCAGTGTAGATGAGAACATAAAATTACAAAGCGATATTGATAGATTAGGTGAATGGGCAAAATTGTGGTAAATGGAATTCAGTGTAGACAAATATGAGGTCATCCACTTTGGATCAAGAAAGGCTAGAACAGGGTACTTTCTAAATGGTAAAAAGTTAAAAACTGTGGATGTCCAAAGGGACTTAGGGGTTCAGGTACATAAATCATTGAAGTGTCATGAACAGGTGCAGAAAATAATCAAGAAGGCTAATGGAATGCTGGCCTTTATATCTAGATGACTAGAGTACAAGGGGGCAAAAGTTATGCTGTAGCAATACAAAACCCTGGTTAGACTGCACCTGGAGTACTGTGAGCAGTTCTGGGCACCGCACCTTCGGAAGGACATATTGGCCTTGGAGGGAGTGCAGCGTAGGTTTACTAGAATGATACCCGGACTTCAAGGGTTAAGTTACGAGGAGAGATTACACAAATTGGGGTTGTATTCTCTCGAGTTAGAAGGTTAAGGGGTGATCTGATTGACACCCCTATGTTAAACACCCAACAAATAACTGAACGTTCTTTTTAAAAAAAAAATTGTACCTTCAGACAATTCAGTATAAGGACAAGCAGGTTAAATGCAACTCCAGATTAGCAGAAGAACAGTGCATGGTATAATTGTCCTGTCTGTGTAAACAAGATTATCCTCTGACTTATCATTAACAACCCTACAGGAGATCTGTTAGTTGGTCACATACTGGTCCCACCTGCAGGTTTGGAACTCCAGTCTGGTACTATCTGCTGTCAACTCTGAGTGACCAGCGAGTGCAGGGTCCTCCACCTGCAGTTTTTAATTATGCCTGATGCATCGACTGCTGTTTTGGGCCCAATGGTCCAGGTCCAATCCAACACATATTTTGATATTGGAGTGCTTTGGACATTATTTACTAGAATGTAGAATACAGAAACATGCCATTCTGCCCAACTGGTTCATGCTGGTGTTTATGCTCCAGGTACGTCTCCTCCCACCTTCAATTCCTTTCTCCCTCATGTGTTTATCTAGCTTCCCCTTAAATGCATCTATGCTGTTCGCCTCATCTACTCCTTGTGGTAGTGATTTCCACATTCTAACTACTCTCTGGGTAAAGAAGTTTCTCCAGAATTCCATATTAAATTTATTAGTGACTATCTTATATTTCTGGCCCCTAATTTTGGTGTCTCCTCCCCCACCCAAGGAGCCTTTAATTTTGGCACAGCTTTTTATTGTGCATGAATAACTTACACTGCAGGCTGCTTCTGTCAAGGAACTGAAGTCTGATCAATGGATGGGCCTTCTGTGCAGTATGAGAATGGTGCATGACTTCTGCGAGTATTTAGACGATTACTGTTCCAATAGTTCTTTCCAGGGAATAATAAACCTAACTAAAGACATTCAACAGATGGGGATAACTACTGGACCACTGTATTCTGAAATTGTTTGCCTCCACAACAGCCTGCATTTCAATGTAATTCATTGAGAAGCACTTTGGGTGTTTCTGAGACATGATAATAAGGCACTATATAAGTGCAAATCTTTGTTTGAAAGTGCTCTGTGCAGGTGTTTAAAATGTATTTAGGACCTTTCAAGAGCAAGAGATGTGAGTGTTTGTTTATTTTTCACTGTTTCCATGACTGAGAATGTCAGCTGCTTTTAGTTAATTGCATATCAACTTTCTATCTAGATCAAGAATGCCTACGTTTTACTGCATTTGGCCTTGTGAAAAGTGCAGTTACTGCAATACCTTAGGTGCACGAAAATGCAGGAACTGCAGTGAACCAATGAGAGATGCAGAGCAGCCTCTGTATTTGGAAGGTATGTGTGTTGGATTCTCCAAAGCTTATAGTTAAAGCAAATAGGATACTGACCTGCATTCACACGACTTGATTACAAGACCTTGATTAGGCCTCAATTAGAATGCTGTGTCCAGTTTTGGTCCCCTCACATAGTGGGTGATATTGAGGCTTTGGAAAATGTTCAGAGGAGAGCCTCAAGATTGATTCCTGGTTTAAAACACCTTAGCTACCTAGATAGGCTGGGTCTATATACTCTAGAGAAGGGCAGACTTGGTGATTTGATTGCGGTTTGTAAAGTAATGAAGGGTCTAGATTGTGTGCACACTGACATTATTTCAATTAGATAGGCTGGGGAGGATCGGGAGTCATGTGTATAAATTACACAATAGGTTAGATGTTAGTCGATTCTTCTTTTCCCAGTGAATAGTAGATGTTTGGAACAAGTTGCAGACTTGTGCAGTGAGTGCTTTCAAGAGCAAGCTGAACCAATTCCTGCCTGAGGCAGAGATTGCATCATACAAGAGGCAGGTATGAAATAATATAAGTCTTGGTTGTTGTGATCTCCTGGACTAGTTTTGATTGCATAGAAGGGAGTATTAGTGTTGGCTACTTTTCTTTCCAATGTACAGTACACTTGTCTGCATTGAATTTCATCGGCCATTGTTTTGCCCATATATATTTTGTCCAACTGATTCTGTAATTTCTGAGCTGCCTCCTCTGATTCCACTGCACCTCCTAGTTTGGTGATCTGAAAATTTGACCAATAGAGTTTCTGAATCTGTCCCAAAACTGAGCCCTTGGACACCCATTTAGTGCTCTCTTCCCCATCATGACACACATCCTTTAACAAGTACCTGCTGTTTTCTATTCTTAGCCAATTTCCTACCCATTCCCAAGATTTATCCTGAATCCCCACAGCTTTAAGTACGATTAATGGCCTTTTGTGTGGAACGTTGAACGTTCAACAGTCTAGGTACACATTGTAATATTTTGCATTGTCCGCTTGAGTTGTCACTTCCTTGAAGTCGAGGTTGGTCTGGCAGGATTTTCCCCTTCTAAACCCATGTTAATTATTGTATAGATATTATTGGAATATCCCTTCAGCCTGCCCATGTCTCCATTCACAGAGGGCCTGTATAGGTTTAGTTATTTAGGTACAATGAGTGAGCTATTAGTCAGTTCGAGTTTAGCTTTAAGTCAAAATGAAGTGGTGTGATGCAGATGTTAGGGTTTCATATCCCACCGGAGTTGGGAGACCATGGCCTCGATATCAACATCTCCTCTCTTCCCCACCCCCCACCCCCGGCGACGGGCAGGCAGTTAATATTTAAAATTGGCTGGCCCACTCCCAACTTGGTGCCAACACTGCTGCTGCAATTTTCACAGCAGGTCTGATGAGTGTCCCGTTCTGGAGAGGTGGGACACCGTAAGGACCCCGAATTGAATTTAACTACTGGATTTGCCGCAGGTCACCAGGGCAACGGAGGCGGGGTTGGCAGGATGGTTATTTAGATCCTTAACTCTCCATGAGAAAGCTGCTGCACTCACAGATGCTTCCTCAGTTCATTGTGGAGTTACAGTCCATGGCTTCAGATGGTCATTTGGAGACTCTAGAATTGTAACCACCACACTGAATTTCTTTGCTTCCGACTCCTTCCAGGATGCGACTGGAGATATATAGAGGGTGTCGCAGTCGGCAACACACAAATGCATCAGGCAGGTGACAGATGGATTATTTGCCAGAGCCAACAGATATATAACGTTTCTGTGTGATGAAGACTGTCAGACAGAGCGAGCAATGGGGTTTGCATCTCTGGCAGGCTTCCCACAGGTGCAAGGTGCCATAGATTGCGCACACATGACAATCAGAGAAACCCCCCCCCCCCCCCCCCCCCCGACCTGCCAGGATCATTTCTGAACCGCATGGGCTCCCACTCAATCAATGTTCAGCTCGTCTGCAACGATAAGAAGAGGTTCCTGCACGTCTGCGCACGATTCCTTGGGACCTGCCATGATGCCTTTATACTGTAGCAGTCGAATAACCTTACAATGTTTCTACCTGGGACCAACCTGACAGGATGGTTGCTTGAAGACAAGGGAATACCCCCTTCAGCCGTGACTAATGACATCTCTGAGGAACCCCTCCATTCAACCGCAGGAGAGATACAACGCCAGACACATCACTACATGGTGCATTATCGAGCAAGCCATAGGAATGCTGAAGTTAAGGTCCAGGTGCCTTGATGTGTCTGGAGGTTCACTACAGTATTCGCCAGCCAGGGTGTTGTGGATCTTTGTTGCCTGCTGCGTCCTATACAACATATGGCAGCAAAGAGGTCTGGAGGTTCAGGGTGAAGAAGATGCTCGTGACTCTTCATCGTATGGGGACCCGGACGCATGGCCGACCGAACAGTGCTGCCCGTGACGCAAGGAATGCTTCAATAGCATGTAGGTTCAGTTAGACCAATGTCAACTGCACCATTGTTGCCCCATCCACCATAACCCCCTCGCACAAGCAGTCATGTAACCCTCAATGCACTCGTTCATCATCCCCCAACATGTGAGATTCAAATAATCTCTTACCCTCCACACCCATTACATTAAAATCCCATGTTCCAATCTGCATTCAATAATCAAACAGTGGAATGGTGAGAGTGACAAATAGGAACAGGAATTGGCCACTTCGCCCATTGGGCCTATACCACCATTCAATAAGATCATGGCTGATCTGTGACCTAACTCCATATACCCGCCATACCCCCATATCCCTTAATACTTTTTGGTTAGCAAAAATGTATCAATCTCAGATTTAAAATAACAATTGAGCTAGCATCAGCTGCCATTTGCAGAAAAGAGTTCCAAACTTCTACCACCCTTTGCATGTAAAAGTGTTTCCTAACTTCACTCCTGAAAGTTCTGGCTCTAATTTTTAGGCTATGTTCCCTAAACCTGGAGTCCCCAACCAGCAGAAATAGTTTCTCTCTATCCTATCACTTCCCCTTAATATCTTGAAAGCTTCGATCAAATCACCCTTGATCATCTAAATTCCAGGGAATACAACCCTAGTTTGTGTAATCTCTACGTGTAATTTAACCCTTGGAGTCCTAGGTATCATTCTAGTAAATCTACGCTGCACTCTCTTCAAGGCAAATATATCTTTCCTAAGGTGTGGTGCCCAGAACTGAACACAGTACTCCAGGTGTGGTTTAACCAGGGCTTTGTATAGTTGTAGCATAACTTCTAACCCCTTGTATTCTAGCTCTCTAGATATAAAGGCCAGTATTCCATTAGCCTTTTTGATTATTTTTCTGTACATGACATTTTAATGATTTATGTGCATGGACCCCCAAAGTCTCTTTGTACCTCCATTTCCGAGCTTTTCACCATTCAGAAAGTACTCTGATCTATCCTTTTTAGGTCCAAAGTGGATGACCTCACACTTGCCTACATTGAAATCCATTTGCCACAGTTTTGCCTTTTCACTTAATCTATTAATATCCCTCTAATTCCATCTGCACTGTTTATAATGCTGCCTATCTTTGTGTCATTGGCACTTGGACATGTGACTCTATCCAGTCATCCAAGTCGTTAATAAATACAGTAAATAGTTGAGGCCCCAACACATCCCTGTGGGACACCACTAATCACATCCTACCAATTGAGTACCTGCCCTTTATCCCTACTCTCTGTCTCCTGCCACTCAGCCATTTCTTAACCAGGTCAATAATTTGCCCTCAATTCCATGAGCTTCATCTTAAGCTAACAGTCTCTTATGAGGGACTTATTGAATGCCTTCTGGAAGTCCATATAAACAACATCCAAAGACATTCCCCTGTCCACTACTTTAGTCACCTCTTTAAAAAAAAATTCAATCAGGTTTGTCAGGCATGATCTACCCTTTACAAATCCATGCTGGTTCTCTCTGATCAGCTGAAAATTTTCAAGGTGTTCAGTCACTCTATCCTTAATTATAGACTAGTAATTTCCTGACAGCAGATGTTAGGCTGACTAGTCTATAATTCCCCGGTTTTCCCTCTCACCTTTCTTAAATAGCAGAGTGATGTGCAACTTTCCAATCTAAAGGAATGGTCCCTGAATAGAGAGAACTCTGGAAGATTATCGTTAGGGCTTCTGCAATGTTCTCACCTACTTCCTTTAAAACTCTGGGAGGGAAATCACCTGGTCCTGGGGATTTGTCACTCTTCAGTGCCATTTTCTTCTTCATTACTTTAATTTGCTTATGTTAATTATGGTGAGTCCCCATCCCCGATTCAAAGTTAGTTTCCTTGGAGTGTCTGGCACGCTATCCTCTTTCTCTACTGTAAATACTGATGCAAAATAATTATTTAACATGTCTGCCATTTCCTTATTTTCATTTACAATACCACCATTATCAGATTCTAAGGGACCCACATTGCTCTTGTTCTTGACAACCCAAATTTTTTGTGTAAACCTTGATATCCCTTGCAAGTTTCCTTTCATATTCTGTTTTTGTAGCTCTTACTATCTGTTTTGTCACCCTTTGCTGTTCTTTGTGTATCTCCCTGTCACTGGGATCTCTGCTGTTTTTTGCATTTTTGTATGCTTTTTCTTTTTAGTTTTATGTTGTCCCTTACCTCCTTTATAAAACATGGCTTTTTTTTTGAGCTCTTGCCCCTTAGGGGTATAAATTGGTTCTGTATCGCGTTTAAATTCTTTTTTGAACACCTCCCGTTGATCTTCTGTCGTTTTACCCGATTTGCTCAGTTTACTGTGGACAATCTCTGTTAAATCCCGTTGAAGTCGGCCTTACCTAAATTTAGACTCTTAGTAGCTGGTAGCAGTAGGGTTTCTCTCTTTCAAACACAACGTTAAATTTGATCATATTATGATTGCTAGTACCTAAATGTTCACGCATCGTTAGGCTGTTAACTAAATCTGGCTCATTACTCATTATTAAATCTAATATGGCCTGCCCCCTTGGTTCTAGAACATATTGTTGCAAAAAGCTGTCCTGAACACACTCAAGAAATTCACACTCTTTCTGACATGAGCTCATTTCCTTATCCCAATCTATATGAAAGTTAAAATTCCCCATTAAAACTACTCAGCCTTTGCTAATGCTTGTCTAATCTCTGAATTTATACATACTGCCACTTCATAGCTGCTACTGGGGGCCTATAGCTGACTCCTACTACTGTCTTAAATCCTCTTCTATTTCTTAATTCTACTCAGAGTCTCTACCACCTGCTTATCTCTTGTTATGTCCTCTCATCATTAAAGTTTGCTGCTTGAAAGGGTGGTGGAAGCAGATTCAGTCGTGGCTTTGAAAAAGGAATTGGATAAATACTTGAAGGAAAAAAGATTGCAGGGCTCTGGGAAAGAGTAGAGGAATGGGACTAACTGGATTGCTCTTACAAAGAGCTGGTATAGGCTTGATGGGCGAATGGCCTCCTCCTGTGCTGTAACCATTCTATGAAGTAATTGCATCCTTAATCACTAAGGCTACTCCTCCCCCTCTACCAGTTTCCCTATCCTTCTTGTGGACCTTATAACCTGGTATATTCAGTTCCCAGTCCTGACTGTCTTGCAACCATGACTCAGTAATGGCTACTATGCCGTAAGTTGAATTTGCGCCTACAATTCATTCAATTTGTTCCTTATACTCTCTGCTTTTGTATAAAGAACGCATATTTGGGCCACACACCTAACCTGTCCTGCTCTAATGTTTTTCCTCTTACGTTTCTTATTTATCTCTCTTGATTTAATTACTTTATATCTTTATAGTTTTCACTTTACCTGTAGTGCCTAAAGCATAATTTCTGACTATTATTCTACTCTCTTCCTTTTTGTTTTAGAATTATTATTTATACTATCTTTTCCAATTGTGCCCCCCCCACCACAATTTACTGGTTTAAAGTCCTTGTGACCTCCCTGTTTATCCTTTCTGCTATGACCTTGGCCCAGCCCAGTTCAGGTGGAGCCTGTCTGAACGGTACAGTTCCTTCCTGTCCCAGTAATGACGCCATTGTCCCATGAAATGGAACCCCCTCTTTCCCACACCGCTCCTTCAGCTACAAGTTCACCTCCCTAATCTGCTTATCCCTACGCCAATTTGCACATGGCTTGGGTAATAATCCAGCGATTATAACTCTTGAGCTCCAAGCTCCTGGTACTCTCTGAACAGGACCTCTTGCCTAATCTTCCCTGTGTTGTTGGTCCCAACATGGACCACAACGACTGGCTCCTCCCCCTCTCCAATATCCTTTCACCTGGTTCGAGATGTCCCTCACCCTGGCAAATATTTAATTGTGATCAAAATAAATGGCTTCACAAATAGATGTGTCACCCATGTGTTAACCCTATATATTCTTTCTCTTCCTGTGCCTACCATTTCTACGTAGTGCTGCCCCTGTGGCTTTAGCAGAGATGGTGGAAGACTGCTATTCGTCTTTCACATTGTCCTAAGTTGCTCTTGGCCGACAACCTCTAGATTTTTGAGCCCATGAGGGCCTTGCCACTGACTGCTCCTCCTGCACTTGTGCAGGGGCAGTGTGGGCCAGCTGGAGTGGAGGCACCATCTTGGAGATTGTTTGAGAGGGTGGAAACTGATGAGACATGCAGATGTTCTGAGAAATGTCTGTACTTGCCTTACCTGTTCCGCCATCCTCTCTCCCCAAGGCAGCAACTCATCAGCTACTCCTATCTGCGGGAGAGCAGTGTGGAGGAAATCAATGATGCCTTGGAAGTCCTGATCTAGTCTCTCTTCGATCTTGTCAGAACTGGCGGAGATGCTTGTGGCCAGAGTCTGCATAGCCGCCGTCAGAGCCTGCATGCAGGACGCGACGGCTGCAGCATTGACTTGTGAACAGCTGGCTACAATTTCCATGGAACTTGCCATACGCTTAATGGTAGATTGCAGAGTTGAAAAGCCCTGCGTCATCGCTCCACAGAGTTGGATGCCACCATCCCAGCTGCCACTGCGGGCGGTGTGCCTGGCAGGCCTGTCAATACCTCCAGGGAGTTGCTGCTATGCCTCCAGTATTCTCCTTTTCAGTACTGGCCCCAGGGGTTCTGCATCTCTGTCCTGATCAACAGAGCTCGGAGATAACGCCACCCTCCAGCACATCTCATCAGCAGTCCCTTCCACCATTTTCTGTTCTTGCTCACTTGTGTATGTGAGTCACCAAGTGCAGTCCTATCTGCCTGTCTAGGTGGACCAACTGAGGTGCTGGTATCTATGCTGGTGCCTGCTACACTTGTCATGTGACGGTGCACCCGCAGAGGGTATCAGGTCCTTTGAGGAGTCATCGTCCTCTCCGAGCATTGGCTTAAAATCTTGGCACTGGAGGAGAGAAGGAAGGGATATTATTAAGTAATGGCACTTTGAGAGTTTTGATCTGCAAATTAAACTCTTAAGAGTTGTCAATGTTCTGTGATCCACTGAAAGTGAAGTTGCTTTGTGGCAGATGCGGGTATGAAGCATTAATGCTGTCACCCTTCTCCGTTGGACCTCCAGCCTTGCTGGCAATGAGGCAGCTTGCTATTCCGCTGATCTTGAGCCTCCTCGGCGAATGAAATCTCTCTAATCTCTTGGGTTCTCCCACCAGTCCCCTCAGTCTCCCAGGCATTTTGCATTCTCTCCTGCAAGTGCGGCTCGACATACCTATAAGTGGCTCTGAGGAATGTTCACATCGGATGGATGCAGTGCAAATGGTGACGGTGAGAATCAGGTATATGCATGAGTGACATGCCTTTGAGGATTGTGCTAATAATGCCATTTAAGGATGTGTGATGAATGGTTGGAGGTGAGTGAGGTCGTACGAGATGATATGAGGATTGCGGTCACTGGCAGTGGTGGAGGGAGAAAATGGGATCTGAGCAGGCCAAGAGAGTGAGGGTGACAGGTGCATTTACTCTGGTGGATTGGTTGTGATGAGAGCTATGTGGGGCTGAGGATTGGTATGAATGGAGTAGGTCTGACAAGAAAGTGAGAGGGTGTACAGTGCAGGACATGGAAGAATATAGCCTGTGTCATGTTTCCTGATCAGGTCAGGTCAGTGCTTGCAGCACTGAATCCATGTCCTTGAGATTACACTCCTGCTCACCTATCCAATCAGGCCTCCTTGGTGATGACAGTAGGCTTTTTATCACACGCTGGGAGCAGTACCTCCCTCCTGCTCCTTAAGGCACCCAGCAACACATCAAGAGACACATTTGAAAATCTGGGTGCAGCCCTTGCCTCTTCTAGTAGTCATCTCCAAATTCCTCTTTGCTCTCTAAATGCCAGACCCTGAAAACTACCTCCTCAGTTTCATCTGTGAACTGGGCCTTTAAATAGTCGGGATGAAATTGCGTCATTGGGGTCCGCATCACGGCTGCTCATGCGCATTGGAGACGGGAAACCCAGAAATAAAACGAAAATGAGGCATCCCCTTTGAAATCAGACATTCCCATGATGTCGCACGTTTGTTGCCTGCTATCGGCCCCGCTCCGGTCCCGGGTCCTCGTTAGTATCAGGGCCCATGTGTGGCAGACCATATGCAGCATTGCTTCTCTGCGATGTCAAGCTATGATCCACTCCCCTTGTGTGTAGAGGACTGTTATCGTATGAGTAATGAAGGTGCTACCAGTTAGGAAGTCTTATCTTTTGAAATGATGGCTGTGAATGAAATCTGTTCTAAGTCCACTCAGTGGCCATTTTTACCCAGTATTAAACTGGATGAATGAGAACAGAGCTTTTATAACCTGAAAGGCTGTGTGCATGTTCAAAGTAAGTCCAGTTGTACATGCACAAATGTGAAATAAACCCACTAACACAGCACGTGACCTCAAAAAAAAAAAAAATAGACCTTCACTGTTTTTCCTTCCTCATCATTATTGGGTAACTACCACCAGAACTGGACAATCACCCGAAGGCCGAGATTCTCATACACAATCCTCGGGTAAACTACAGCCATTGTGAGCCTCTAGATAGAATCCAGCCCCACATGATGGCCAACTCGCTCTCCTGAGAGATAATGCGACCTGCCTACCTGCACTGTGTCGGTATATCATGGCTTTGGCATGTTTTTACTTTTTCACTCCTGGTTCTCTCTTCCCTTTCTAATTTTCTTCTCAGCTTACCTGCTACTGGTGCATGTGCTGCTGTCATGGTTTTCTTTTTGTTTTATTTCACTGGCGAACTGTAAGTAATCCACTGCTTGAGATTGTGACCCTTGACCAAAAGTAGCATCACTGACCCAGTTATTTTACATTTAACATATTAGAACTCAGGTGATTTATATGATCTGTACTTTAGGCATTTTTAGAAATGCTGCAAACTATGGTTCTTAAAATGGCCTTTGACACAGACTGTTTAAAATCTTATAATTTTAAGACAATATAAAGATGGTGTAATTTTTAAAACTTCAGTTATTCATCGTTTATTTGCTCAAACAATGAAAACATTGCAAAGAGTTTGAATGATTGCAAATTGTGAAGTCTGCATGTCGCCTGCACGCAGTGTGAGATACAAAAATGCCAGACCTACTTCTAATGATGTGTAAAGATTTTTTCAGCTTTCATGAAGAAATATTCAGAGCTTGCATTTATATAGTGCCTTATTACACCCTCAGGAGCAACTCACAACAAGGTCCCACAAACAGCAAATCAGACGAATGACCAGTTAATCTGTTTTTAGTGGCGGTGTTTGTTGAGGGACCAATGTTGGGCCAGAACTCCCTGCTGGTCAGGTAGTGTCCTGGGCTAATATATGATCACTGAATTTACAGACAGGGCCTCCAGTTTACTAATTTTGTTTGAATTTAGTATCCTCATCCTTGTTTACGAATCCTGCTGCAGTATCCTCCAGCTGTGTATCCCAGCCTGTGCCCACCTGTCCTGACACCAGCTTCTTCACTCAGTCCCTTCACTCCACCATTAGTGGCAAAGGCATCAGCCCTCTTGTCTCTACCCTCGAACTCTTTCCCTAAACTGCTGCACCTTGCTAACTCTCTGCCTTCAAATGTCTCCTTAAACCATTGTTCACTTTTCCGTACCTCTCCCATTACTGCATGATGCCCATTTCTCCTGTGTAAAGCACTTTGACATTTACTACATTGTACATGCTATATAAATGCAAATTGTTGTTGACCACAATTATCATGAGTGCTCTGTTTAACTGTACGTCAGATGATAGGATGCGGGTTCTTTAAATATTCTGATGCTAGATTATGATTTTAGCGGGATTAGGTAACTGTTAAATGTTGCTGGCTGCAGACTCTCAAGCCCTGTTTTTTCTCTAAAGAGCTTTGCCTTGGCTGAAGCTCGGTGATTGAGAGTCTCACCATTGGGACGCTTTTAAAACAGTTTAAAAGCTAATTATAGTTTTCTTTTAACTCTTAAATGATTTGTTGCTAATCATTAACCGGCTGTGTTTGAGTGACTTATTAATTCAGCTTAGCTTATTTGTTCTCACCCGTTGGGGATTGATAACTCCTTCCATATAGTTTGTTCCCAGTGACCTAACAAATACCCAAAACATTAACCAAAACAAGCAGGAAGTAAAATCTCAAATTTTTGTAATTAGTAACTTTTTAATGAGCGTGATGGGCAGATTCCTTGAACTTCAGTCAGGTGAACCACTAATAATCTAATTTGCTGGTCTCCTCTCCTCAGCTAATAAAGATGTTTGAATATTTTAAGCTTTATTTTCTCTCGTCAGTTTTTCTCTGATTTGATTTTTATCTTTGCCCCCTGAAACTGCTGAATGTAATAAAAGTATCCAGGAGTTAGGTTTCTGGTACAGTGGAAAGATAATGAGGCCGATAGAGTTTTTGCATCTTTTTGAACCTAGGAAGAGTAACTTTACAAATGGGAATCAGCCAACAGCATTGACCCTGTTGAGTCTTTAGTTCATTTTTTCTTCCCTGCTCACCTAAAGGTGCTGATTCATCCTGGGCTACAGTTCCACAGGTGCTTTGGTATCTCACCAAAGTTGCTATTCTTATTGTGTGAATCTAGACAGTGTAAACAGGCTGTTCGACTGGCAGAGAGTGAGGTATCACAGCCAAGCCTGCACCTGTCCTCGCTGCACATCCACACGTGCACTTTCCAGCAATGATAAGGAGCTACAATCCTGGGAATTTTTTTTCCCCTGCCCAAGCCTTGGACACTGGGACCCATTGTAGTGCTTCAACTGCTATCCCGGTTCAGATCAACTCACTTAGTATAGACTGGGGATTAATGCGGGGACCTTATGGTCTGTACAGGTACTGAGTACTACCATTGCCCAGTAGACCACTGAGGGAGCATTTTATGGTGTTATTTAGTATTGATTACACTAATTGTTACAAATTTTATAGATAAGAATATGCTTCTTGCGCACAACCAGAGAATCCTTGCATTTTCAAGTGCTAGAAAAGGGTATCCGAGCTCCAGAGCTGCTGAAAGTCCTAATCCTGTAAGCGGGAAAACAAATGGAGACGATACTCATGATAAAACTGTTAAACAACTATTTGACTCTGGAATGAAACCTCACACCCTTGATAGTGGATTAAGGACTCAGTGTGGTGAAGAAATCATTGAGGCAAAATGTCAGCTTTCAAATACTTTGGAGTCAGTATATGAAACCAGGTCCCCTCGTGGAAGTTCAGGTATTAAGGATCTGTCTGCTGATCTGACAGAGGCAAATTGTATACTGTCAGCCCTTGAGCAAGAAAAATACAGGCACAAAATGGCGTTGGTGAAAGAGTATGGAAATGAAGCGAATCTGTCCTTGGACACAGAGTTTGAGATGTACAGAAAATTGAATGAAATGTCCTTACAGCAAGCTGCTGGTGACTGTTTTCAGGAGAGTAAAAGGGAAACTTTACATCAGTACATTCCTGAATATAAGGATTCTGGGACTTTGGATCGGGAACCGTTTCCTGATTATTACAGCATGAACAGCACTGAAAGCCACAGTTTTGCTGACTTTGCTGATTATTTGGTCTGTGGAGCGATTTGCCCTGAAACGCAGACTCCAGCAGCATATCCAAGCACTCAGAATCCTGCAGAATCAGATCACTTTTCACACTGCTCTGCTCCAGCTGAAGAAATAGATGAGGCCTCATTTGTTTCTGCTGTCACTTCAACACAGAGGTCGTTTGTACATGAGGGTGATGGGATATCTGTTTGCGAACGTGCAGAAAGACTAGCTGGAGCACACCCTGTAGAATGTAAATTTATTGGGAGCCCAGAGGATAGTGTTGAGAGAGTATTCAATGACAGCAACACTATAGGTCCTAATGGGAACAAGTTAGAACAAGTAGATGGTGCACATAACAGTGACCTTCAGACTGATCTAAGTGAACACTGCTTCCCTTGTCAAATAGAAGAATTTGCTAATGACCAATCTGCCTGTAGTACATCAACAGACATTGAAAATGAAAATCAAGTACCACTTCATTTGATGGGGACTATAATTCCTGCTAATACAGTTTCAAAAGCTGAGGACTCATCACACATCCAAGGTGACTGTAAGCAAAACAACAGTGCAGTGTCCGCGTGTGAAAGTCCAGATCGCCCGGGAATGGGGATGTCCTGTGAGCTAACTGCAGTTAGCTGTGAACTTTCGGAAGATTCAGATCAGCTGAAGTTCTATGATGATTCATTTGTGTCAGCTGCTGGTGATAGCATCATTGCAAGTGTGACAGTGGCAGAACGTTACTGTGATGTAACTGACCAAGTGAATGATGCCTTTGGACCATTAAAGATAACTGAGGGCAATAATAAAACTGAAGGCAATAATAAATCTATCAGCTGTGTGTACCAGACATCAGACTTGACAGCTTCTGGAGGTGGTACTTTGATTGGAGGAACTTGCATTGATACCCAGGTGAAACGTGACTGCTGTTTCAACGAAGGCACTAATGGTTTCATTATGAAGGTGGACCAGAGTGTTGATGCTTGTACTGATTTCAGGGCTGATTTCACCATAGACAAAGCCACTACAGCTGTGATCCCTGTCATTGACCGAGCTGACAACACGGATATAACTTTGATGAGCAAAAATAGACCAACTCTAGGTCAAAGTAGAACATATGGAAATGTTGCTTGTAATACTAAGTGGTCCATTGTTGGATCTACTGTGAAACAACAAAGCACCCAGACAGCTATGGTCAGCACAGAGGAGAAATGCATCAATACTATCTTGCAGACAACTGATTTTACTTCACATACAAAGGTACGGTGTTTTAATCAACTAGATGTTTGCATTTGGGTTATGCTGCATAAGTAAAGTTCAAGATGTAACTGGTGAAATTGAAATGCGTGCTCCTTTTGAGAGCCTTCAGCTGGAAGCCATGTAAGAAAGAGAACAAATTTGCATTTTTATAGTGCCTTACATGTCCCCAAGCACTTCACAGCCAATGAGAAACTTTTGAAATTTAGTCATTGTTGCAATGTTTTCTGTGTAATCTAATTTCTTGTTTTTCTAAGGGTGCAATTAGTCTCAGTGTGAAGTGATTTCCTAAACTTGTACAGTGTAAATCTGACATTGAGGCCTGATGTGACTCAAGTAAAGTGGGTCTAGATTCCGTACAGGGAGCATCAATGTTCCTCTTCAGAAACAGTGATTTAGGCTGAATTTACGCTATAACTGTAGCATTAGTGTGAAGCTAAACACTTGCATCCTGTACTGAGATCTGCTACCAACTAATCTGTGAATTTGTAGCTTTCAAAATTTAAACTTTTTTTTTCATTTTGCCCTTCTGCAGTCTCGACAAAGATGCAGTAACATCCAATTTTAAATGGCTAAAGTCACCCTTGGAAACCAGGTGAAGGCTGGCAAAGTAATGAAAAAAACCCAGTACTTCAGTCAATTTATTCTGTGGTTCAGCAGTGATGGAGAGCTGGCGCAGTGATGGGGAGCCTAGTTGAGAGGGAGGGTTCTGTTGCCTGACCACTGGGCTACTACCCTGGGCATACTGCCACCTTTCACGTGGTCCCTAGAAATGATAGGACCTGGGACTGTAAGGAGGGAGTGATGGGCCTCGATACACAATTTTTAATCCTTTGCCACTATTCTGCCCAATTTTGGGTGGAAGTGTGGAGGAAAATCCAGACCCTTGTGAACCACAAGGCAGTGCTTTGGTGCAGCTTATCTTGAGAGGCTGGAACTGGAGCCACTCCCATGTTTGGGCCTGGAAGGCTGTTTTTATCAGAAGAAGGATTCCAGAATATGTATAATCAACTGGTTATCAGTGTCGCAGGCAGAATGTATCTCTCAGCATTCTGGATGATGGTAAGTGGCATCTTTGTAAGGAGGTGCCATTCCTGTAACCCCTGCTGCTAGAACTTCCCAGGCACTATCCTTTGCACCAGACGGTGATGGGTGGATTTAGTTTTTGCAGATTGTGCCTTCATAACCAAAACATTCTCCGAGTTGGGCGGATTATCTTTATTATCATTGAGCCCCATAGTGCCTGGCATGTAATGGACTAGAGCATGGATTAATCTGTCTGTGGACCAATTGGTAAGGAAATGGCTAGTAATGGCAGAAGTACTCAAAATCTGAGGTGGTGGGAAGGGATCCGGAACGAGATGGGAATGTAGTCTGATTTTCCAGGAATGAAAAGTTTTCACATTCTTCTGGGTTACTTGTTATCGTGGGTTCATGCTTGCTGCTTAACCAAATGGCGCAATCCAAAAACTATCTTTTCAAGCATTATCGCCTTGAAAATGTTGCCAGGAAAGACCCGTTCAACATGGCAGTTTTATTTCACGTTCATTGCTGGGTAAACTGGATCTTTCACTTGGAAGGCATTTCTGAGGCGCAACCACCTATAGAGTGAAATATTATGAAGAAAAATAAGTGCTCACATTTTAGACGTTATTTTATTTGAAGGCATGTTCTCCTGGACATGGTATTTATATTTTTCTTGTCCTTTGTCTGCCAGATCATGCCACACAGCATTTCAAGCTTCAAGGGTGAGCTACGTGCTTCCAGGCCTCTGTCTGTACTGTGTGAAAGTAGTCCGAAATACCTTTGATTTTTGCTTCCCTCCCTGGAGGAGCATAGCTCATTGGAGACTACGAACTGTGTGGGATGCTACATAAATGGCCAGCTATCCTATCAGTTCTTTGGCAGAATGTGTTATGCCCTTCTAGAACCTTTCTGGCCACTACAATTACTGTCCTTTGGAACCTCCCCAGTTCTTAGAAATTCTTTCGTGATAACCAGTGCTCCATCTTCCCTCAAAACTTGGGACCAAGGGGTTATATTTTTCTTGTCCTCCTAACTTATGTAGTACCTCTGCAACAAAAACAGAAAATGCTGGAACACGCTCAGCAGGTCTCACCTCAGGAGGTCAGTGACTCACCTCCTGACTCCCCAAAGCCTTTCCACCATCTACAAGGCAAAAGTCAGTAGTGTGATGGAATACTGTCCGCTTGCCTGGATGAGTACAGCTCCAACAACACTCAAGAAGCTCGACACCATCCAGGACAAAGCAGCCCGCTTGATTGGCACCCCATCCACCACCATAAACATTCACTCCCTTCACCGGCGCATAGTGGCTGCAGTGTGTACCATCCACAGGATGCACTGCAGCAACTCGCCAAGGCTTCTTCGACAGCACCTCCCAAACCCACGACCTCTACCACCTAGAAGGACAAAAGCAGCAGACACATGGGAACAACACCACCTGCACGTTCCCCTCCAAGTCACACACCATCCCGACTTGGAAATATATCGCCGTTCCTTCATCGTCGCTGGGTCAAAATCCTGGAACTCCCTTCCTAACAGCACTGTGGGAGAACCTTCACCACACGGACTGCAGCGGTTCAAGAAGGCGGCTCACCACCATCTTCTCCAGGGCAATTAGGGATGGGCAATAAATGCCGGCCTCGCCAGCGATGCCCACATCCCATGAACGAATTTTTAAAAAAAAGTCGGGCAGCATCTGTGGAGAAAGAAAGAGTTAATGTTTCAGATCGATGAGCTTCATCAGAACTGAAAGATGTTAGATAGTATGGAGCAACGGAAAGGTCTGTGATGGGGTGGAGGTCAGGAATAATTAAATGACAAGGGATGATGGTGCAAGGCAAAAGGGGATGGTAATGGGACAAGTAAAGAAATAAAAGATGGGTCCCAAGGAGGTTTAAATGGTTACTGCAGAATAGCAGAAGGGGGAGGAAAGCATGGAAAATCTGGCTAAGGGGAGAAGGCTCCCGTGGCCCAGGATTGTGGCGGAGAAAGATGGGTAGCTCTGCAATGCTGGCTTCAATATCCCCTGGGATATTGGATATTACAGAAATCAGAAGGAAGTTTGTATTATCCTCTCTAGTGAATGCTGCTAGAAAATACATGACTCTTTTATCTTTAATTTCACTATCATGTCTATCTTTTGGAATCATAACTTAATCTTTTAATCACTATTATGATATTGGAAGAACTTTGAAGCGGCTCCAGCATTTTGCTCTATTTCCCTTGTGTTTTACCCCCTATTTTTTCCTTCTAGGCTTTTTTAAAAATTATTTTAATTTTCTTATTGATCTATCTATTTTCCTTGGTCATATATTTTTCAACGTTATGGTTTCAAACTAACATTGATTTTCCACGTATGGCAGATGTCAGGTTGATAACACAAGTGAGAACCAGGCAGAATATAGAAAGTTCAGAGGAGAAGTGAAAAAGGAAGTAAGAGGGGCAAAGAGAGAGTATGAGAATAGACTGGTGGCCAACATAAAAGGGAATCCAAAAGTCTTCTACGGGCATGTAAACGTAAACGGGTAGTAAGAGGAGGGGTGGGGCCGATTAGCGACCATAAAGGAGATCTACTCATGGAGCCAAAGGGGATGGCTGAGGTACTAAATGAGTACTTTGAAACTGTTTTTACCAAGGAAGAAGATGCTGCCAGAGTCTCAGTAAAGGAAGATATAGTTGAGATACTGGATGGGCTAAAAATTGATAAGGAAGAGGTACTAGAAAGGCTAGCTGTACTTAAAGGTTGCTGAGGGAAGTAAGGGTGGAAATTGTGGAGGTACTGTCCATAATCTTCCAAACATCCGTAGATGCAGGGGCGTTGCCAGAGGACTTGAGAATTGCAAATGTTACACCCTTGTTCAAAAAAGTGTAAGGATAAACCCAGCAACTATAGGCCAGTCAGTTTAACCTCAGTGGTGGGGAAATGTTTAGAAACAATAATCTGGGACAGAATGAAGTCACTTTGACGAAGGTGGATTGATTAGGGAAAGCCAGCACGGATTTATTAAAGGCAAATCGTGTTTAACTCACTGGATAGAGTTTTTTGATGAGGTAACAGAGAGGGTAGATGAAGGCAATGCAGTCGATGTGTATATGGACTTTCAAAAGGCGTTTGATAAAGTGCCGCAGGGAAGGCTTATCAAGATTGCGGCCCATGGAATAAAGGGGGCAGAAGCAACATGGATACAGAATTGGCTAAGTGACAGGAAACAGAGCGGTGAAGGGTTGTTTTTCGGACTGGAGGGAGGTGTATAGTGGTCCCCAGGCGTCGATGCTGGGACCACTGCTTTTCTTGATATATATTAATGACTTGGACTTGGGTGTACAGGGCACAATTTCAAAATTTGCAGATGACACAAAACTTGGAAGTGTAGTGAACAGTGAGGAGGATAGTGATAGACTTCAAGAGGATATAGACAGGCTGGTGGCATGGGCAGACACGTGGCAGATGAAATTTAATGCAGAAGAATGCAAAGTGATACATTTCAATAGGAAGAATGAGGAGAGGCAATATAAACTAAAGGGCACAACTGTAAAAGGTGTACAGGTGCAGAAATCGTTGAAGGTGGCAGGGCATGTTGCGAAAGTGTTTAAAAAAAGCATACGGGGTCCTGGGCTTTATAAATAGAGGCATAGAGTACAAAAGTATTAAAGTCACGAGGAACCTTTATAAAACACTGGTTCGGCCGCAACTGGAGTATTGTGTCCAGTTCTGGGCACCGCACTTCAGGAAAGATCTGAAAGGCCTTAGACGGTGCAGAAGAGATTTACCAGAATGATTCCAGGGATGAGGGACTTTAGTTACGTGGATAGACTGGAGAAGCTGGGGTTGTTCTCCTTGGAACATAGACGGTTGTGAGGAGATTTGATAGAGGTATTCAAAATCATGACTGGTCTAGACAGAGTAGATAAGGGTCAAGGACCAGAGGACATAGATTTAAGGTGATTGGCAAAAGAACCAAAGGTGACATGAGGAAAATCTTTTTTACACAGCGAGTGGTTATGATCTGGAATGTACTGTCCAAGGGGGTGGTGGAGGCCAATTTGATCATGAAAAGGGAACTGGATAAGTACTTGAAAGGAAAAAAAATGTAAGACTACATTGAAAAGGCGGGGGAGTGGGACTAGCCGATTGCTCTTGCATAGAGCCGGTGTGGATTCGATGGGCCGAATGGCCTCCTTCCGTGCTGAAACCTTTCTATGATTCTGATTGTTGCCTATCAGTATTATTCCCAGTTCAGTTCTTCTCTCGTTCCTTTGAACTTTGCCTTCTGTCCTGGTTCTTCCTAGTGCTGATTGTCAGATAATGTTAAATCGAATCACATGGTGTTCACCATCCCCAGAGCTTCTGTTATCAGTGGCTGCTGTCATAGAATCATAGAATGATTACAGCACAAAAGGAGGCCATTTGGCCCATTGAGCTTGTGCAGGCTCATGATTTTTATCCAGAATATTATTCACTTGTGCTTGTACACATTCCTTATTCCCTTTCCTAAGAGGCATGGGACTTTCCAGAGTTTCTTCATGGGGAATCATATTTTATTCTTTGACTGTTTAAGAAATACAGAATGAGATAGGCCATTTGGTCCATCAAGCCTTCGTACTATATACAATCCATTCTTTTACCTACCCAAATCTCCATGGCAAGGTTCTCCAGATTTTCTCTTCCTTCCTGGCAAATCACTTGTATTTCCACAAAATCTGTTGGTCTTTTGAAGTCATTCATTCTTGAGCCATTGGCTTCCATAGCATATATCCATGATCTCACAAAGTAGGAACCATCATGTTTGACACATTGTTCAACTATCTCAAAGATCCGTAATTATTCTCATAACAGTCAGTTCCATTCTAACTAGACATTTTTCTGTTTTTAAGGTATTACTTGGTGCAGCATTAACTGCTTTATCTGGAAGTCTATTTAACATATCCACTATTATTAAGGGAGAAATCCTCCTAACTTATATTCTGTTAAATGCTTACTAATTTTATATTCCTGTCCTCTACTCTGTACTCTCAGCCCAAATGGAATCACCTGCTTGCATTTATATGCATCTTGAGACCATGTTCCCTGGTTAGAGAATCTGGTAATGTTTTTTTTTAAAAAAGGGCTCAGTTTATCTGTAGCCCTTGATGAGATCTCCTGAGCCGCCTATTCTCCGGCATAATCATTCCCAGCTTCCTTAGTCTGTCCTCATAACTCAGGTGCCTAATCGCAGCTATCAGTTTCTATCTCCCTCCCCCCCCCCCCCCCCCCCCCCCCACCACAAAAGTCAGGATGTTCCCAGTCTATCTAGTCCAGGCCGGTATTGCACACAGTACCCTGGGTGAGGCTAGAGCAGTGGGGCCATACAAGCTTACCATTACCCCTGGGACTCTCTTCCATCCCTTTGATGATACATCCGAAGATGTTTGCCATTCTCACTGCTGTCACGCACTGTGCAATTAACGAGCTATTCACCAGTACCCCAGATCCCTTCCCTGTGTCTCCCACAATTCAGTTTATATTCCCATTGCTTATTCCCCTTCCTCAATCTCACCACCTTGCAATTATCTACATTAAGTAGTACCTGACTCTTGTCATTGCAGTATCCCAATATTTGAAGAATGCTCACTATTGCTAAAGGTAATTAACTATACCCTTTTTTTGCAGGAATTGGGTACTAACCGATGCA
The DNA here is from genome assembly GCF_035084215.1 of Heptranchias perlo. NCBI lineage: Eukaryota > Metazoa > Chordata > Chondrichthyes > Hexanchiformes > Hexanchidae > Heptranchias > Heptranchias perlo. The sequence goes on along the minus strand of NC_090331.1, from coordinate 95,636,685 downwards.
AAACCAAATTGAGGAAAGTTCTTGGTGAACTTGAAGAGCTGAAGAGAAAGTGTAAAAGGTATAATTAAATCTGTAATTAGAAAGCTGTAAATGAAGCCAAAATTTAAATGTGCTTCACTACATAACATGTTTTGAAGTGCAAATGAACAACAAATTTAGCAAATTCAGACATATTGAACAACAGAAATATTTGTGTTAACACTGTTAGTAGACCATCTCCTATCGTATTTCCCACTTCAGCTAACTTACAAGCAATGTGTTAAGACTAGAAGGGTTATTGAACTCCCAAGCTCATGCTGAGATGCCTTGAATCCAGGAAAGATACAGGTTGTATTTACATTAAATCTTATGGGAAGAATATTTCATCCAGTGGCTCTTCGGGGACTGGATGGTGCAAAGGCACAGGGCGCTGCCGATACACCTCTGGGAACCTGCATTCAAATCGAACAAAGATGAAAGTGGGGGAAATATCTCTTTTCTGCTGGCCCAAAGACTTGTAAGTAAAATGAGTGAGAATCTGTCATTTTCCCAGTTGACGGGCATTTCCCAAATGATTTGGCATTAAATCATCAGTTTTGCTGTGATGTTAGGGATGGTGGTGTGGGAAATAGAAATGTCACATTGGTACTTTTTGGCAGTGGACATTAGGGTTGAGGCACTTTATTTGGAGTATAGAAAAGACCTTTAACATTCATCTGACCCAGGAGTGCTTGATGGTAATGCTGTATAGAAAGAATGAAATATTACAGACTGTCTTACCGTGAGTGAAAAAAACACATTTTAAGTAAAATAAATAACGTTTTGAATGGACACTGCCCTAATCCTTTGCATATATTCTCCCTCCACCGCTTTAAAAAGAACAAGGGGGGAAAAAAGTCAAAGATCAGAATAGGCCCATTCACTCATCGCGCTCGTCCCTAAAGTATTTTAGCTCTCCCAGCCCAGCAATCACTGGCATCTTGAACTTCCCCAATGTCTTTGATTCCACAAAATGTCTTTAATCCTGGTAGAACATTCCAACCATTTAATACCCTTTCCCTAACCCTAACCCTAACTGTTCTAAGATCTATTCTAAATTTATTTTTTTTTACAAATTTTTACAAATATCCTCTTCGAACCGTACAATAATGTTCTAGTTCCACCAAATCAATCCATTTAGTACTCTATTTGACTCTTTCTACCCCTCCTCTATAGACCATAAATTTCTCTAATCTTTCTGTAACTTATCCCATTTATATTCTTGTTCCTGAGTCCTTTCTAACATTTGTATGTTCCTTTCGACACTAAATATTCCAAGTGAGATCTGACCGGTACACCATATAGACTCAGCGTAAACTCTAGATTTATACTCTCAACAAGAGGCCCAGAATTACTGGAATGGTGCCTTTAGCCTTGAACGGTGTTAATTAGATCGTTGAGTGCCCTGATCTTCCAGTTGCAAATTTATGCTAAAATTTGCTGAAGAATGCATTAGGATAAGCCACAGCGAGAATAGTGGCGATTCAAAACCTGTACCATTGAGAAATGTTTGCCAATTATGAATTTTGATCACGAGTGGTACCACAGTATTCACCCACTTCTATTTCCGGTTTATAAAAACGCGTGTTTGACCTGAGTCTAGTTTACCATAAATCTGTTGGTCATGTTATTTATTTTGTTTTCTAAAGTTGTGAAAATATAATTCCTGGGTGTAATATGGACAGCACGAGTGGCTGCAGGTATCTGAGCTAATTGAAGGCTTCTAACTTGTAATTGTTTTCAGATGATGGTGGGCAAATTCATTTCAAAGCATGTGTTCTGTGTTTTGCAGGGGAAATATATTAAGAACTCAATGCAAGATCTATAGGAAGTAGTTATTCAATAATTCATTTCTCAGATATCACTGCCTTTAAATTCAGAGCCGCTGCAGCTGCATGGCCTCTAATAGTTGTCTCAACTCTTGTTACTGATTGACATTGTTAAGCAACTAAAGATCCGTGAATGGATACAAACAATAAATGGCTGTAAAAAGTTCAGTTCCATTCAACAGGAAACATTTCAGCCAGCTAGTATGTCCATAGGAACAGGAATAGGTCATTCAGCACCTCGAGCCTGTTCCGCCATTCAATTAGATCATGACTCATCTGTATCTTAACTCTTATCTACCTGCCTTGGATCCGTAACCCTTAATACCCTTGCCTAACAAAAACCTATCAATCTCAATTTTGAAATTTTCAATTGATCTAGCTTCAACAGCTTTTTGGGGGAAGAGAGTTCCAGATTTCCACTATCTTTTGTGTGAAAAAGAGCTTCCTGACATCACCCTGGAACGGCCTAGCTCTAATTTTAAGGTTGTGCCCCCTTGTTCAGGACTCCCCCACCGGAGGAAATAGTTTCTCTCTATCTACCCTATCAATTCCTTTAATCATCTTAAACACCTCGATTTAGATCACCTCTTAATCTTCAATATTCAAGGGAATACAAGCCCAGTCTATGCAACCTGTCCTCACAATGTAATCCTTTTAGCCTCGGTATCATTCTGGTGAATCTGTGCTGCATCCCCTCCTTCCTGAGGTGCGATGCCCAGAACTGCACACAGTACTCCAGATGGGGTCTAACCAGACCTTTATATAACTGTCGCATAACTTCTACCCCTTTGTATTCCAGCCTCCTTGAGATAAAGGCCATCATTCCATTAGCCTTTTTATTTTTTTTGTACCTATCCACTATGCTTTTGGTGATTTCTGTATGTGGACCACTAAATCTCTCTCCTCCTTACCATTTAGAAAATACTCTGATCTATCTTTTAGGTCCAAAGTGGATGACCCCTCATTTTCTCACATTAAACTCCATTTACCACAGTTTTGCCCACTCACTTAATCTATCAATGTCCCTTTGCAATTTTCTGCTCCCCTCTACACCTTTTACTGTGCCACCTAATTCGAGTATCGTCAACAAACTTGGATATACGGCTCTCCCTTCGTCTAAGTCATTTATAAATATAGTGAAAAGCTGAGGTCCCAGTACAGATCCCTGGGGGGTACCACTGGTCGCATCAAATTCAGTACATACTGATTATCCCCACTCTCTGTCTCCTACCTCTTAACCAACTTCCTAACTACGTCAATAGGTTACCTTCAATTCCATGCGCTCTCATTTTTGTTAACAATCTCTTACGTGGAACCTTATCGAATGCCTTCTGGAAGTCCATATAAATAACATCCATTGTCACTCCCTTATTTACCACTTTAGTTACCTCCTCAAAAAATTCATCTAAGTTCGTTAGCCGAGGTATAGAATACAAAATCAGGGATGTAATGATGAAACTGTATAAAACGCTGGTAAGGCCACAGGTGGAGTATTGTGCGCAGTTCTGGTCACCGCATTACAGGAAGGAGTGCTCTGGAGAGAGTGCAGAGAAGATTTACAAGAATGTTGCCAGGGCTTGAAAATTGCAGCTATGAGGAGAGATTGGATAGGCTGGGGTTGTTTTCCTTGGATCAGAGGAGGCTGAGGGGTGACTTGATTGAGGTGTACAAAATTATGAGGGGCCTAGATAGAGAAGACAGGAAGTATCTGTTTCCCCTAGCGGAGAGTTCAAGAACTGGAGGACATAGATTTAAGCTGATTGGCAGAAGGATTAGAGGGGACATGAGGAAAAGCTTTTTTACCTGGAGGGTGGTGGGTGTATGGAATTCGCTGCTCGAATTGGTGGTAGAGGCAGGGACCCTCAACTCTTTTTTTAAAAAGTACCTGGACCTGCACCTAAAGTGCTGTGAGCTGCAGGGCTACGGGTGCTGGTTGTTTGAGCCGGTGCGGATACGATGGGCCAAATGGCCCCTTTCTGTGCTGTATCTTTTCTATGGTCCTATGGTTAGACATGATTTACCTATTACAAATCCATGTTGGCTCTCTGATCAGTTTACATTTGTCCGAGTGCTTAGTCACTCTGTCCCGAGTAACAGATTCTAGTAACTTCCCCACAACAAACATTCGACTAATTTCCTAGTTTATCTCTCCTACCCTTAAATAATGAAGGGCATTGGCAATTTTGTAATCCTAATCCACAGCCAATTATGTTTGCATTAGCTAAATAAATAGGCAAAGCTCAATAAAAAAGACAAGTACGTTTAAGGGAAAGTGATCTTGGAGCAATAAATCGTGCCGCTGCCAGGTCACCAGTGCTGTTCTGGTTCAGTCTAATTTGAATCATCCACCGCTACAGGTGAGGTGCCTGAAGATTGGAGGGTAGCAAATGTTGTGCCTTTGTTTAAGAAGGGCGGCAGGGAAAAGCCTGGGAACTACAGACCAGTGAGCCTGACATCTGTAGTGGGTAAGTTGTTAGAGGGTATTCTGAGGGACAGGATCTACAGGCATTTGGAGAGGCAGGGACTAATTAGGAACAGTCAGCATGGTTTTGTGAGAGGAAAATCATGTCTCACGAATTTGATTGAGTTTTTTGAAGGGGTAACCAAGAAGATAGATGAGGGCTGTGCAGTAGACGTGGTCTACATGGACTTCAGCAAAGCATTTGACAAGGTACCGCATGGTAGGTTGTTACATAAGGTTAAATCTCATGGGATCCAAGGTGAGGTAGCCAATTGGATACAAAATTGGCTTGACGACAGAAGACAGAGGGTGGTTGTCGAGGGTTGTTTTTCAAACTGGATGCCTGTGTCCAGCGGTGTGCCTCAGGGATCGGTGCTGGGTCCGCTGTTATTTGTTATTTATATTAATGATTTGGATGAGAATTTAGGAGGCATGGTTAGTAAGTTTGCAGATGACACCAAGATTGGTGGCATTGTGGACAGTGAAGAAGGTTATCTAGGATTGCAACGGGATCTTGATAAATTGGGCCAGTGGGCCGATGAATGGCAGATGGAGTTTAATTTAGATAAATGTGAGGTGATGCATTTTGGTAGATCGAATCGGGCCAGGACCTACTCCGTTAATGGTAGGGCGTTGGGGAGAGTTATCGAACAAAGAGATCTAGGAGTACAGATTCATAGCTCCTTGAAAGTGGAGTCACAGGTGGATAGGGTGGTGAAGAAGGCATTCAGCATGCTTGGTTTCATTGGTCAGAACATTGAATGCAGGAGTTGGGATGTCTTGTTGAAGTTGTACAGGGCATTGGTGAGGCCACACTTGGAGTACTGTGTACAGTTCTGGTCACCCTATTATAGAAAGGATATTATTAAACTAGAAAGAGTGCAGAAAAGATTTACTAGGATGCTACCGGGACTTGATGGTTTGACTTACAGGGAGAGGTTAGACAGACTGGGACTTTATTCCCTGGAGAGTAGGAGGTTAAGGGGTGATCTTATAGAAGTCTATAAAATAATGAGGGGCATAGATAAGGTCGATAGTCAAAATCTTTTCCCAAAGGTAGGGGAGTCTATAACGAGGGGGCACAGATTTAAGGTGAGAGGGGAGAGATACAAAAGGATCCAGAGGGGCAATTTTTTCACTCAAAGGGTGGTGAGTGTCTGGAACGAGCTGCCAGAGGCAGTAGTGGAGGCGGGTACAATTTTGTCTTTTAAAAAGCATTTGGACAGTTACATGGGGAAGATGGGTATCGAGGGATATGGGCCAAGTGCAGGCAATTGGGACTAGCTTAGTGGTATAAACTGGGCGACATGGACATGTTGGGCCGAAGGGCCTGTTTCCATGTTGTAACTTCTATGATTCTATGATTCTATGAAATGGCAGCAGTGATCAAAGCAGTTTTAATCCAGCAAATTGGACATTGCCATTGATTTTCGGGGGTGGGGGGGGTGGCGGAGCTATGAAAATGGAATTCTCGCTGTCTTGGTGGGCTTCACGGCAGGTCAGCGTAGTGTGTCCCAGGACATATTGGTGTGGAGTAAATAATGGCCTGAATCACGCGCGCCATAATTTCCTGGAAAATCTGTGCCGTAGTAATGGCGTATGCCACAGATGTGCCATTGCTACGGCGCAAGTTTTCAGCAAATTTCGGGGCCGTTGTATTTACTTTTTAACTGCTCCGCATTCTCTTGACATTGATGGTAATGGGTCTGCTTTCACTGCAGCATCCCTTTCAAAGTCTCCTGCGTTAATTCTTCCCCTCATTATATTCCTATGTTGCTTCTGGAATGCACTATACATTTGTCAGTATTAAACTTCATTTACCATTTATATCTGCGTGTTTAACGGCATCCTAAGGTAGTGTTGCTTGGACTATATTTTATGTAAACATTGGACTAATTACATATTATCATACCAATTAATGCAAACAATTCAGTAATCACCCCTACTTTGATAAGGAAATAACTTAGATAATTGACCACGTTAATTCATGTTGCTCTTTTTTTATTCGTTCATGGGATGTGGGCGTCGCCGGCGAGGCCAGCATTTATTGCCCATCCCTAATTGCCCTGGAGAAGGTGGTGGTGAGCCGCCTTCTTGAACCGCTGCAGTCCGTGTGGTGAAGGTTCTCCCACAGTGCTGTTAGGAAGGGAGTTCCAGGATTTTGACCCAGTGACGATGAAGGAACGGCGATTTATTTCCAAGTCGGGATGATATGTGTTTGGAGGGGAACGTGCAGGTGGTGGTGTTCCCATGTACCTGCTGCTCTTGTCCTTCTAGGTGGTAGAGGTCGCGGGTTTGGGAGGTGCTGTCGAAGAAGCCTTGGCGAGTTGCTGCAGTGCATCCTGTGGATGGTACACACTGCAGCCACAGTGAGCCGGTGGTGAAGGGAGTGAATGTTCATGGTGGTGGATGGGGTGCCAATCAAGCGGGCTGCTTTGTCCTGGATGGTGTTGAGCTTCTTGAGTGTTGTTGGAGCTGCACTCATTGAGGCAAGTGGAGAGTATTCCATCACGCTCCTGACTTGTGCTTTGTAGATGGCGGAAAGGCTTTAGGGAGTCAGGTGGTGAGTCACTTGCCGCAGAATACCCAGCCTCTGACCTGCTCTTACAGCCACAGTATTTATATGGCTGGTCCAGTTAAGTTTCTGGTCAATGGTGACCCCCAGGATGTTGATGGTGGGGGATTCGGCGATGGTAATGCCGTTGAATGTCAAGGGGAGGTGTTTAGACACTCTCTTGTTGGAGATGGTCATTGCCTGGCACTTGTCTGGCGCGAATGTTACTTGCCACTTATCAGCCCAAGCCTGGATGTTGTCCAGGTCTTGTTGCATGCGGGCTCGGACTGCTTCATTATTTAAGGGGTTGCGAATGGAACTGAACACTGTGCAATCATCAGCGAACATCCCCATTTCTGACCTTATGATGGAGGGAAGGTCATTGATGAAGCAGCTGAAATGGTTGGGCCTACGACACTGCCCTGAGGAACTCCTGCAGCAGTGCCCTGGGACTGAGATGGTTGGCCTCCAACAACCACTACCATCTTTCTTTGTGCTAGGTATGACTCCAGCCACTGGAGAGTTTTCCCCCTGATTCCCATTGACTTCAATTTTACTAGGGCTCCTTGGTGCTACACTCGGTCAAATGCTGCCTTGTTGTCAAGGGCAGTCACTCTCCCCTCACCTCTGAATTCAGCTCTTTGTCCATGTTTGGACCAAGGCTGTAATGAGTTCTGGAGCTGAGTGGTCCTGGCAGAACCCAAACTGAGCATCGGTGAGCAGGTTATTGGTGAGTAAGTGCCGCTTGATAGCGCTGTCGACGACACCTTCCATCACTTTGATGATTGAGAGTAGACTGATGGGGCGGTAATTGGCTGGATTGGATTTGTCCTGCTTTTTGTGGACAGGACATACCTGGGCAATTTTCCACATTGTCGGGTAGATGCCAGTGTTGTAGCTGCACTGGAACAGCTTGGCTAGAGGCGCAGCTAGTTCTGGAGCACAAGCCTTCAGCACTACAGCCGGGATATTGTCTGGGCCCATAGCCATTGCTGTATCCAGTGCACTCAGCCGTTTCTTGATATCACATGGAGTGAATCGAATTGGCTGAAGACTGGCTTCTGTGACGGTGGGGATATCGGGAGGAGGCCGAGATGGATCGTCCACTCGGCATTTCTGACTGAAGATGGTTGCGAACGCTTCAGCCTTGTCTTTTGCGCTCACATGCTGGACTCCGCCATCATTGAGGATGGGGATGTTTGCAGAGCCTCCTCCTCCCGTTAGTTGTTTAATTGTCCACCACCATTCACGACTGGATGTGGCAGGACTGCAGAGCTTTGATCTGATCCGTTTGTTGTGGAATCGCTTAGCTCTGTTGATAGCATGTTGCTTCTGCTGTTTAGCATGCATGTAGTCCTGAGTTGTAGCTTCATCAGGTTGGCACCTCATTTTTAGGTATACCTGGTGCTGCTCCTGGTATGCTCTTCTACACTCCTCATTGAACCAGGGTTGATCCCCTGACTTGTTGGTAATGGTAGAGTGAGGAATATGCCGGGCCATGAGGTTACAGATTGTGCTGGAATACAATTCTGCTGCTGCTGATGGCCCACAGCGCCTCATGGATGCCCAGTTTTGAGCTGCCAGATCTGTTCTGAATCTATCCCATTTAGCACGGTGATAGTACCACACAACACGTTGGATGGTGTCCTCAGTGCGAAGACGGTACTTCATCTCCACGAGGACCGTGCAGTGGTCACTCCTACCAATACTGTCGTGGTAGATTGGTGAGGACGAGGTCAAGTAAGTTTTTCCCGCGTGTTGGTTCGCTCACCACCTGCCGCAAGCCCAGTCTGGCAGCTATGTCCTTCAGGACTCGGCCAGCAGTGGTGCTACCGAGTCAGTCTTGGTGATGGACATTGAAGTCCCCCACCCAGAGTATATTCTGTGCCCTTGCTACCCTCAGTGCTTCCTCCAAGTGATGTTCAATATGGAGGAGGCCTGATTCATTAGCTGAGGGAAGGCGGTAGGTGGTAATCAGCAGCAGGTTTCCTTGCCCATGTTTGACTGATGCCATGGGGTCCGGAGTTAATGTTGAGGACTCCCAGGGCCACTCCCTCCTGACCGTATATCACTGTACGGTCGGTCTGTCCTGCCGGTGGGACAGGACATACCCAGCGATGGTGATGGAAGAGTCTGGGACGTTGGCTGAAAGGTACGATTCTGAGTGTATGGCTATGTCAGGCTGTTGCTTGACTAGTCTGTGGGACAGCTCTCCCAATTTTGGCACAAGTCCCCAGATGTTAGTGAGGAGGACTTTGCAGGGTCGACTGGGCTTGGTTTGCCTTTGTCGTGTCCGATGCCAGGTGGTCCGTCCGGTTTTATTCTTATTGTGACTTTTTTTAGCGAGATTTTACAACTGAGTGGCTTGCTCGGCCATTTCAGAGGGCAATTAAGAATCAACCACACTGCTGTGGGTCTGGAGTCACATTTCGGCCAGACCGGGTAAGGACGGCAGGTTTCCTTCCCTGAAGGACACTAGTGAACCAGATGGGTTTTTACGACAATCCGGTAGTTTCATGACTACCATTACTGATTCTAGTATTTTAATTCCAGATTTTATTTAATTACATTTAATTAATTCAATTTAAATTCCCCAGCTGCCGTGGCGGGATTTGAACTCATGACTCTGGATTATTGGTCCAGTAACATAACCACTATGCTACCGTTCCCCCGGTATTAAATGGTATTCAGCATGAGCAGTTGAAGATAAACTGAGGGAGGTGATTGGAAGTAACCAATAGTGCAGCAAGGGCCACATTTAGTTTCTATGTGGAAGTTTTTCTAAATAGATAACCATTCCTGTAATTGCTTCTGCTTAATCAGTTTTACTGATATGCAGCATGTATCTTAACCATGCATACTGATTATTATATCTCTAAAGTGAAGCAAACTGCCATTTTGATCCCATGTTGTGAGCTTAGATTCAGCTTCAGGAGCCACCTAATGGGAGTGAGTGAAACTTTCCCACAATGAGATGAGGAAATAGTATGTTGATCAGCATCGTTATGTAAAATGCATACCAAGAGAATGTCGGCTCATGAGCTACTTACATTCTCTTGGTATGCATTTTACATAACTATATGTTTTAGAGGAGGGTGGGGGAGGAAGGAAAGCAAGAAGAAAAGACTGCTTTAAAAGTGAGGGGGGAATCTGTTTGGCTCAGTTGATAGCTCTTACATCTGAGGCAGGAGATTATGGCTTTAATCCCTACATAATAACAGTAACTACACTTCAAAAGTAAATCAATTGGCTATGAAGCCCTTGGTATTCTGAAGACATGAAATGAGTTTATAAATGCCATCTCTTCCTGTCTAATCATCTTTTACAATGTATTTAAAGTACAGAGTTGCAGCAGCAGAGTTCTCTTTACTTATCTGTCACCGAGGATGGAAGTCATTCATCAGATTGCTGCGGTAGTATGAAGCAGAGAGCAATAAAAGCAGAGTTACAACTATTGAAAATGCAATATTGGATGTGTCAGCAGCATTGCTGGAGAGTTTACAGCATGGCTATCGAGGAGAGTGGTTTTGGAGACCTGGAGTAAGTGTTTTATGCTAACAATGTGGAATTGTGTACTTTTCATTGCAAGTGTACATATGTCTAGTCTTAATCAATTTGGTTTAAAATTACTTTCTATCTAATGGAGCTCACTTTTAAAAGTAAATGAAGCTCCATAGCTTTACAACTTGTCTCTTTTTGATAATCAGTCTCACTTAATATTTTCTTGATATTGACAGCTGAGTCCATATACCAAAATTTGCAGCACGGGGAGCAGACAGAAGAGAAGTAGTTTTATTTGGTCTATTGCTACACAACCTCCACCCAAAAAAGAAGGGAAGGGGGAGGCTTCAGACTGTTCTGATTGTAGCAACGGATGGGTTCTGCACTCACCACATAGGTTCACAGAGCCGTACATTGAACTCCTGAGTAACATTATCCATATTTTTAAAAATCTTAAGTCTGTGTGCGCTTATCATGTTTGTCACTTTTATGTCAAATTTTCCATTACAAATTCCTATATCTACATTTATAATGGAAACCATCTATGTAAATGGAGTGTTTTGGCAACACTATGGAAGATGTACAAGTAACAGATTAAAATGACAGATTCATACTGAACGTACTATCTAAACGTTCGTTAACAGTAAAATTAACTTAGTCCACTTTCTCCTCCTGAAGGCACTGCTTCTTACTGGGGAATGATTGCACAGACACCAGCAGCTCTCTAGTATCCGGCCTAACTGGCCTTTTTTTGTGTGTATTGGCAAGCTCTTCCAGTGTGGAACATTGGCAATCTCAATCCATGCACACGCACTTTCCAGGAGGAGTCACGGGATGGTGATCAGGAACAGAAACCTGCAAAGAAGTCCCCTAGTTTGATCTTTAACATCTTTTGCTTTGTTTCTGTTAACCCGTCCTCCTTTTTCGCTTCTATCCAGATCTATTCAATTATACCAACCTTCATTGTGTCTTTGGGCTGTATTATCTAAAGCAGTGTTATTGAATTGTGGGAGTGGGGAAATGAAAAATGGAGCAACTCAATTGCCTACAGTCTCTTGCATACGTTCCTGCATGCATAGAGGGAAGCAGCTGTGTCTGTGCAGCAGAAACTCTCTGCCGATTCTGTAAAACTACTGCATAAGTAAAGCTCAGACTCCACGTTTTCAACATGTAGGCCCATCGGCTTGTCTGAAACACCATGATATCTCATCTCATGCTGTATTCCCTCAAACATGTCATCAGAAATTCACAAAATATTCAAGGACTCGCCAAAAAGAAATGAAAAACACAATATTGAGATAATCACAATTGCATATGTTTTTTTTTGAATATTGTTTCTTCACTGCCTTGGGTGGAAGCGGCAATTGTCCAGACATTGGCTGACTGCCTCCATGCCTCGATGATCTCCCTGGCTCAACAGATTCAAGAGTAGTTGTCTCAACTAATCAGGTGGGGCATTTTGGCTCTGTTTTTATACCAGTGGGTCAGTGCAGAGGTATTCATTAAGGAGCATTAGTTCTCAGTAGGACATCCCACTGTCACTTGCTGCCAAATTCCCTCTGATGAAGGTTCTTGTCCAAAATGTTATGCTTCTCATTCAGGCGCTGACTAAACTGCTTTGTGTTTTCAGTATTTCCTGTTATATTTCAAGTTCTCAGCATTCGCTATTTTTCATTCTATTTGTGACAAACCCTGTTTTGGCCCAGATTTAATCTTTTTTTAAATTGAAAAGGTGGCCGTTTTTGGAGGTTGGCACCGAGTATGGCGCAGCTGTATCATCTGCTTTGCAAGAGCTTAAAACTAACTACCAGAGTATAAGGCAGAAAGTGCTGGAAGGAATGTCTTTGGACCGTCTCCCTCTGTTGTCTGTTGAGTTAAAAGGACTTTCATGTGCTGCATTTGTTCCTGCTACGGTATGACTCAACATAAACAATTGTTTGTATACTTGATACCAGCCTAGACCATAAGTAAAAATATGTATAATTCTCCCTTTTTTTTTGTCGGCCAGATGTCTAATTTGACTGGAAACCCATAACCATCTTTAAAAATCTCCAGACCAGGTTACTGTGAAATCCCCACATTTCTGTTTGCTTGATCTGGAATGCACACCCCTTCCCTTAGAGTTGCATTGCACTTAAGTTCAGAGAGCTTAGGTGCAGGCTGGCAGGGGCCAGGCTTAGTGATCCCCAAGTATGCGCAAAGTTACTCTGAATTTAACCAGCTTAAAGTTATGGAGCGTTGGTAAGCTTCTTGCTGCTTGCCTAGCCAGGGCCACCCTAGCTGCTGGGCATTGGTATACAGGGTTATCTAGAGCTGAGCGGGTAGGATCTCAACCCCCAGTGACCAATCTATACCTCCAAGTTCTGTGCCCAGGAGTACTGCGGATCTACCCGGCTGAAGTATCAGATTTACTGAATCTGCTGCAGCGGGCTGACTTGGATCTGAACTTCCATTAGTAGATAAGTCATTATTGACCTTAACCTTAACCCAAAGACACTGCTTAGTTCCTGCACCCCAAGGCGAATAGTCACTAGATCAAAGTATAAGAGTCCTCAGCCAACAGCATGAACCAGGATCACCTCACAAGTAGCACAGTGAGAGACACATTCACCATAAAATGTGAATGGTAGCCCAGCTGGTTACGGTAGTGAACCACTGATCCCCACAGGCCAAAAAGATTCCAGGTTCAATCCCTAGGCTTTGCTGAGTTAGCTGATCTTAGCTGAGGTAATGATAGTTTCTACAGTCCTGAACAAGGAAGAGGAATATCAGCCATTTAACTGAGCTTAGCAATGTGGACAAAGCTGCAATGGAGGCAGCAGGACCATTTAAATTGTGAAAGATTTAAGTGGAACAAGTGAGCCCTTTTCATTATTTTGGATAGTTTCTGTAACTTTTTTTCCCCCTTTTTTCTGTTCCAGTTGGGAGAGCAACCGCTGAAGCCTCAATATCCGAAAAATTCAAATGATAGGTAAACAAGCACTTAACTTCCATTCTGGCTAGTTCAAGGCCTAAACTCTCCTTAGTTGAATTTTAACTTTCTAATTTTATATATTTTTAAAAATTTTCTGTAGAAGACACTGACTCTATGGGGGACAATCCCAGAGGCACCTGCTGCCCTCTGGTACTTTGCCCAAGCAGCCATTCTTCATGTGTCATCCTAGACATTGAGGGGGTGATTTTAAAACAGAGCTGGGAAGGGGGCAGGCAGGTCAAATTGAGTTTGGGAAACCAATTAGTACGGGTTTAGTACTAATGGGTTAGACAGGTGAGAATATAATGGGTAATAAGGAAATAGCAGACCTGTAAATGAGTACTCCGTATCCGTTTTCATAGTAGAGGAAGAGGACAAAATGCCAGGGATAGAAGGGAACCTATAAATAAGTCAAGGGGAGGAAAATAGTAAATTTAATAGAAGTTTTTTTTAAAAATGGTAATGGAGAAAATAATGGGACTTAAGATAGCCAAATCTCCAGCACCTGATGGTGTCCACCCTAGGGTATTAAAAGAAATGGATGGACAAATTGCAGATGCGTTTGTCATAATTTTTCAAAACTCTCTAGATTTGGGAATTATGCCCTTAGATTGGAAAATTGCAAATGTCACTTCATTATTTAAGACTGAAGGGAGAGAAAAACCAGGAAACTACAGATCTGTCAGTTTAAGGTCAGTTATAGGAAAATTACTACCATTGGGGACAGAGTGACTGAGCGGTTGGACAAGTATCAGCTGATAGTCAGCGTGGATTTGTGAAGGAAAAATCGCATTTGACTAATCTAGTTGAGGAGGTCACTAACATGATGGACAGAGGGGTGTCTATGGATGTTGTCTATATGTACTTTCAGAAGGCATTCGATAAGGTTACACACAAGAGATTATTGGCAAAAATGAGAGCGCATGGAATTGGAGGTAAGCTTAGGACATGGTTGATAATTGTTTCCTACCTCCCAACCAGCGTAGGGATCAAGGCAATGTTCTCTGGCAGAATGACAAGTGGTGATCCCCAGGGATCTGTACTGGGGGTCTCAGCTTTCCATGTTTTCATATATCCGTGACTTGGACAAAGGAGTTGTGTATCCAATTTTGCAGATGACACTACGTTAGGAGGAACAGTAAGTTGTGTAGATGAGAGCAGAATGTTACAAATGGACAAACACAGGTTAAATGATTGGGCAAAACAATGATAAATGTAGTTCAATGTGAAGAAGTGTAAGATAATCCACTTTGGATCCAAGAAAGACAAATCAGAATATTTTCTTAATAGCGAGAGATTAAAAACTGTGGAAGAGCAAAGGGATTTGGGTGTCTAGGTACATAAATCACTAAAAGCTAATGTACAGGTTCAAAAAGGAATCAAAAAGGCCAATGGAATGTTGACCTTTATCGTAAGAGGGTTGGAATACAAAGGGGAGGAAGTTATGCTTCAATTGTACAGAGCCTTGGTCAGACCCCATCTGGAGTACTGTGTTTAGTTCCGGGCACCGCACATCAGGAAGGATATATTAGCCTTGAAGGTGGTACAGTGCAGATTTACCGAAATGATACCAGACCTTAAAGGGTTAAATTACGAGGGCACGTTACATAACTTGGGTTGCATATCCTTGCGGTTAGAAGGTTGAGGGGTGGTCTAAGTGAGGTGTTTAAAATGATAAAAGGATTCGAAAAGTCGTCACAGAAAAACTATTCCCTCTGGTGGGAATCGGAACAAGGGGATATAATCAAATTAGAGCTAGGCCATTTAGGAATGAAATCCAGGAAGTACTTTTTTACACAAAGGGTAGTGGAAATGTGGAATTCTCTCCTTTTGAAAAGACTGGATGCTGGGTCAATTGAAATTTTCAAGACTGAGATCTGTAGAAGACACTGACTCTATGGGGGACATTTTTATTAGGTACAGCAATCCAGAGACATGGATTAAAGGTAGGTAAATAGAGTTGAGGTACAGATCAGCCAGGATCTAATTGAATGGCAGAACAGGCTCAAGGGGCTGAATGGCCTACTCCTGTTCCTATGTTCCATAATAAATTATCAAGCTAAACCTTCACAGTATTTTCTTTAGAAATTAACTCAAACTAAAACCATCACAGTAGCTACTCTAGAAATTAAACTCAAACCAAACCATCACACTATCTATTCTAGAAATGAACTCAAACCAAAACCTGGATCATGTTACTGTTTATTCATGTCTACTTCTTTTGCTAAAATTAGCAAAGAGGAAAAGATGGCTCGGGGAGGATTGCAGAATACATTGGAATATACTGTTTAGCTGGATTCTACTTAATGTTGGGCAGATTAAGGTACACCATGGATTATAGGGGATGTGAGGTCCACTTATGGAAGTGGCCGGTGATGCAGAACCTGAGAATCTAATCTAAAAACCCAGGCATTTATTTTCCAATTTTCTCACATTTTCAGTGTTGGCTCTTTTTCCAAAAAAAAAGGTTTGACTTTTAAAGTTGAGAAACAGATTTAGGAAAGTTACCCCTTGCTCTATTTTGCTATGTGCAAATTTTAACTTATTTTAAACCAAATGCTGAAACAGACTTTTTTTCCAGAAATCTGAAATACTTGAGTTTTACAGAAGTGAAGTTTGAACCTTTGACTTGTCACAGGAATTCAGCTGGATTTTCTTGTTCTATATAGAGCTGAGATTGCTGTTATAGAGGTACCATCTTGGGAAGTTCCTGCTAGAAAACATCTTGAAGATGAAGATAAAGCACCATCTGAAGAGGTAAATATTACAATTATATAATGTTTTATTGATAGTGATTATAAAGCAGAATTTTGTAGCTTCCTTGATGGCCGAGTCTGTAAAGGCATGATCTGGTGCAGCACTGAGACGTACAGACAGTAGGATCCCTGAGCTGATCTCAGGAGCAGCATTTGGTATGCTACGACTAGCCTCAGTGAACTTGGGCTAGGGAGGGGAAAAAATAGCCAGGGTTCCTGCTTCTGATTGTTTCCTTTGACCCCTGCTGGAAATTGTGTTTCTGAGCACTGGGGGAGAGCAGGATATGGCCTGGCTGTGATGCTTTACACGACAGAATATCCTGCCAACCCTTTCTAGGCTCTTGTGAATTTTGTCCACTTGAGTGAGGTAATCACTTGGATTCTGGTGCCTGTATAACCATATCCCAGCAAATTGACACTTTCAGGAGAGGAGGTGAGAAAATTGGAAAATAAGTTTTTAGGTTTTTGTGTTAGATTTTTCCTCGATTCAGCATCACTGGCCACTTCCATAAGTGGACCTCACATCCTTTGCAATCCCAGGCGTGCCTTAACCTGCCCAATATCCAGGGAGCGATTAGTGAGAGCCAGAGAACCCTTGTTCTGTACACCAGCTACTGGAATGTATTATGCCACCATGTGATTGTCCTCTCTTTAAAAGGTGGATTGAATATGACCAAGATTTGGTTATAAAACAATGAATCAAACAGGTCACTAGTCTCCTCAAACATAAAATAATAAAATGCCACTCACTTTCTCCCTAAACTTAGACTTTAAAACAGAAGCTTACACCTTCAGCTGTGAAACATGCTGTGTTTCAAACTAGCCCAGTTTCTCTGCTGGCTGATCCAATCTTAAACTCAGAATGTTTCTGCTGATTGGAAAGCTGAAACAAACTAACTGTTTTCTGACAGTCAGTCCAGATACAACATTCTACATCCTTTTGAAGTTTTACTGAAACAAAAGATAATAAACAACTTGTTTCATATAATTGCATTGCAACAACAGCCATTCACAGGTTATCAATTAATTGGATTGTTTGTTTACTCAAATGTAATTTTAATTTCCAGTAAAGTGTGGAGACATCTCATAACCTGACTGTAACCAGTGTCTTAAAAATATTGAATAGAATGACACTT
Organism: Heptranchias perlo; assembly: GCF_035084215.1. Lineage (NCBI taxonomy): Eukaryota > Metazoa > Chordata > Chondrichthyes > Hexanchiformes > Hexanchidae > Heptranchias > Heptranchias perlo. The sequence goes on along the minus strand of NC_090331.1, from coordinate 95,619,456 downwards.
AGGTGGCAAGGTGTCACAAGCTTCTTAAAAACAATGCGTCTGAAGGAAACCATTTGTATGCCGCACTGTAATGTAGATTTCCCCTATCTTGCAGAAAATAGCTAGCCACAACCGACCGTAACCCTATGAGACATGTTCGGAAAGTCTCGTGTGCTGCTTTCAGTAATAAGAAATATACAAGTAAAAATTCAGTACAGGCAAAAGTCCATTTTTTTTTACCCTAGCGGTGCTCCATGTTTGAAAACACGACATTAACTTTGAAAGAAGTATTTTTTTATAAACTTGTTTTGTGTTACAGTCACAGAGCGATTATAATCGGCATGGAGCCGATAAAGTTAAAGCAGAGAGTGATTGTGTAAATATTGAAAAACAAGGTAAGTCGTGAGAATTTTTTAATTTGCATAAAGCATGTGTGGGAAAAAATGTTTAACCCAGAAGCATGAAACCTGAAAGAGCTTTTTCAATCAAACCTGTTCCCCCTGTGAACTGCCCTTTTAGTGGAAAGTTCTGTGTAGCGTTATCTGATTCCCAGAAGTAACCAAGCAAAACTCTAATACCTGTGTTTCTACATTATTCCACTGCTTAAACCCTGATTAAAGGCTTCATTTGTCACACATGAAGAGTGGCTACTTGATGAGGTAGTGGAGGTATCAGACTTAAGTGCCTTCATGAGAAGAGGTGGGAGGAAAATTGGCAGGAAATGGAGGGAAACTATCATTGTTCCCTCAAGTGATCCTAATTCCTCTCTAGGTACATAGGGCGTCATTTTAGCACCTGCTATCGGGTGCGTTCCTGGCGGGGGGGGGGCTCCGAAAATCGGAGAATCCTGGCGCGGGACCGGAGCCCGTGCACTTCCGGGTTCCCAGCTGACGCGCCGGCGTGCACGCGCAGCCCCCGCTGGTGGGAATCCCGCAGGCAATTAAAGCCAGCGGGGTTCCACTTGAAGGTATTTATTTAGGTATTTCAGGTTATTAACTGACCTGATTAAGGGATGATGTGGGATTTTAGAGCAAACTGGGACTGTTTCCCACACTGGGGGAAACACTCCCAGGTCAAATGGATGTGTTGCAGCTGTCAGCCTGAGCCAGCTGCAAAGGTCCATTTGACAGGTGGTGGGGGGTGGGGGAAGAGACCCTCACCCATTGCAGGAGGCCACTCTTGTCACTTGGGACAAAGTTTGGCCTCCACCACCCTCCTCCTGACAGTCAAAGTCACCAACCTGCACACTTACCCCAGGGTCCAGAGACATGTACCCACCTTGCGGACCCCCTCAGATGTACATCTTGCGGATGGGGGCCGCCGTAGCTGCAGTCATGACCTCCTCGGAGGGCGAACAGCCTCACCAGCCTCGCCATCCACACCGTCCACCTCTGACACGTGGACCTCCACAACAGTGTGCTGTGACGCATCCACCTGTACAACAGGAGGGAGGGCTGCCGCAGAGAGATGCGTCGCAGAGGGCACTACCCTCGCCACAGGGTCCACAGACCGAGGCTCAGCCTCCTGGACCTCTCTGAGCAGCAGTGCACACGGAGGCTCTGAGTCACTCGACATGTAGTCGTGGACATCTGCAGCCTCTTTCATGCCGAGCTGCTCCCGGCTGGCCCAGCACAATCTTCTTACCCATCACTGTCAAAGTCACCACTGCCCTCAACAACTTCTCCGCATCCTTCCAGGGTGCAACCGGGGACATCGCCGATGTCTCTCAGTCGTCTGCGCAAAAGAGCCCTGCAAATACACCTACACCCACTCTGCAGTGACACAATGGGTGGCATCAGTTGTGGGTCCTCATAGTGATCCTCAGGAGAGTGCATTATTGCACAAACCAGACAGGATTCGCGAAGACATGGCAGTAGTGGTGCCAATATAATATGTAATGTGAGTTGGTCAGAAATTCAATATAAGTAACACCCATGACAAACCCTCAAACACCCTTGTGCATCCCCTTCATGCTCATGACACGTTTGCCTTACGCTGCCTACTGCACATATGTGATGCATGCCCTGTGGCTGCAGCACAGGTAGTGGCAGGTTGAGTGAGGCTGGCCGTGAAAGAGATGCACGAGAGGGTGAGTATGAGAGAGAGCCATGAGATTGTATGAGGATTGGGTTGAGTGGTAGTGGCGGGATGAGTACTGGCGAGGTGAGTAGGTGCAGGTAAGATGAGGATGAGGTTTGAGTGGGTATGAGGGCTGACCTACTGAGGTCATTGGAGCGCCTCCTGCACTGTATGCAGGTGGGCGATATGTTGGTTGTGCTGGTGACCTCCTCTGCCACCTCGAGCCAGGCCTTCCTGGTGGCAGAGGCAGGCCGCTTCCTCCCGCACACCGGGAGGAAGATCTCTGTCCTCCCCCTCCTCCTCACCCCATGTATTGCTACCTGGAGTGAGGCATCATTAAACTGGGAGCAGCCTTCCCCCTGGGCTGCTTCATGCTGTAATTTTTGCTATTTGTTGCAGCATCTGTCAGTGGAGGACTGCCCCTTTAAATAGAGCGCCTCCAGCTGACAGATCGTACTGCGCATGCGCAGATCAGCAGTGGGGAACCCGGAGGAGCAGGTAAGTGGATCCAATTAGTGGATTGGATGCTACAATCGCGCGGGAAACTGACTAATTTCACTGGGCGCGTTACCCACGCACCCGATAGCCCCCCCCCGCCGAGAACCCACAGCCCTGCTAACATCGGGCCCATAGCTTTACATTGGTGGATTATAGGATTGTACACATCACATTGTGCGATTAATAGATTGTACACATTGGGGGAATTATAGGATTGTACACTAGTGCTGCAGCAGAATAGAAATGCCTGACTTGCTGCTTTTCATCTAACTCTCAGCAGCTCACCACTGTGGCAAAATATCTAATGTAGACTGGGCTCCAGCACATACCTACAGTGGAACGTTAAAAAAAAACACTCCACTTTTCTCCTGAAAGGGCGACTACAAATTATTCTATTTGGTGAAAGAAAGACTTGCAGTTATATAGTATCTTATTACAATTGTATTCCTTTGACTATAGAAGATTAAGGGGTGATATAATTCAAGTGTTTAAGATGATTAAAAGATTTGATAGGGTAGATAGAGAGAAACTATTTCCTCTGGTGGAAGAATCTAGAACAAAGGGGCATAATATGAAAATTAGAGCTAGGCTGTTGAGGGGTGATGTCACAAAGCACTTCTCCAGTGGGACCAATTTTCAATGGAAATCTGGAATACTTTCCCCAAAAGGTTGTTGAGGCTCGCTCAATTGAAAATTTCAAAACTGAGATTGATCAATTTTTGTTAGGTAAGGGATATGGTACCAAGATGATAAATGGAGTTAAGAGACAGATCAGCCATGATTTAATTGAATGGTAGAACCAGCTCGAGGGGCTGAATGGCCAGCTCCTGGTCCCTTGACAATGCTTCACACAGTTAAATTACATTGTGCAGTTCCCATTGTTAAGATGGCAAACGTAGCAGCCATTCTGCATGGAGCAAGGTCCTGCAAATAGTAATGAGATGAATGACCTTAGTTAATCTGCTTTTGGTGGTGATAGTAGCTCTTCAAATAGTGACCCGGGATCTTTAATATCCCCCTGAACCACAGGAACAGTTAGATGGGTCTAAATTTTATGTAAAAGATGACACCTCTGACACTATAGCACTCCCTCAGTACTGCATTGAATTGTCAGCCCAGATTATCTGCTCAAGTCCTGGCGTGTGGGTTGAAGCCACAACCTTCTGACTCGGGTGTAGGTGCCAGCAACTGACTTGGGCTGTTATTGGTCTATCCTGTCCTATTGGTTATAACAGAAAATTTGAAAATGCTAAGCAGTTTTAGCTAAGGAAATGTATGTTCTAAAGATCTGTGATTGTAACTTGCTTCCTATACTGATACAATGTGGTTGTTCAATTTGATGAACCTCGGCATCCTATTCAACCCTGAGCTAAGCTTATGACCCCATATTGACTCCGTAGCAAAGACTGCCTATTTCCATCTCTATAACCTTGCCCATTTCTGCCTCCGTGACAGTCAATCTGCTGCTGAAACCTTGGTCCACGCCTTTGTCGCCTCCAGACTCAACTATTCTAATACACTCCTGGGCCTCCCATCCTCCACCCTCTGTAAACTGCAGTTCATCCAAAACTCTGCTGCCCATTTCTTGTCCTGTACCAAGTCCAGTTCACCCATCTGATCTCGCTGACCTACAGGACCTGGTCCTCTGTTGCCTCAAATTTAAAATTCTCATTCATCACCACTCCCTGTTTCTAAACCTCCAATAACTCTCCCTTCCTCTGTCAATAGCCTCTTGTGCTTTCTCCACTCCTTCACCCCACGATTGGTGGCATTGCCTTGAGCCACCTAGGGCCTACACTCTGGAATTGCCTTCCTAAACCCTCTGCCTCTCCACCTTCCTTAAAACCTGCCTCTGACCAAGCATTTGGTCACTCCTACTATCTCTTTTGGCTTATCCTTCTCTTCCTCCTCATCCTTCTCGACCTATCTTCAGCCTTTGACATGGTTAACCACACCATCCTTCTCCAACGCCACTTCTCTTGTCCAGCTGGGTGGGACTGCCCTCGCCTGGATCCATTTCTGAATCCAGTTGTAGCCAGAGAATCACCTGCAATGGCTTCTCTTCCTGCTCTCACACCGTTACCTCTGGAATTCCCCAAGGATCTGACTTTGGCCCCCTTCTATTTCTCATCTACATGCTGTCCCTCAGCGACATCACCCAAAAACACAATGTCAGGTTCCACATGTATGCTGATGCCATCCAGCTCGACCTCACCACCACCACCAAAATTTCCTCCAATTAAGAAGACTGAAGCTATCGTCTTCAGTCCCCGCTACTAATTCCGTTCCTAGCCTGTGACTCTATCCCTCTCCCTGGCCCACTGTCTGAGGCGCCCTCCTTGCACCCTCCCGACCTCCTGTAGACTTGAGCTCATCCAAAACTCGCACCAAGTCCTGTTCACCCATCACCCCTGTGCTTGCTGACCTGCATTGGCTCCCAGTCTGGCAGTGCCTCCATTTTTAAAATTCTCATCCTTGTATTCAAATTCATCCATGGCCTCACCCCTCCTTATCTCTGTAACCTTCTCCAGCCCTACAAACCTCCGAGATCTCTGCGCTCCTACAATTCTAGCCTCTTGCACGTCCCCGATTTTAATCGCTCCATCATTGGCGGCTGTGCCTTCAGTTGCTTAGGCCTTAATCTCTGGAATTCCTTCCCTAAACCTCTCTGCCTCTCTACACCTCTCTCCTCCTTTAAGACACTCCTTAAAACCTACCTCTTTGACCAAGCTTTTGGTCACCTGTCCTAATATCTCCTTATGTGACTCGGTGTCAAAATTTGTTTGATAATGCTTGTATTAAGCGCCTTGGGACATTTTACTACTTTAAAGATACTGTATAAGTGCAAGTTGTTAGTCCACAGTAAGGAGTTTGAGTTGGAGGAAAACTCCTGAAATTGATATTTCACAATCACAAGATAAATATGAATGAGGAAGACCATTCAGCCCATCTTACCTGATCCATCTAGAAAAGCCCTACAGCCCTCCCATCGTAACCATTGTTTTGTAGATATTTCCAGGCTTTTTGCACCTACTATCATAGATGCAAGTCCATTTCATGTGTTGATAAATCTTGTGTGAAAAATTTCCTGGTAACAGTCCAAAATTTACCTTTTGCTGGTATGAACCCATGTCCCCTTGTCCTACTTGTATGATTTAGTTTTAAATAATTTTCTAGGTCTTTTGCATGTCATTTACAACATTATTTGTATAAGGTTCTCTCAGTTACTTCCTTTTCAAGGATCAAAAGCCTCTGCTGGAGCTCAGTTGTTTGACACTAGGGATTAGCCCCTCAGTTCTTCTCTGCATTTCCTCCAGGGCTGGATGTCTCTCTTGTGTCTCTGTGACCAGAATAGATCACTGCACTCAAGGTGTGATCTAACCAGAGTACCGTGGTTGAGCATGACTTCCTGTGTCTTATACACTGCTTTGGCTGTATAGTTAAGTATTCAGTTTTTGATTGTTTGTAATGACTGAGCGTGTTTAGTGCCAAGTCCACTAAAATCCCCATGTAGGGTTTTATAACTCTTTAGGGTACAAGAGGTAAGAATCAACTAAGACTGAAATACTTTTAAATATTTGGTTTAATTGACATTAAGACATGATAGTTTTATAGAAAGATGCTTATAACCTTATCTGGGAGTACAACTCAGAAGCAAGGTTGATCAAATCTTCCTTGGGAGACTGAGGGGTTCATTCTTCTTTGAATTGCTTCTGTATCCTAGAAATCACTATAAAATGGCTGTTTCTTTACCCTTCTGCAGCTGGCAGAACAGCTTGCTGGTGTTGGACGGTTTCTCAGTTTCCAAGGTCCAGCCAGACAGCTGTCTTATCTCTAAATTGTTAGAAGCCAGTGTCCTTCGAAAGTACAGCATATCTTTTTCTCTGAAGCAACAATAACATGCATGATACCGTTTGAACTTGATCGTTTCCCAGCATGCTGTCTGACTTTGGTTAAGTTCCATAGTTCTTTGCTCTAGTGGTGTTTCGATACAAACGATCCGTTCCTCGGTAGGCTGTTGATCCCAAACCAGCCTGCCTGTAATTTTGCCTCGATTGTGATTAACTGCACATGAATTATCCACCATTTGCTGTTCAGACTTTGTTTTCCTTAAAAACAGGTATTAAAGTCAAAAATACTCTACCTAAATCTTTTTCAATCTTGCCCCTTGCAATTTTGACACCATTTAGGGAGTACTTATGTGGACCATTTTTGTTTTTCGCTATGTGTAGTACTTTACAGTCCTCTGTTAAATTTCATCTACCATTATTCTATCCACTTAGATATCTTGGGCTTTGATGATTAGCCTCCAACAACAATCTTCCCTTGTGTCAGGTATGACTCTAGCCACTAGAAGGTTTTCCCTTTAACCCCACTGGCCTCAATTTTGCTAGGGTGCCTTGGTACCTACTTGGTGGATTGCTTCCATGACGTCTAGGCAGATACTCTCGCCTCTCCACTGGCATTCAACTCTAGTGTCCATGGCTGTGTCAGATTTGTATGAGGTCTGGAACTGAGTGTGTGAGTAGGTGTTGCATGATGGAAGTAGTCATAAATAGTGCCACCACTTCACTGGCATGTGGGAGGTGGTTGATGGGGTGCAATTGATCATGTTATATTTATCCAACTTTTGTGAATAGGACATACCTGGACAGTCTTCCATATTGTCTGTCTGGTAAATACCAGTGTCACTGCTGTACTGGAATAGCTTGGTTAGGAGTGGCTAGCTCTGCTGCACAGATAATCACACTACAGCTGGCATAGCGTCAGGGCCATAGCTTCTGTAGTTTTTGCTGTGTCCAGTGCATTTAGCCACATATTAATGTCACGTAGAGTAACCCAAATTTGTGAACACTGGGGTAAGGCCAAGTAGGATCATCCACTCAGCACTTTTGACTGAAGACACTTCAGCCTTGTCTTTTTCACTCACATGCTGGGCTCCACCATGGCTGAGGATGGGCTATTCATGAAGTGGCATTCTGTTAGCTGCCTGATTGTCCATCATTCTTGACTGGTTGTGATAGGGCCACTGTGGCTGCAGTGTGTACCATCCACAGGCTGCACTGCAGCAACTCGCCAAGGCTTCTTCGACAGCACCTCCCAAACCAGCGATCTCTACCACCTAGAAGGACAAGAGCAGCAGGCGCATGGGAACAACACCACCTGCACGTTCCCCTCCAAGTCACACACCACCCCGACTTGGAAATATATCGCCGTTCCTTCATTGTCGCTGGGTCAAAATCCTGGAACTCCCTTCCTAACAGCACTGTGGGAGAACCGTCACCACACGGACTGCAGCGGTTCAAGAAGGCGGCTCACCACCACCTTCTCGAGGGCAATTAGGGATGGGCAATAAATGCTGGCCTCGCCAGCGATGCCCACATCCCGTGAACGAATAAAAAAAAATAGAGCTTTCCTCTGATCCATTGATTGCAGAACCACTTCACTGTATCTGTAGCCTGCTGCTTTCAGTGTTTAGCATGCACATAGTCTTGTGTAGTAGCTTCAAAAGGTTGGGGTGTCATTCCAAAGTATGGCTGGTGCTGCTTTAGGCATGCCCTTCTACACTAACCATTGAGCCTCGGGTGAAGGACCGCGTTTGGCTGAGATACCCACACTAGGCCTAGAAGTAGGGTGTCAGTGGCTGCAGTAACAGGTGCGTCATTGAGGAATGCGTTGAATGATGTGTTGAGGTTCTTCTCATCAAGGTTTGTCTTCTCATCAAAGTGCAAAAACCATGTCTTTTTGTCAGTTTAGAAGCAAAGTATCGAAGTGCTCATTGTTGGAGGAACTCATTGCCGAAGTTGTGCAACTGTTGCTCCTGTAATGTTGACCATTGAAGCTTCTATGATATCCTATCTTTATATGGTTTTTAGCTGACTGTATGCTCAAAGTTATGAGAAGGCCCAGTTTGGCCACTCACTCATCGTTGCATTAATGGTGGATGGTTGATTGGACCACTCGAACCATGTGAATCCACTGTATCTTCTGCGTGTGAATCCAGGTGCATTTACGAGCTCCTTTGTTTTGAGAACCAGGTTGTTGAACATCAAAGATGTCCTGAGAACCAACATCGTTAGAACCTTCTCTACAGCTGTCATCTGATGAATATATACTGAAGAACCAGACAAGTCCATAATATTTTTCTTTTAACTCCTCACCAAAGAACCGTCTGGCGTTTTACGTGCTAATGTAGGTCTAGGGATGAACGATGCCTGACTTTTCTCCTGAACTGTCTTGCATTTAACCCAGTTTAATTTACTAACCCTCGATGAGGTTACCCGTAAGCTGCTGAGTAAGTGAACCATCAAGGAAGAAGTCAGACCACAAGTCATGCACAAATCACAACTTAAAAGTTGGATAAATGAATGCTTAATAGACGTGCATCAATGTAATGTTAAGTAGCAAACCGTTAATGGACAGTGTTACTTAACAAAACGAGTACCAAAGATTACACAGGCAATTCAGTGTATCACTAAGTCAGCATTATTGGATGCTGGGCATCATTTATATTGGTGAGTTTACTTTGTAATTCCTTGGATAGCTGACAAGTTAACAGCTTTGAATAGCCAGTCTATGAAATAGCTGAAGGCTACGTGATTAACAACGTTCAGAGCTCACACGGCCCCATCCTCACGAGCGACATAGTTGGGTTAATGTCCGTCCTTCCTCGATGCAGACATTGGCTTCTGGAGCATTGAGCCGCTGAACCCCCTTTCGGCAATGGGGTTATCTGTTTCACTTGGATCTTCAGTTACGACTGAATCCACCTTATGCAAGAGCGGCGATATCCGAGCTGGCTTCACTCTTTCCTTTCTCTGACCTCAGGCACTGGTAAAGTTAAGTGACATTTTTTTCACTTGTAATTGGCTGCTATTTTACTCCCTTGTCCTAGTATGCAGTCCCAGTAAAGGCACCTTTGTGTCTGCTAGGTAAAGATTCTTACAGAACAAAGAAACTAAGTGAAATAACAGAGAGGGGTAGATACTGCTACTTCTACAAAGACAGAATGAGTCAGCTTGCTCTCTTTAGAAGAAGATTACTATATACTGTATACTACTGCTCCTACTATTGATTATCTAACACTGACAAACCTGAGGGGTGCAGAACACTCTATTTTGATATCTTTAAAGGGAGGACTTCCCTTTAAAGATATGTAACCAATCAAGATGATGGTGCCAGAAGGTCTTCTGGCAATCAAACCTGATAAATGTGGAGTCCTGTGGCTGTCATTGACTCGCTAGAACATAAATTTCCCCCCAGCACCACAGACTTTATATCTACAGTTTTTACCACCCCCCTCTACTGATCTTGTATTTCTTGAATTTTTTTCACACAAATGGGGAGAGGTGAATCTTTGTTCCATTAGGTGTTACTTAAGTGGTTTGAGTTAGGGGTAATGGCTTCTCATACTAGTAAAGGATGCCTCTAGTATAAACATGGTCCTTTCTGGAGTCATTATTAGGACCTCTTATGGTTTTAATTGTTTTATGGTCTTTAGCTTAGATTTTATGGCCAAATTATCTGGGAAACTCCATGGCTAAAAGCCTGGGTGATGGTTAGCTTCCCTTTTTATACCAAAAACCTTTTCGCAGCATTAAATTCAATAGCTGAACTCCATTTGTGTGGTTAGCTTTCAAGCCAAAACTCCATTTTAGGCATACTTTAGGTCATTTTCCCTTCAAAGGCATTCTTCAGGCAATTTACAGTGCACTGTTCCTACAAGTCGACTCAGCAACAACTGTTGATCCTAACTCTTTATTTTCTGTCTGTTAACCAACTTGCTATCCTGCTACTGTTCCTCTTCTACCAACACCTGAACTTTTCTCAAAATCCTTTATCGAACGCCTTCTGAAAATCCAACTAGCTTTGACATATTTTGATATATTAAGGTTTTATTTTAATTTGTGGAGTAACCTTTTACATTGAACTCTTTCTGCTAATAAATGTTTGGTATTTTGGTAATTTAGACAAAATCACTGTACAGCTCTCGTGAAGTATTTAAATTTTGAATTGCTTTGAATTTCTTTTATATGTTTAATCTCTGAGTTTTGCTCTCTATTCTGTATATGTAGCCAAGGATCCTGAAGTAACTGATGATTGGTTTGATGCAGAAGAGAATTTCACTGCTTCTAGTGGCTCCAACTCTCTGCAAGGGAAGGTGAACAATAAAGATGGAACCATGACCGCAGAAGAAGATGGGACAAGAAGTGATGCATGTAAGAGAAAAGGATCATAACCAAAATACCTCAATAGGGAGCAAATTGCCAGTAGATTTAGCCCTGTAAACTGTTCAAACAAGACATTATTGTCTATTGAGTACATAGTGTTACTTAACTTTTAAGAAGTTACAGCTGCCCCTAATAAGCTGCTCCTCACTACTCCTCCAGCTGGTAGAACAAATTGTTGGTGGTATTAGTCTAGGTTCTTCTCGGTAGGGCACGCTACCTATTGACTTGGTTAAGGGCTGGATAAAGCTCAACTAGCAAAACTGGGGAGAATTGCACGTAGCTCTGGCATGGCTTGAAACTTGGGTAAAGTGTGATGAATGTTTGAATGTAGCTGTAAGCAAGATAATGTGTTCTAATATAAACATTTTTATTTTTAATTTTCTTTTCTTCCCCGCCCCCCCACCCCAACATAACCAAATGCAATGTTAAAATATTTGCCATGTTTCCTCACTGGAACTTAATGACTGGTTTAAAGATGGGAGGAAGTTGCAAAAAATTTGTGTTCTTTTTCAGCAATGGAAAGTCCAAGGTGTGGAGGTCATTCATACCATGGCACCTGGTGCTGAACTGGATCACTTTGCATACCAGCCATTTACCAAGAAAGTTGACCATGTGAGAGAATTGGGCTGGGAGGAAGCCAGACTCATGCCACTTGTGCAGTATTTCCCTAGACCAGCTTAGGACAGGTTGGCACTGAAGGGGCCTGATTGCCGCCTTGTGAAGGAGCATTCTGCTGCTGGAGAATAGGTGCAGCTATGGAAATGATGGAGTGAGATCTGGGTGACATTATCAGTTCTAAACTCTGACATTTGCGCACTAGGATCTGCTATTCTAACTTAAGCCACAGTAAGCCTTGAAACTTAAAACAGCAGTCGAGGAAGGATCTTAAAAGATGAATTGCTGTGTTTCATTGTGCTGTAGATAGATGCTCATACTTTATATTGGATTGATCCAATGTCACATTTTTTTGCACTTTATTTTGGCGGCTTCTGGCTTCGTTTGGATGTCCCCCTTGAGACTTTCTTTGGGGAGTTTCTCTAAAATGAAAGGGAAGGCTGCAAAACATCTTCCCCATAGGGATTCCCCTCTTATTTGGAGAAAGAGGAACAGCAACAATTTGCATTTATATAGCAACTTTAATTAGTAAAACGTCCCAAGGTGCTGCACAGGTTATCAAACAAAATTTGACACCAAGCCACATAGAGATATTAGGACAGGTGACTAAAAGCTTGTTCAAAGAGGGAGATTTTAAGGAGTAAGCGAGACGGAGAGGTTTAGGGGGGGAATTCCAGAGCTTAGGGCCTAGGCAGCTGAAGGCACAGCCGCCATTGGTGGAGCACTGAACATCGGGGATGTGCAAGAGGCTAGAATTGGAGGAACGTAGAGATCTTAGAGGGTTGTAAGGTTGGAGGAGATTCAGAGTTAGGGAGGGGCGAGGCCATGGAGGGGTTTGAAACAACGATGAGCATTTTAAAATCAAGGCTGCCCGATCTGGGAGCCAATGTAGGTCAGCGAACACGGGTGATGGGTGAACGGGACTTGCTGCGAGTTAGTATATGGGCAGCAGAGCTTTGGATGAGCTCAAGTTTACGGAGGGTGGAACATGGGAGGCCGGCGGGAGACCGGCAAGGAGACTATTGGAATAATCGAGTCTAGAGGTAACAAAGGCATGGATGAGGATTTCAGCAGCTGGTGAGCTGAAGCAGGGGCAGAGACAGGCGATATTACGTAGGTTGAAGTTGGCGATCTTGGTGATGGAGAGGGTATGGGATCGGAAGCTTAGCTCAGGGTCAAATAGGACGCCAAGATTGCGAATGGTCTGATTCAGCCTCACAGTGGCCAGGGAGGGGGATTGGGTCGTTGACTAGGGAGCAGAGTTTGTGGCAGGGACCGAAGATAATGGCTTCGGTCTTCCCAATATTTAGTTGGAGGAAATTTTTGCTCATCCTTGGAACAGAGAAGTTTGAGAGAAGATTTGATAGAGGTGTTCAAAATCATGCAGGGTCTAGACACAGTGGATAGAGAGAAACTGTTCCCATTGGCGGAAGGGTTAAGAACCAGATGGCATCGATTTAAGATGATTAGCTAAAGAACCAAAGGTGATATGAGGAAAAACATTTTTACACAGCGAGTAGTTAGGATCTGGAGCGCACTGCCCGAGGGGGTGGTGGAGGCAGATTCAATCATGGCCTTTGAAAGGGAACTGGATAGGTACTTGAAACGAAAAAATGTGCAGGGCTACGGGGATAGGGCAGGGCAGTGGGGCTAGCTGGATTGCTCATGCATAGAGCTAGCGTGGACTCGAATTTAAATGGCCTCCTTCCGAGCTGTAACCTTCTATGATTCTATGGTTCTATCCAATACAGCAGGCTATCCAGGAAACTGGGCTTAATGAGCAGCACGTGTGGAACCAGAGCCTCTTGCCGATACCTAACCACCAGGGTGTATAAATCCAGAATTCCTCAGTATATCCATGGTGTTATGTGTCAGAGATCTCTGTTCTGTGGAACGGGTGCAGAAGTTCTGAAGCTGCCCCTTGTTCCACGATGCTCTGCCTTGTAAAGAAGTCCTCTGTGATAGTGCTGCAATAAATGCCACTGGACTCTACCATCATTCCTGCCATATGTCGCATATCTTCAGAGTCCTTACCTTCATATGGTTCAGAAACTACAAGCATTTGGCTTTTCATGGCAAGACCCCTGAGGTCATCGCCCGAGTGCTCAACAACCAGCGTTTGACATCTCCTAAGTCTCTACTCAGATATGCTCCAATACCTCATCCTCTGGATTCCTTGTGAGTTGTGAATCATCTTATGTCAATTCGTCATCTAGATTTTCTTTCACCCCAAGTTAACCTTTCTGGGCTGATGAATACAAGTGACAGGGTTCGTGACAGAGTGGGCCATTGTCTGCTGGCAGTGCCAGATAGTGAAGATCCTGGCATTGGTTTGTTTTCTCTGTCTTTCTCTCTTTCCCCCTCCCCCCCCCCCCTCCGCTCGCTCTGGAGCTGCTGCTATCCCCCCCCCCCCTTCTGTACAAATGAGATGTATTAAGTTTTGTGCTTCCAGTTTTTCTTTCCTGTCAGTTTCATGTAAGGGTTCTCTGAGTACGAGCCTTGAAAAGGAGAAACAATTTCTGATCGTTCACCATTAGCAGAAACTATCTGGGTGTATGACCCCGCACGGCTCTGTCTCCACAGCGTTTAACTGAGAGAGATCCTAGGATTTGCATTGCCTCGTCCTCCTGTAGCCTATCCTTCCTTCTCAGGAATTGTGCGCAATCTTTTCCTGCAGGACAAAAGAATGCTAGTTATTGTCAGTCACAGATAGTTGAACTTGACAACTATTTTAGAATTCTCATCAGTTCTCCTATGGAATTCCCACAGAGATATTGAGGTTTCAGTAAGGTTGCCAACTCAAGTTGGACGTATTCCAGGAGGTTTCATCAAATGACCTCCAGCCTCCAACTGCCCTGCCTCCCGCTCCTGCCTGATCGGTTAGTTAACCAAAGTAGGTACGTTGACTGATTAGATGCGGCTACCGTTATCCAGTCGGGCAGCAGCCTCATTTTGCTTCACTTCCAGTGTCCATGATAATCCTGTCTCCACAACATCTGGTTGAGGTTCACCTCTCTCCGCCCCCACCTGTCACTCAGACCCCACTCCACAATCTGATTGGCTGTTGATGAGCGTGGAGCCAGGCAGAAGGGTGTGATTGAAGGATGTGGCTATCAATCAGATTGGGGGAGAGGAGTGGAGGCGGTCATGGCTTCTAACTCGTGCTGCTCGAAGAATATCCTCAACTTGGGAGTAGAATCAGAGGCATTATAGGGACAGAGTGAGGATATTCTTCGAGCAGCTGTGTCTGGGTGATTGTTTAATTCCAGGACAGTCAGCAATGGGGGGTGGTTGGCAACTCCAGGCTTCAATGGCCATTGCGTGCGTTGCAGGATGCTGTATCCATTTAACTGAAATCTTCCATGTGCAGGTGTCACTATAGATCATTTAGTGCACAGCCTGATATCCTTAGATTTGTGAATGCACTTTAAGGCTAAATATAGATCTTCTGCCTGAAATATACATTAACAGCAGCTTGCAGATTTCACACGGACTTTTGCTGACCTTGAGGTCATTAAACCTCGTCCTGCATTGGACAGGGGCCCTGGGGGTTCGGGAGTTACCACTCCCTTCCCCATAGGTGTGTAATTGGCAAGTGAATTTCAATAAATGAGTGTGAGGTGGTGCATTTTGTTAGGAAGAATAAGGAGGCCATGTACTCTTGGAAAATAAGAGTCTAAATGGGATAGAGGAGCAAAGGGATCTAGAGGTACAGATACATTAATCACTAAAAGTAACAATACAGGTTAATAAGGCCATAAAAAAAGGCAAATCAAGCACTGGGTTCATTTCTAGAGGGATAGAATTGAAAAGGAGAGAAGTTATGTTCAACTTGTGCAGAACCTTGGTTAGACCACACTTGGAGTATTGTGCACAGTTCTGGTCTCCATTTTATAGAAAGGATATAGAGGCATTGGTGAGGGTGTAAAAAAGATTCACAAGGATGATACCAGAACTGAGAGGATATACTTATCAGAAAAGGCTGAACAGGCTGGGGCTGTTCTCTAGAAAAGAGAAGGCTGAGGGGTGACCTGATAGAGGTCTTTAAGATCATGAAAGGGTTTGATAGGGTAGACGTAGAGAAAATGTTTCCACTTGTGGGGAGGTCATAAATATAAAATGGTTGCTAATAAATCCAGTCGGAAATTCAGGGGAAACTTTTTTACCCTAAGAGTGGGGAACGTGCTACCTACCATAAGGAGTAGTTGAGGCAAATAGCATTGATGCATTTAAGGACAAACTAGATAATCATGAGGGAGACAGGAATGGAAGGGTATGCTGATAGGGTTAGGTGAAGAGGGGTGGGAGGAGGCTCGTGTGGAACATCACCGGTGGCGTAGACTAGTTGGGCCGAATGGCCTGTTTCTGTGCTGTAGTTTCCATGTAACTTGATATTTTATCTGCTATGTTGGCAGGTCTCTCTCCATCCACTCGCCCTATTCTATCCACCCCCACCCCAACGATCGCAGGCAGAATCATACTTAAATAATTCTCAGAAGTTCCAGGCTCTCTTCCTGCTTCCTTTTTGATTCATGGATTGAAATTGCTAAATGCTGGTATAGCTTTAAGTGCAGCACTTCCACTTCCTCCACTGTTCTTCCCACGCCACCCGCCTAGAATTTCCCAGACCTCCTGGGAATTTAGGAAAGGGCCAAGTCAGAGTTGGGCCGGTTGCGCGGGCTGGACTCCCACGCCCTGCAATTTGGGTGATGGATCGCAGGACTTGAAATTTCAGCACTTTACTTTCTCCCCCACTGCCAGTTTCTCCCCTCTCCTGTAAGTACTAATTCTGGGATCCTTTTCCACAGGTGTTGGTTGTATGTCAGTCAGGTGGTCATTCTTCACTTGTGAACTTGGATGGCTATTTGGTTCCTGGGGAGTATCACAGTTGAGCTCAGTTCTGATTGACCACAAGACCACACCACTTTTTGTAATGCTGCAGTGATTTGTGTAAGATGCAAGCCATGTCTGTTCATTTGTTAAATGTTTTAATGGATTGTTTTTTAAAAAATATTTTTTTCACAGCTGTTCCTATCAATAAATCTGTGGAAAAGGAGACTGCTCAAACATGTTACATTTACATAGATGGGTTACCCAGAACAGTAACAGAGGTAATGGATGCTATAATGGCTTTAATTGTAAATGCAGCTTAATCTCATTTCCTCTGTAAAGATGTAAGGCTGGAAATTATGATCTTGTTCTCGAGTTTAACGCACTAATACCAAATTCTTCTGCATTGTTTTAGCATAGGTAGTGACCCATTTAAAATAAATTAAGTACTCATATTAAAAACAGTGTAGAGAGGAATCTGGCATATGTTCAATGCTGGCATGAGAGCATCGCCAGTGACCATTTCTGTCCTGTGGGTGATCACAGTATTCATGTAACAGTAAGAATTTCTCTTCTGCTTTTC
This sequence comes from Heptranchias perlo, assembly GCF_035084215.1. Classification (NCBI taxonomy): domain Eukaryota; kingdom Metazoa; phylum Chordata; class Chondrichthyes; order Hexanchiformes; family Hexanchidae; genus Heptranchias; species Heptranchias perlo. Next base: position 95,602,641 of record NC_090331.1, on the reverse strand, counting down.
CTAGACGGAATTAAGAAGGCTTTTTCAGAAGTACCAGGTATCTGGAATTTGGCTTTGCAGTTTGCATAGTGAATACAGGTAATCTATCTGAAAGATTTGCTTCTGGACGCATCACTGTTGTTTGTTGTTGGATCAGATTGGGGGATGACAAAGTGGTTGCCCGCTCTGTGAAGTTCTGTCAGGACCTTTACTTAGGTTGGGGGTTGCCACAGTAGAACTACATTTCAAGTTGGGATTCCCCAAATACAGGGCACTTGTCTGTCTGGATCACTTGGGAAGGTCTTCACTTGACATTGGCCTGTTTACTTTGTATAATACTGTAAACTAAGAACTCCGTCGCCATTTTCAAAATTTTCCCTATAATGCTTCCAACCCACACTCCAACTTGACGCTGAATGCTTCAGGTTTCTTCTGTTTCCTCGAGTTGGTTTGTCCTTACCCCAGATTACTATTTCAAGTTGCTTGTGGTTTCAGTCTCAAATTTTATCCTTGCTCTTTCCATATTTAATCTTGACAATAAACAAGTCAGATATGGGAAGCTATTCTAGTTCCCTCCAACCATACTAGAGCTTTGTGACCATTACTATACATTAACTCTGCAGATGGTCAGTGCATGTTTTGGGCTGGTCAGTGATATCTGTTAATGACACTACGATAAAGAACCAACAACATCAAAAACACATTATCTGTTAATTCACCTCATTGCTGATTGGCACCTTGCTGTGTGCATACTGGCTGCTGCATTTGCCTACATTATAACAGTGACTACACTTCAAAAGTACTTCGTTGCTGTGAAGTGCTTCGAGATGTTTGACCATGAAAGCTGCTATATAAATGCCGTTCTTTTCTTTTAAGCAGCAACACCTACCAGTAAACAGTTTGTTGCAATATTCAGTTTCTTGTCTTCCTTACAGGATCACCCTGGAAACGTGTCTGTATCCTCCTTTTGGAGCCAGTCCATATTAGTTTTGTCTGCATTATTAAATTGGGAGCTGTTGCATGCATTAGTAATTTAGCTCATTTCTAGCAGTTAAGAGATTCAGCTGAGCAGGAATTTGAATTCAAAAACACACAATCTCAACTAAAATTGGAATTTGAAAACAGTTTTTTGTTATACTTGGAGAGTGAATTAAAATGAGAGCTAGGAGGGAACTTTTTCCACCAAAGGTTGTGAAATAACCAGGGAAGGAGCCTATTTGTACTGTACCCTTCAATTACTTATATTTCTGGAGGGAGTAATGATTGAGGGATATGGTGTAAAGGTGGGGCTAATCTATCAAAAAGTGAGGGGCTTGTTTGTGCCTTAATGGCCTTTTTCCATTTTAAAGATAAGGATGAGAAAAGGCCATTCAGCCCATCAAAGCTCTCCCCTTTGGTACTTACATCTCCCATTTTATCATCCAGCTGTATTTTGATCATCCCTGATGTTTTTGTTCCTATTACCCTGCCTGGCAGATTATTCCAAATAACCATTTGAGTAAAGAATTTATTTCTAATTCTGTTTTAATTTTACTTTTCACTGGTTTCACATGTATTTCCTGTGGTCCTACTTAGCTTATTTTTGAAGTAATATCCTGAGTTTACCTTATCTGTACTAAATTTTTTCAAAACATCAGTGAGGTCCCACCTTAACAACAACTTGCCTGCTTATAGCGCCTTTTAACAGAGAAAAACGTCCTAGTGAGCTTCACAGGAGTGTAATCAGACAAAAGTTGATACTAAGCCAAAGAAGGAGATATTAGCACCATCTCTTTAAATTATAGAGCTTTTGATTCTCTAATTCTTCCTCATAGTTCATTCCTTTTACACTCTAACAGTCTTGTTGCTCTCTCTCTGCACCCTCTTTATGTTTGTATCTTTTTGTGGAGAATTGAATTCAGTATTCTAACTGGTCCAAGCAACACATTGTAGAGCCTCAGCAAAATCTCTAAATTTGCTCTCTGCTGTTCTGGCTATTCTAGCATTTTATTTGTCAAAACCTTCTGAAAGCCCTCATAAACTATATGGTAGAGAATTTGGCCAGATTTTGATGCCAAAATAATGGTGAGGCTAATTATTTATGTATAAATGGCAAAACAACTTTAGGCGAGGCATAGATACACGGTTAAATGCGAATATCCAAAAGTTGCTGTCCGAGTTGCGCCACTCCACCATTAGTTGCGGGAAAATGGCATTTCGCTGTCTGCCTCACCATTGACATGCATTGAATGTCGTGAAGTTGCTGTATTTGGGTGTTAGACATGAACTAAACTCATTACAGATATTTAGGGCTAAATGATAAGTGTTAATGACCTCTGGCATCTAAAATTAACTATTGTAAGTGTGAAGTCTCATTCCTTCAGGTTATGAATTGTCTTAGGAGATTTTAAAAATGTTAGAGTTAAAAAGAAAAAAATTTCTTTTTTTTTTCTCAATCCAATCTTTCTTTCCCTCTTTATTTCCCTTTCTGTATGTGATTTGACGTTGAATTCACCCCCTTTAATTCACCCTCAGTCCTTCCGCTGTTTATTTCCCAAACTTAAATCTGATTGGTTAAGGAGATACCCAGCTGCTTGCTCTGTTCATTCAGGTCCCAGATGCCCTGTTTCCCTTGCTGTGCCGTTATCAGCTCACACTTCCAGCAACTTAGAGGACAAAAATTTTTTGAGCTGAAGGATGCAGGGGCAAATCTAACAGCAGATGCTGTTCGATGCCCTGCTACAGCAAAATATGGCCCAATGTATTTTTTTATCTGTAACATCCTTAAACAAGCAAAGGAGCTGTCTCATGGAGGATCTTCCCATTTTAAATCCATGCTGCTTGTTTAATAGCTTGCTGCAATCTATCCTTTAGAATAGGTTCCATTATTTTATTGGTGTCGAGTTGTAAGCCAGGTTGAAGTTCTTTTGTGCCTAAACTTAAACATCTTATTCAAACCATTTCCCAGTGTAAAAGTTTTGTTTCTGCTCTGCCAGGTGTGGCGTTCTAAGAGTTGCCTCTCCCAATTTTGCCAAGTTGGCAATGGAGGAAATGAATGGAAGAGAATATCATGGGAAGCCTATTAAAGTCCATCTGGCAAAAATCTCAGGAGATCACATGTTATCTGTGCTTAAAAATAATTCACAGCCTCCACTAAAGGTGCACCGTCTGATGCAGGACCATGCTGCCAAGGACACTAACTCCAAAGCGGACAGTCAGTGGGAGTCTTGTTCTGTACCACTGACAACAAGAGTTCTTAATGCAGCTTCTCATAAGGTATTGAAGGCAGAAAGAACTAAAATGTTGCATTATTTGCTGCTATGTATGTCTGTTGGGTGAGGGAAATTTTGTTTAAGATTAGAGGCAATCATTTTATTTGTATGTATGTACATTGTTGTATAGAGAAAGACCTCTAGGCATTAGAAAGGGTGCCACAGGGCAAGTAAACTTATATCTGGGATTAAGAACCGGCTGTGGAAGCTGGGTATGTTTACAAGAGAAGAGAAAGCTCAGGAGTGATCTTATAAAAGGATTCAAATTCTAAAGGCTATTGATGAGGTAAATGTCAAAATGCTTAACATAGTCACAGATTCTACAACAAGAGGGCGTAATCTCTTGGAAGAGAGAGGATAAAAAGATTTAACTACTTTACACCGAGGGTGGTGAACGTATGGAATAGATTGTCCAGGGAGGCATGGGGGCTGATTGTATCAGCAAATTCAAAACAGGACATACTGCAGCAACTCACCAAGGTTACTTCAACAGCACCTCTCTTCCCATGATTTTACCACTATCAGGACTTGGACTTGTGTCACCATTCCTTCATCTTCACTGGGTCAGTATCATGGAATTTTCTTCCTAACAATACAAGGGAGCACAGACAGTACAAGGACTGCACTGAGTTAAATAGAAGGCCCACTATCTTCTCAGAGCAACTGGGGATGGGCAATAAATGCCTTTGACAAGGTACCACAGAGAAGACTATTGGAGAAGATTAAGGGGTATGGAATTTTAAAAAAATAATTCTGGGGATGGGGCATCGCTAGCAAGGCCAGCATTTATTGCCCATTCCTAGTTGCCCCTTGAGAAGGTGGTGCTGAGCCACCTTCTTGAATTGCTGCAGACCGTGTGGTGATGGTACTCCCACAGTGCCGTTGGGTACGAAGTTCAAGGGTTTTGACCCAGCGACCATGATATATGTCCAAGTCGGAATTATATGTTACATGCAGGTGGTGTTGTTCCCATACACCTGCTGCCCTTGTCCTCCAGGTGGTGGAGGTTATGGGTTTGGGAGGTGCTGTCGAAGAAGCCTTGGCGAGTTGCAGTAATGGATCCTGTGGACAGCACACACTGCACCCACAGTGCGCCGGTGATGGAGGGAGTGGATATTTAAGGTGGTGGATGGGCTGCCGATCAAGCGGGCTGCTTTGTCCTGGATGGTGCCTGGCTTCTTGAGTGTTGTTGCAGCTGCTGCCATTCAGGCAAGTGGAGAGTATTCCATCACACTCCTGAATTGTGACTTGCAGGTATGGAGAGGCTTTGGGGCGTCAGGAGGTGAGCCACTGGCCACAGAATACCTAGCCTCTGACCTGCTCTAGTAGCCACGGCATTTATGTGGCTGGTCCAGTTCAGTTTCTGGTCAATGGTGACCCCCAGGATGATGATGATGGTGGAGGGTTCGGTGATGGTAATGCTGTTGTATGTTAAGGGAATGTGGTTACACTCTTGTTGAAAGGTCATTGCCTGGCATTTGTATGATGTGAATGTTAACTGCCACTTAGCAGCCCAAGCCTGAATGTTGTCCAGGTCTTGCGTGCAGATACGGACTGCTTCATTATCTGAGGGATTAAAAAATGTAACTGAACAGCTCCACTTCTGACCGTATAATGGGGGGAGGGCGGTTGATGAAACAGCTGAAGACAGTTGGGCCTCGGACACTGCCCGGAGGAACTCCTGCGGCGATGTCCTGGGGCCTTCAACAACCACAACTATCTTCCTTTGTTCTCGGTATGACTCCAGCCGCTTGAGTTTTCCCCTGATCCCCATTGACTTCAGTTTCATTAGGGCTTCTTTGTGCCACACTCTGACGAATGCTGCTTCAATGTTGAGGGTCATCGCTCTCGCTTCCACTCTGGAATTCATCTATTTTGTCCATGTTTGGACCAAGGCTGTAATGAGATCTGGAGCCGGGTAGTCCTGGCAGAACGCAAACTGAGCATCGGTGAGCAGGTTATTGGTGATTACGTGCCGCTTGATACGTTATTCCATCGTGTCGGTTCTCTCACCATTTGCCGCAAGCCCAGTCTGGCAGCTATGTCCTTCAGGACTCAATGAGCTTGGTCGGTGGTGGTACTACTGAGCCACTCTTGTTGATGGACATGCAGTTTCTGACTGATTTTACTGGTGCCTTGTTAGTCTTAGAGAAAAACAGCCATTCTCCTGTTGTTCCATTGAAGAAGAATTTCAGTTCCATGATTTCATAACACCCTTAGATTTGCTTCTCTTGTGTTTAGATTTTGGTAGACTTATGTAAAATGCTTTGAGTTTCAAATGTTGACTGCAAAAGTTCCAGTGATCTTGTGAAAGTTGGAGCAGATCTTGCAGACAAGGAAACTTAAGGTTATCTTGCTTAAACTAAGAGGAGATACACATCTAGGGGAAGAATTTTAAACTTGAATATTAAGTCAGTGTATAGGGCTCCTACTTCACAAACCCGTACTGCACGAAGAGATGCATTAAAGAGTCGGTCCTGAAAGCCCCCCCGAAGAAATGTCCTTAGCAGATAGATTAAAGCCACTTCTGGATCTGGCCACCCTTTGGGGTCATTTCTGGGATTGCCTTTTCTGGTGCTATTACCTCAGACAGCTCCTTATTCGGATTTCCAATTGCTTCACTTCCAGGACGACGTGGATGTGATCCAGGCATGTTAACAGAACAGGGTGCCCTGGGCAGCAAAAGTATCAGTAGGATTCTTTGCAGTCTAAATCACATTAACCATGGGTGAAAGTGTGTTGTGTGTTTTGGCACCAGTCTGAAATTTGGACAAGTTTTACCCTGTTCAACTGATAAATCTGCTCTTATTTAAGTGCCCTGGAATTATATGCTTGTGCTCCAAGCGCAGAGTTTCTTGGATTTCTTCGAAGCATGTGCTGGGTTCTTTTCTTTTATAGAGGACTTCACATCTTTATATTTGGAATATCACTGAGCAGTCCAGACTCTAGCTAAAGTGAAAAAAGAGTTTTATCAGTCACTGTGACTTCCACTAAGTTTATCCATCCTGGGTAGAGTTGATGATTTGGATCCCCCAAACCTAATCTGTGGTAAGACCATAAAGGAAATGAAAGGAGAAATCCAGGAAATACCAATGATTAAGTCAGGAGACAATGCTTCATGGATGGCCAGCAAGAACATATTTAAAACAGGAGATTTTTGATCGTTGAACTCGTCAAGAGTACTGCCCAGGGGGTGAGTGTCCAAAATCAATATTGTCTTGATCTCTTCTCTGCCTTCTTCGCCCGCCCAAAAAAAGTAACAGGTCACCAGAGTTACCTTAACTGAAGAAAAGTGTAACACCTCTACATATGCTGGAACAGACCGTACCAGGTAATGTGTAGTGGGGTTGATTGGCCAATGCTGCTTACCAGTGATCATCCTGGAACTGAGCATAAATCTTCAAAACAATGCCTAGCAATTAGAAGTGTAAAGAGGAAGTGAACATGACTTTCTGGAAGTATGATTCGCTTGTAAAATGGCAGTCACATGGTTCTGTCTCAGGAGTCTCATCAACGGACGTGTGCCTATAATTATCTATTTTTGATTCTCAGACTAATTGATTTACCATGGTATATTGAGTGATTGCATATATCACGTGAACCTTGCATAACGAGTGACGCTAGCTCTTCAACTGGAGCTGACCACTCCAATGCTTTTCCCCAGATCCTTTTATATAATGCCTCAAGAGTAAAGCATTCCATGTTCTAATAACCCTCCGTTGTGAAAAATTTCTTCTAACTTCCCCTTAAACTAAAAAATACTGAGCAGTCTGCAACTCTGGATTAAGAGCTTTTACTCAATCAAGTTCAAAGACAAAGTCACTGTGCAGTAACAGTTCACACCTGAGAGCTAATTTTCTAAATTTGAACCACATCTACTAGGAGTGCCTATTGGTTAATAGCAATGAGTTCTCATGATTTTCCATTCACATGTATGGAAATCACACACGTAATAGTGCCTGTGATTTCCCAGTATGTGCTCTCTGATCGCAACTCCATACATTACCATACATATTTATTGATGCTTTGAACAAATATTATGAAATGAGCACAGAGGATAGTTTTCCACATCCCGACTTTATGATAATACTGTTGTCCAATATGTTCGCCACTAGCCACAGGTGGCTAATTAGGAATCCAGATGTGGCTAATTGCATTTCTGATTTGTAAATAAAAATGAATAATCGACACCGTTTGATATCTATGCTCATTCACATGGTGTACACATGTGCATTTAATCTTTTTGTGTGTTTGTTAACATAGTAAGACAAAAGGTAGTGTGTTTTTTGATTGCTGAGAGTGCTTTACTTGGTTACTGAATGGTGGTAGATTTTCAGTAAATATACACGTGAAATACATACGCTCACACAATACAGGTAAATGTAAGGAGTTTTCTACTAAAATTAATGCATGTGACTAAAATAGTGTTGCTGTAGCCGCACTTATGGCTAGTCAGCAATTTCTGTTGGATAACACTGGTTTATAAGATTGGATCTGGCTTGCAGACAGGTAGGCTGCAGGTTCCATCTTCTAGTTTAATAAAGTAAGTTCCATCTTAAGTCTAATAATTTCTAAAACACATTCATCCTGTGGATCTAAAGCCATATTTAAAAAAATATATAGTATTTTTTTCTCTCTTGATACTTGATATCTCTGTTTTTAATCATTAAATGCCTGGGTCCACAAAGAACCTCTTGTTACATGAATATTTCGTATATTGAGTACCCCTCGGTGCATCAATTATACTGTGGTCCATTGATTATCCCTTGGTCCATCAATTATATCTTATTCGTTTGATTGGAACTTGGTCAACCCAGTGCCCTTTGGTAATTGCAATTACACCTTGTTACATTAGGCATCCTTGTTCAATTTATTATATCTTGTTCAGCTATTATGTGGTGAGTTGTATATCTCTTGGTACATTGATTATTCCTTTGTCCGTCCATGACACTTCAGTACATCAGAAACGGCTTGATCCATCAAGCACCCCGTGCTCAATTAATTATATCTTGGTCTATAGAGCAGGCTTTGGCCTATCTATGTACCACTGTATTATCAGTACATTGAGATTGTCTGGGCATATCGAGTGTCCCTTAATGTATCGGATATTGTGTCCCTTGGTGTATTGAGATTGCGTCCCTTGGTATTTCAAGATCGAGTGTCCCTTAGTGTGTTCAATATTAGGCGTGCCAAGTTACCTTTTAAAAACTGCCTCGTGGTGTGTAATTCGGTGGTAATAACATATGTAGCCATCACAGAAAATCCTTGAATTTCCTAAACTGGTTTTCATATATGTTACCAGATGAACAGAAGGAAATATAAACAGATGCAGTGCCTACAGGACACCCCCACAGCAACAGGGACGTTCATTCCCCCAAACTCTGCTAATTTAAGTAGTTTCAACAAACTAATGAAGACTCTCATGGAAATGCATCCTGAAGCAAACAGGTCAGAAAATGAGTCGAGTTTTTACAGTACATACCTAATCTAGAATAAACTGTCTCCAGTACATTCTTTAACATTTCAAAACCTGCTGTTCTGAAAATGCATTTCCTCTGCAAAGCTCTTAATTTTTTTTTTTAAGTGTTTATTTAATATTGCTACTTTTAATTAGTACTTTTAACTTGTCATTGAATTATTAAAGTATATTTAATCTGTATAGGTAAATGATGGTACTTTTATCAGTCTGGACTTTCAGATACCAGTTGGTATCCTATCTTGTAATTAGTATTAGCAGACAAAATGAGTGCTCAACAGCACTTTTACAAGGTAAACATGACTTCTCCTTCCAATTTTTTCCCCCTCCTCCTCCCTTGATGGTACCGACTTCCATATGTTATGGTTCCACAGTGCTGGCAGTATGCCAGTATCTCGCCATTCTTCACACGCGAACCTAGAAAGAGAGTCTTGGCAGGCTATTTAACCATGGGGGCATCACAGCCAAACCCAGTCCTGTTCTTGACTGATGTCCACATGCAGACTTTCCAAAAGAATCACAAGATAGTGGCCAGAGGTGGGAACCCTGGCTTATTCTCCCCTCCCTAGCTTGAGGGTACTGAGGCCAATTGCAACACTACTACTGTTGCAGCCGAGGTCAGCTAACTAGACCCAAGCTTGGGGATTGACCAGTGACTTTCTGATTCGTCTAGCTCACTTACACATTTGCCTTACCAACTGAGCATTTAAGGGAGATTAGGCTACGGCATGCTTTACAGGATGGAACATAATGCATGTTTTCAGCAGTGCATCCTTATGAGGATATACTTTAACTTTCTATCAATATTCCCACATTACTCCATTGATGATGTAATTTGTGCTTATAATTATTTTTAGGGATGATATCATTCAAGCATTGAAGGAAGTGAAAGCAAATAACAAGGGTTTTCTGAGTGGCTTGGCTCTAAACACGATTGTACAACTGGCATCTGATATCTTGAAAAGGCACTTGACTACAAATGGCAAAGAATAAAGGGTATGTGTTTACAGTGTCCATCATTCTATCTTGCTACCGATGTTAAACTGAAATAGTGTCTCGTAACTGGGCTGTGTTTCAAGTGGATTTTTAAATATATATCCAGATGTGTGGTGCAGGCTTTTTCCTCAGACTGGGTTGCATCAGATCGCGATAAGATGAGGCACAGACTGAGACAAAGAAACACAGCTGTCAAACGTATCAAGCCTTTTAAAACGTGAGGCTGGGGATGAAATCGGTCTACGTCAGATGCGTGAAACGGGCTCAGTGGAGGACTTCAGTGGAAAAGAAAATCAGGCGCAGTGTAAAACTGGCTACCAATTTGCCATGAGCTGATTTCGGGCTGCTTGTTTTCGTTTGAACCCATACTTTTCCAAGTGCCAATTCATTTTGTCCCAGATTATTGTCTCAAAGTTTCCCCACCATTGACATTAGGCTGACTGGACTGTAATTGCAGGGCTTATCCCTCTCCCTTTTTTGGACAGCGGTGTAACATTTGCAATCCTCTAGTACTGCCCCTATATCGAAGAAGGATTGGAAGATTGTGGCCAGAGCCTCTGCAATTTCTACCCTTACTTCCCTCAGTAACCTAGCATGCATCCCATCTGGACTGGGTGACTTTTCTACTTTGAGTACTGCCATTCTTTTAAGTACCTCCTGTTAATCTATTTTCATCCTATCCAATATCGCTACTACCTCCTCTTTTACTGCTACAATGGCAGCATCCTCTTTAATGAAGACGGATGTGAAGGACTCATTTAATATCTCAGCCATGCCCTCTGCCTCCACAAGAAGATCTTTTTCTCCCTAATCGGCCTCACCCTTCCTTTGACTACCCTTTTACTATTTATATGTTTATAAAAGACTTTCAGGTTCCCTTTCATGTTAGCCGCTACTCTATTCTCATACTCTCTTTGCCCCTCTTATTTCCTTTTTTAAAATCTCTGTAGTATCTGTATTTAGCTTGGTTCTCTATTGTATCTCTATGTATATTTAGTCATACAGGGAGCTGTAGCTTTGGATATCCTTCCTTTCCCCATTGTGGGAATTTGTCTACTCTGTACCTGAGCCACCTCCGCCTTGAAGGCCTCCCATTGTTCAAATTCTGTTTTGCCTACCAATTTTTGATTCCCATCCACTGAGGATTTCTGGGCTGACAACACTCCTATGCATCAAGGACTCCAGAAGACAAACTGTCTGGGTGCCCAGTTTGCCCAACAGACTAGACAAAGCACACACAAACTGGACTTGACTAGTCCTGGGAAGGACCGACACACTGCTTTAAACTAAATTCCCCACAGTCGTTGCCCTTGTAACCGCACCGGTCAGTGTAAAACTCTTCAAGGGAGACAGTCAGGAGAACACCAACAGCTGTCCACTAAGTCCACAGACAAATGGGTTTGCACTCTGCAGAAGGGCAAGGCATTCAAACCCATACCCAGGTGGTACTTACTTGGAACTAGTGGTAAGGAGGATGCAGAAACATCTGTCACATGACCCCAAAATAACAGTGGGAACGGCTCCATGTCCTAAGATCTGCAGTGTATTGAGAGACAGCGCCCATGTAGAAGCAATAAGGGCATCCAAGACTGTACCCTATTTGACACAGGGATTATGGAGCCACAAAGATGGCTGTGCAGCTTAGCCAGAAGCTTGAGAGCTCCATCAATAGCAACAGGGAAAATGAACACTCAACCCATACCTACAAGTATGGGACAGAATTCAATGGCCACTCCCTGACATCAGCAATATGGAAGCCCTGGACACTTAAGCAACTGCTTGGGGACTGCCCATTGGTTATGGTACAGTACTTAATTAGCAAAGAATCTGAGCTTTTTTGAGCACTAATTGGTCAGCTTCAATATACTCTACAAGGCTACTGTTGAAATCCTCATCACTTCAGGAGGACCATTGGTAACCTGTACCCAGGATTCTCAGGATGGCCACAATCCAGGCATGAGATCCACATGGCCTCGTATCCAGGCCATCACCTGGAGAACTAAGACCAGCATGCCTGGCTCTGGATACTGACTGCATTGGAGTGGTATGTTCCAGTCAGCAATTACTGAGGAAAGGCACCAAGCCAATGCCTGTCAACTTCCCAGTGGGAGACAGATTTAAGGTGATTGGCAAAAGAACCAGAGATGACATGAGGAAACATTGTTTTACGCAGCTAATTGTTGTGATCTAGAATGCACTGCCTGAAAGAGTGGTGGAAGCAGATTCAATAATAACTTTCAAAGTGGAATTGGAGAAATAAGTGAATGGAAAAAGTTCAGAGGGCTATGGGGAAAGAACAGGGGAGTGGGACTAATTGGATAGCTCTTTCAAAGTTGGCACGGGCGCGATGGGCCAAATGGCCGCCTTTTGTGCTGTGACATACTATGATACTATCTGTATGATGGTGCAGGCAGCATTCAGTTTGGGTAAACCCTTGCGCGTTTTGGGATTTCTAAGTAGGCTGATTGGGGACGTTGGTGTAATAGAAGTTAAAATGCAATTATTGAGTTAACCTTGTGATCCGCTTACAAGAGCAACTGACACCACTACTCCAGAAAGGATCTATGGCAGGACTAGATTTGTAAAAATTGGCGGCAGTGAGGTGTTACTAATTTACTCTGGTTATAACAGCGACTTAAAATTTTTAGAATTTAAAAGTGTACTTAATTTTAAAAATGTCGATTAGATCAAAAGAGGCAGAAATTGACAGTGAGACTAGCAACGGTGGAGAGAGAATTTCAGCTAAATGAGCAAGAATATCAGTAGAGAGAGAGTGGTTCAAGAGCTGTAATGCCACGAATTCGAGGTCAAAGAGAGGGAGAGGCTGCACTGACGCGAGGCCGACAAGGGGGGAGGAGTTCCTCAAGGACCTTTCCTCTTAATGTCAGAAGTGGGGCTGTTCACTGATTCCACAGTGTTCAGCTCCATTTGCAATTCCTCAGGTAATGCAGCAGTCCATGCCCGCATACAGCAAGACCTGGACAACATTCAGGCTTGGGATGATGAGTGCCAAGTAACATTGACACCACAATGCCAAGCAATGACTAGCTCCAACAAGAGAGAGCCTAACTACCTCCCCTTGAAAATTTATGTCATTACCACTGCTGATCTCCCACACACCCGTTTTCCCCCCCCCCCCCCCCCCCCCAAAACTCCCAGTCAACGTCCTGGGGGCCGCCATTGATTGGAGACTCAACTGGACCAACCATATAAATGCCGTGGCTACTACAACAGGTCAGAGGCTGGGTATTCTGCAGCGAGTGGTTCACCTCCTGACTTCCCATAGCCTCTCTACCACCTACAAGGCACAAGTCAGGAGTGTGATGGAATACACTCTACTTGCCTGGATGGGGGCAGCTGCAACAGCACTCAAGAAGCTCCACACCATCCAGGATGAAATAGTCTGCTTCATTGGACCGCCATCCACAAGCTTAAACATCCACTCCCTCCACCATCGGCACACCATGGCGGCAGTGTGTACTATCTACAGGATGTAATGCAGCAACTCACCAAGGCTGCTTCAGCAGCATTTCCCAAACAAGTGACTTTACCATCCACAAGGACAAGGGCAACAGGCACATGGGAACACCATCACCTCTAAGTTCCCCTCCAAATCACACACCATTCCGACTTCGACATCTAGCGTCGTTCCTTCATAGTCACTGGGACTCCCTACCTAACAGTATTGTGGGAGCACTGTCGCCACATTGACTGCAATGGTTCAAGAAGGCTCAGTGCCACCTTCTCAAGGGCAACTAGGGATAGGCAATAAATGCCGACCTTGCTAGTGATGCCCATATCCCGAGGATGAATACAAAAAATAGAAATGTCTCTGCTGTGAATGATGTACACACCAGCTGCTGTTACAGTTTTCAGGTAAGCTTGATAACACAATTCATTGTACTTCTGATGCATATGTTTCTAATTTCACTAGTTTTCTCCCCATCTACCCCAAAGGTGCTGCCTCAGAGTACAGGTTCCATGGGCAACAGGTGCTTTCCAGCACCTCGCCCAGTTGGCCAACTGGATGAGTCAGCCTGGATGAGAGCATCCCAGCTGTGCTTGATCATGTCCACTCTAACAGTCGGGCTGAATGTTTCCCCTGCCTAGCCCAGTGGTGCTGAGGCCAATTGCAATACCCCTACCACTGCTCTGGCTGAAGTAAGCGAACTCAGCATAGACCAGGGATTGACCTGGATGGCTGAGCTAGCATAGGTCGAAGTACCTTCCAGTTACCACAGCCCAGTGGGTCACCAGGGAAGCTCAGTAATGTGTTTCTTGATTTTTATGAAAAGTTGAATGTTTGGAACAAAAGTTAGTTAATTGTGGTTGAATGTCTTTTAATTTCTTTTCAGTGTTTGGAGAAATAGAAGAACTGCAGAAATCCCACTGAAAACCCATTCCAGACCTCTGTCAACATCAGATGTTTGCTGTTTTGCATTTCAATTTGCATCAGATCCAGTGTTACTTGGACCAAATGTCCAGACTTGTTGAGTAATGACAAGGATTCAGTTTGTACAATGCTGAGCTTATGACATAAGGCTCTTTCATCCTGATGTGCCAGTTCTGTTGATTTATTGCATTTGTTACACTTTTTTGAACTCCTCTTCTGTTGTGTGAGAAAGTTGAATAAATTGATAAGAAGCAGTTCCTTTCTAAGATATGTCTTCGGAAGTGTGTGTGGGGGGTGGGGCTTTGAATTGGTGTTCTGCATGATATTTTGTGCTTCAACTTGCATTCAATTGAAATGTGTTAACAAGTATCTAAAATTGTACAATCGACCCTCAGTATCACCATGGCTCCCACATGAATGTTGCTTGCGTAAGGTACCTCAGGGTGCCTAGCAAGAATCAGCCCCATCAGGAGAGATGGGGGGAGGGGGAGAAATGAGTGTGACAAAACGCCTTTAGTCAGTAAGTGTTAGTCTTCAATAATGTACATTAATATAAATCATAGGTAATTGTAATAGGAAATTATAACAGTGCAGTTATTATACAATTACCAGTATACAGTGCCATCTTACTATTGCTGACATTCTCAACGGAGCTGGGACCGATGTTCTTGCGGGGAGGTTCGCTAGTGCTGTGGGTGGGGGGATTGGTGTTTAAACTAATTTGGCATGGGGGATGGGCACCAGAATGTAGCATTGGAAAGGAGAAACAAGGTGCACAAAGGATTGGGAGAGAAAGATAGCACCAGAGCAAGAAATAGTACAGTAGTAGATGGATTGGGAGAGAAAGATAGCACCAGAGCAAGAAATAGGACAGTAGTAGATGGGACCAGAATAAGAGAGAGTACAAGAAAGTCTAAGGTTGGTTTATAGTGCATGTGCGTAAATGCACGAAGCGTGTTAAACAAGGTTGGAGAGCTGCAGGCGCAAATAGCCACATGGGAATATGATGTTGTGGCGCAAACGGACAAAAAAGGGCAGGATTGGGTACTAAATATCCCTGGATACAAGGTGTTCAGGAAAGAAGGAGGAGGGTGGCAATATTGACTAAGGAGAATATTGCAGTGCTGGAGAGAGAGGATGTCCTGGAGGGGTCAAGGACAGAATCTATTTGGTTAGAGTTAACAAACATTAGAGGTGCCATTACAATACTGGGTGTATTCTGTAGGTCACCAACTAGTGGGAAGGAGATAGAGGAGCAAATTTGCAGGGAAATCAGAGATACAAAAGCCAGAGTAGTGATAACAGGGGACTTCAACTATCCTAATATAGTCTCGGATAGTAATAATGTAAGGGGCAAAGAGGGGGAGGAATTTTTGACTCGTGTTCAGGAGAAATTTCATGACCAGTACGATTCTGGCCCAATGAGGAAGGAAGCATTGCCGGACTTGGTTCTGGGGAATGAGGCGGGCCAAGTGGAGCAAGTGTCAGTGGGGAAAAATTTAGGGAACAGCGATCATAGTATCATAAGGTTTAGAATAGCTTTGGAAAAGGACATGGACCACTCTAAAGTAAAAATATTCAATTGGAGGAGGGCCAATTTCAGAGTGGAATGAGAACAGACCTGGTCCGGGTGAATTGGAATCAAAGATTGGCAGGCAAAACTGTCATTGAACAATGGGCGGCCTTTAAGGAGGAGATTGTTCAGGTGCAGCCTAGGTACGTTCCCGTGAGGGAGAAAGGTAGGGCAATTAAAGCCAGAGCTCCCTGGATGACAAAAGAGATAGAGAGTAAGATGAAGCAGAAAAAAGGGGCATATGAGAGATGTCAGGTTAATAACACAAGTGAGAACCAGGCTGAATCTAGAACGTTCAGAGGGGAAGTGAAAAAGGAAATAAGATGGGCAAAAAGTGAGTATGAGAATAGACTGGTGGTAAACATAAATGGGAATCCAAGTGTTTTCTATAGGCATGTAAACAGCAAACGGGTTGTAAAAGGAGGGGTGGGGCCGATCAGGGACCAAAAAGGAGATCTACTCATGGAAGCAGAGGGCATGGCCGAGGCACTAAATGAGTACTTTGCATTTGTCTTTACCAAGGAAGGAGATGCTACCAGAGTCTCAGTAAAGGAAGATGTAGTTGAGATACTGGATGGGCTAATAGTTGATAGAGGGGGTACTAGAAAGGCTAGTTGTACTTAAGGAAGATAAGTCACCCGGTCCGGATGGGATGCATCCTGGGTTGCTGAGGGAAGTAAGGGTGGAAATTGTGGAAGTACTGGCCATAATCTTCCAAACATTCTTAGATACGGGGGTCGTGCCAGAGGACTGGAGAATTGCAAATGTTACCCTTGTTCAAAAAAGGGTGTAAGGATCAACCCAGCAACTGCAGGCCGGTCAGCTTAACCTCGGTGGTGGGGAAACTTTTAGAAACGATAATCCGGGACAGTATTAACAGTTACTTGGATGAGTGTGGATTGATTAGGGAAAGCCAGCACATATTTGTTAAAGGCAAATCGTGTTTAACTAACTGGATAGAGTTTTTTGATGAGGACAATGCAGTTGATGTGGTGTATATGGACTTTTTTGATAAAGTGCTGCATAATAGGCTTGTCATCAAGATTGAAACCCATGAAATAAAGGGAGCAGTAGCAGCATGGATACAAAATTGGCTAAGTAACAGGAAGCAGAGAGTACTGGTGAACGGTTGTTTTTCGGAGTGGAGGAAGGTATACATTGGTGTTCCCCAGGGATTGGCACTGGGACCTCTGCTTTTCTTGATATACATTAATGACTTGGACTTGGGTGTACAGGGCACAATTTCCAAATTTGCAGATGACACAAAACTTGGAAGTGTAGTGAACAGTGAGGAGGATAGTGATAGACTTCAGGAGGATATAGACAGGCTGGTGAAACGGGCTGATGAAATTTAACGCAGAAAAATGTGAAGTGGTACAATTCAGTAGGAAGAACGAGGAGAGGCAATATAAACTAAAGGGCAGAATTCTAAAAGGGTATGCAGGAACAGAAAGATCTGGGGGTATATGTGCACAAATCGTTGAACGTGGCTGGGCAGGTTGAAAAAGCGGTTAAAAAAGCATACGGGATATTGGGCTTTATAAATAGAGGCATAGAGTACAAAAGTAATGGAGTCATGATGAACCTTTATAAAACACTGGTTTGACCACGACTGGAGTATTGTGTCCAGTTCTGGGCACTGCACTGTAGGAAAGAAGGCGGCCTTAGAGAGGGTACAGAAGAGATTTACTAGAATGATTCCAGGGATGAGGGTCTTTTGTTAAGTGAGTAGACTGGAGAAGCTGGGATTGTTCTCCTTGGAACAGAGACGATTGAGAGATTTGATAGAGATATTTAAAATTATGAAGGGTCTAGACAGAGTAGATAGAGAGAAACTGTTCACATTGGTGGAAGAGACAAGAACCAGAGGACATAGATTTAAGGTGATTGGCAAAAGAACCAAAGGTGACATGAGGAAAAACTTTTTTATGCAGCGAACAGTTAGGATCTGGAATGCACTGCCAGAGGATGTGGTTGAGGCAGATTTAGTTGTGGCTTTCAAAAGGGAACTGGATAAGTACTTGAAAGGAAAAAAACTTGCAGGGCTACAGAGAAAGGGCAGTGGAGTGGGACTAGCTGGATTGCTTTTGCGTGGAGCCGGTACGGACTCTGGGCCGAATGGCCTCCTTCCGTGCTGTAACCGTTCTATGATTTTAAGAAAAATGGCTACTGGTCAGAAATACTAATAATGAAACAAACCTCCCACTCACTCTCTCTCTCCTTCACCCCACCAGCCTGCAGAACGTCACTACTGAAGGGATGATGATTATTGTGGCCAAATAGCATTTTGGGGGAGGTGTGCTGCAAACTTCGTACCAACATAATTATGCATTTTGCAGGCTGCATTTCTCTGAATAATGCAAATGTTGGTTGTCCACTGTTGTTCAATGTATATATACACACCAGTCCTATTTCGTACAGGCAAACCTGCAAAACTGGGAGAGAACTGACAAACAGCTTAAAAGAAACACTGATGGCAGACTCAAAAGAAGTTGACTGCTCAAAAAACAATGTATAGCTGAGCAACAGCCCTGGATAAACACCAATGACCAAGGTCACTACTTCATGGCGACTGAATAAGTTGAATTCCTTTTTATTACATTGGATTTTAGGATTTTTATTAATATTTTGGGATCATTTTTCCCAATTCAATTTGTTTTTCTTTGAGCACTGAAACCCAGTGGCTGATGTCTCCAATCTGGAGTTTGGTGGCCTTAATGTGAGTTCACAAAGTTTCAGCAGCTTATCTGCCTTGTATGTTTCACAATGGATTCAACTGCTCCCCCTTCTAAGGGTTTAACCTCCAACCTTTTCTTCTTTTAACTGCTTGTATGTCGTGAACTGATTCTTGGCAAATATATTTAATCTGATTGCTGTAGGTTGCTGGGAAACTTCATGTAGTGCCTTTTAATGTAGTAAAATGTTCACAGGAACTTACTCGGGCATGTTGACACAGAGCTAAAGTAGTCATTAGGACACTTGCTGCAAAAAGCAACATTTTACAGCTCCCAGTCTGCTGGATTTCTACTTTTTCTTGATTAAAAACTTGGTTAAACAGGTAGACTCGGGTAAAGCCAGACAGGGTTCCAGGAATCCAAATTAAAAGGACAATATAAAAGCAGTTTCTCTGAGGCTGGTTGACCAAGTCTGCAACCTCTTATTTCCTGAAATGTAGTGAAGTTCTAGTATCACCTCCGCCCTATTCACACCCCTTTTTTTAGAAACCAGTCACTATAATGAGGTAGGAAATGCTACAGAACGGGCTTTTTGAGGGACAGGTCTTTGAGACATTTTATTCAAGTAATGTGATCTGCTCTTTCCCGATACCCACCAGAGTGGTATTCAGCCATTCAACGACCAAAGTTTGTCCAGTGTGATTCTACTCTATGAAACTTATTAAAACCGTATAGGATTTGCAGTTGGTTGTGTAAATTCTGATAATTATGTAATGTGTTGAGCTACATTACGATTTATATGTTAGTGCCCAGCTTTAAACTAGGAATTCTGTCTAACAGGGTTTGGGCTCAACTCATGGTGATTTTAAAAAAACACATTCAGAAAAGTGATCCACTGCTACAAGAAAGTTGTGGAAGGGAATGAGAGCCCATGTGCCACCCTGGGATCTAGTGCCTGCAAATCTTAACAAGTGGCTGCAAGATACCAATACACACTTTCCACAGAGATTAAATCTAATAAACTCCTCGCCGTGGCTTATTTTTAAGTTCCCTTGTACCACTGGTATTCAGTCCTCTTCCACTGTGAAAATGGATGCAAAGTACTCGTTTAACAAGTCTACCATTTCCTTATTGTCCATTATAGTCTCCCCTGCATCTGCTTTAATGGACCCACATCCCCATTTACCACTCATTTTCTCAATATATTTACAAAAACTTTTACTGTTGACTTTGATACCCCTTGCAAGTTTTTTTTATATATTCCCTTTTTGCATCTTATTACTTTCTTTGTATCCTTCCTTTTTGTTGCTTTTTACAGCTCCCGGTCTGCTGGATTTCTACTTTTTCTTGCATTTGTATAAGCCTTTTCTTTTAGCTTGATACTGTCCTTTGCCTCATATATTGACCATGGTTTCTTAACTATACAAGTGGAGCCTTTGCTGTTTAGGGATATGTTCTAGTTTTGTATCGTACCAACTATTTCTTTGAATACTCCCCACAGTTTGTAGATTTACTTATTACAAAAACTCAACTATAGAGCTCAGGTCAATAATAACAGGAATAAATACTGACTCCCTTTTTGACCATTACTGCCCCTCGCTTGAAGGTTGTTGCTTTTTTTCCAAAAAGTATACTTTATAAAATTTGCAGCAATACATGCAATGCAGTTGTCATATCACATTCCAAACATACACAATACAGATTATACAATTTGCAGGTTAGATCAAGTACAGTTCAATGAACACATTGTACATAATTACAGTTATGACACTCTAGGGTGCCTCATTGCATTACACTCATTACAGATTATTGATTACAGATTCATTACAGGTACATTACATCAATTTGAATTTTACATTCTGCCCGAAGGGGTTTTTCCCTGATTGTAGTGTCGAAAACTTAATTACCTACTATACACAATGCATTAACTCCAAACACTTATTTTCAGACAAGTAAGAATTTATTAAGAAACTTGTACAAGTTGGAAAGTAGCTCAAGCAACGGTTGAGACTACGCCTTCAATTCGAACAAAGGAACGGTTATCTTTTATACACTTAATTCAGTAATGTCTGTCTATCATTGAATATGGGCGTATATGTACACTCTCAGTGGTCAAGTGGTTAGTCAATCAAAAATAGGGAACCCCCCCTCTGACATCCATAGCTCATTCTTGCTTTGGCACGTAGGCTTTACAGGCATGAGAGAACACTAAGCTGGTTAATCAGTAAGGCTGAAGTCAGAATCAAGGCTACATAGCCTCTCAAGAAGCTGTATTCTCATTATATTATCCTTATCTACACGGGGGGAGGGGGGGGAGTGCTTGAAGGATCTGATGGGAAGGGCCCTTCTCACCACCAGCCAAGCTATGTCTTGGTGCTGGGGATCTGGTTCAGGTGAGCCGGGGCATGCACCAAGAACTGGGAGGAGCGGATTGCCAAGGTGAAGCAGAAACTGGGACTGTGGGATCGACGATCCCTCTCGATCGTGGGCAAGAACCTGTTTGAAAGCTCTGGCGATGAGGCGTTCTGCTAAATGACATTGACGCTCTGCTCGGGGAACCAACCAACAGGATCCACCATCTCCTTTTTCTGCAGGGTCTCGAGCACGTTATGTGTGGGCCACTTGCTGATTGCCTTGTGGTCAAAGGTGTTTTTCTGCACAACTTT
The DNA here is from genome assembly GCF_035084215.1 of Heptranchias perlo. Lineage (NCBI taxonomy): Eukaryota > Metazoa > Chordata > Chondrichthyes > Hexanchiformes > Hexanchidae > Heptranchias > Heptranchias perlo. The sequence goes on along the minus strand of NC_090331.1, from coordinate 95,581,632 downwards.
TCCACAAAGGACAGGTGGACTGGAACGGTCCAACTGGATGGAGCTTTTCATGGCAGCGTGGCCAGGCCCATCCTTTGCAACACCGGGGACAGGTAGAACCTCAGCACATAGTGACATTTTGTGTTTGCGTACAGAGGGGTCTACGCACAGCTTGATGCAGCCGCACACAAAGGTGGCCATCAGGATGAGGGCCACGTTGGGCACACCTTTCCCCTCTTTGGAGATTTGTACATCGTGTCCCTGTGGACACAGTCCATTTTTGATCTCCAGATAAAGTGGAAGATGGCTCGCGTGACTGTTGCGCGTAGGAGCGAGGTATGGGCCAGACCTGCGCCACGTACAGCAACACCGAGAGCACCTCGCACCTGATGACCAGGTTCTTGCCCACGATCGAGAAGGATCATCGATCCTACAGTCCCAGTTTCTGCTTCACCTTGGCAATCCGCTCCTCCCAGTTCTTGGTGTATGCCCCAGCTCACCCGAACCAGATCCCCAGCACCTTCAGGTAATCCGACCTGACGGTGAAGGGGACAAAGGATCGGTTGGTTCAGTTCCCAAAGAACATGGCCTCGCTCTTGGTACGATTTACCCTGGCCCCCGAGGCCACTTCAAACTGGTTGCAGATGCTCATCAATCTGCGGACCGACAGCTGATCCGAGCAAAAGACGGCGACGCGTCCATGTACAGGGAGGCCTTGACCTGAGTGCCTCCGCTGCCTGGGACCATCACCCCTCTTATGCCCGCAACCCTCCTGATGGACTCGACAAAGGGTTCAATGCAACACACGAACGAAAGTTTAAATTTTTAAGTTTCTGTCAGGCTTCAGCAGAGAGAGCTGCTGTAGCAAGTTAATTGGTTAGCTAGATTAAACTGGTACCTGAAGGTGGGGCAGGCCTGACTCATCTGAGTCTCAAACTGTAGAAATACAGGGGCCTGTCAGTGCGAACAGCACGGTGTGCAGATACACAGTGTGAACTGAGAGTTTGGTACGTGTGGGAGTTCGGTGAAGTGGGGGAAGGAGGTGCTGCTTTGCCTTGCTTTTCCTAACTTTTTCCCCAGAGCGGCAGTGAACCTGAGAGTAGAAGACTGAGATTGGGGAATAAAAAGCAGCAGCAGACCTGCAACAAGAGACAACTACTGTGTGACGTCACAGGTGAGGCAGGAGAGTCCGAGAGGTGAGCACAGTATAAAAGGAGAGACCTAGAGCAGGAGGAGAGTCTGAGAGTCTAAGGCAAGTCATGGCAGCAGACCTCGCACCCGTGATATGCTCCTCCTGCACTATGTGGGAAGTCATGGACACTACCAGTGTCCCTGGCGACCATGTGTGCAGGAAGTGTGTCCAGCTGCAGCTACTGGCTAACCGTCTTTCGGAGCTGGAGCTGCGGGTGGACTCACTGTGGAGCATCCGCGATGCTGAGACTATTGTGGATAGCACGTTCAGTGAGGTGGTCACGCCACAGGTAAAGATTACGCAGGCAGAAAGGAAATGGGTGACCGCCAGGCAGAGTAAAAGGACTAGGCAGGTAGAGCAGGAGTCCCCTGGGACCATCTCCCTCTCAAACAGATATTCTGCTTTAGATACTGTTGGGGGAGATGGCTTATCAGGGGAATGCAGCAAGAGCCAGGTTCGGGGCACCACGGGTGGCTCTGCTGCACAGGAGGGGAGGAAGAAGAGTGGCAGGGCTATAGTGATGGGGAATTCAATTGTAAGGGGAACAGATAGGCGTTTCTGCGGCCTTAAACGTGACTCCAGGATGGTATGTTGCCTCCCTGGTGCTAGGGTCAAGGATGTCACGGAGCGGCTGCAGGGCATTCTGGAGGGGGAGGGTGAACAGCCAGTAGTCGTCCATATTGGTACCAACGACATAGGTAAAAAAAGGGATGAGGTCCTGCAAGGCGAATTTAAGGAGTTAGGAGATAAATTAAAAAGCAGGACTTCAAAGGTAGTGATCTCAGGATTACTACCGGTGCCACGTGCTAGTGAGTATAGGAACAGGAGAATAGACAGGATGAATGCGTGGCTGCAGGGATGGTGTAGGAGGGAGGGATTTAGATTCCTGAGACATTGGGACCGGTTCTGGGGAAGGTGGGACCTGTACAAGCGGGACGGGTTACACCCGAGCAGGACTGGGACCAGTGTCCTTGCGGGGGTGTTTGCTAGTGCTGTTCGGGAAGGTTTAAACTAGAGTGGCAGGGGGATGGGAACCTGAGCGGGGAGTCAGAAGGGAATAAAATTGAGAGCAGCAAGAGAGGGGAAGACCCAGGGGAAATCTACAATACAAATAGTACAAACAGTTGTTCAAGAACAAGTGAAAGGGAAAAGCGTAGAGCAGCGGAAAGAAAGTGTACTTTAGGCACAACAGAAAAAATAAAAACTAGAAGGCGTAAGGCGATTAACCCAGCATCAAAGCTGTGGCAGGGGGTTGGGAACCTGAGCAGGGAGACAGAGGAAAGCGTGTCAGGAAGGGACAGAAGGTATGGAGTAAAAGGTAAAGTGTTAAAAAAGGAAAAAGCAGGAACGAAGTGTCACGAAACATATTTGAAACTTCTTTATCTGAATGCACGTAGCATTCGTAACAAAATGGACGAGTTAACGGCACAAATAACTACGTATGGGTATGATCTTGTGGCCATTACAGAAACATGGCTGCAGGGTGACAACGACTGAGAATTAAATATGCCAGGGTATTTAACAATCAGGAAGGAATCACTGTAATACAGAAAAATTATATTGGGACAATGAAACAGTTTGGGTAGAGATAAGGAATAAAAAGGGGAAAAAAACACTAGTGGGCGTAGTATATAGGCCTCCTAATAGTTGCAACTCTGCTGGAAGAAGTATTAATCAGGAAATAGTCGGGGCATGTAATAAGGGAACAGCTATAATTATGGGGGATTTTAACTATCATATTAACTGGACAAATCAAATTGGGCAGGGCAGCCTTGAGGAAGAGTTTATTGAGTGTATTAGGGATGGATTTCTTGAGCAGTATGTAACTGATCCTACAAGGGGGCAGGCAACCTTGGACCTGGTCCTGTGTAATGAGCCAGGATTAATTAATAATGTTCTAGTTAAGGATCCCCTTGGAATGAGTGACCATAACATGGTTACATTCCATATCCAATTGGAGGGTGAGAAGGTTGGTTCTCAAACAAACGTACTGAGCTTGATTAAAGGAGACTATGATGGTATGAGAGCGGAATTGATTAAAGTGGAGTGGGAAAATAGATTAAAGGGTAAGTCGGTACATGAGCAGTGGTGCTCATTTAAGGAGTTATTTTACAACTTTCAAAAAAAAAATATTCCACTGAGGAAGAAAGGGTGTAAAAGAAATGACAGCCATCCGTGGCTAAGTAAAGAAATTAAGGACAGTATCCGACTAAAAACAAGGACATATAAGGTAGCCAAACTTAGTGGGAGGATAGAAGATTGGGAAGTCTTCAAAAGACAGCAAAAAGTAACAAAAGGATTGATTAAGAAAGGGAAGATAGATTATGAAAATAAATTAGCAAAAAATATAAAAACAGATAGCAAGAGTTTCTACAGTTATATAAAAAGAAAAAGGGTGGCTAAGGCAAACGTAGGTCCCTTAGAGGATGAGACCGGGAAATTAATGGTGGGAAACATGGAAATGGCAAAAATGCTGAACAAATATTTTGTTTCAGTCTTTACGGTAGAGGACACTAAGAATATCCCAACACTGGACAAACAGGGGGCTCTGGGGGGGAGGAGCTAAATATGATTAAAATCACTAAGAAATTGGTACTCAGTAAAATAATGGGACTCAAGACGGATAAATCCCCTGGACCTGATGGCTTACATCCGAGGGTCTTGAGGGAAGTGGCAGTAGGGATTGTGGATGCTTTGGTAATAATTTTCCAAAATTCTCTGGACTCGGCAAAGGTCCCGGCAGATTGGAAAACTGCTAATGTAACACCCTTATTTAAAAAGGGTAGTAGGCAGAAGGCTGGAAATTATAGACCAGTTAGCCTAACATCTGTGGTGGGTAAAATTTTGGAATCTATTATTAAGGAGACAGTAGCGGAACATTTGGATAAACATAATTTAATGGGACAAAGTCAGCATGGCTGTACGAAGGGGAAGTCATGTCTGACAAATTTGCTTGAGTTCTTTGAGGACATAACGTACAGGGTGGATAAAGGGGAACCAGTGGACGTAGTGTATTTAGACTTCCAGAAGGCATTCGACAAGGTCCCACATAAAAGATTATTGCTCAAGATAAAGAATCACTGGATTGGGGGTAATATGGGAGTCATACCTAGCACAAAGGAAGATGGTAGTGGTTGTTGGAGGCCAATCATCTCAGCCCCAGGGCATTGCTGCAGGAGTTCCTCAGGGCAGTGTCCTAGGCCCAACCATCTTCAGCTGCTTCATCAATGACCTTCCCTCCATCATAAGGTCAGAAATGGGGATGTTCGCTGATGACTGCACAGTGTTCAGTTCCATTCGCAACCCCTCAGATAATGAAGCAGTCCGAGCCTGCATGCAGCAAGACCTGGACAACATCCAGGCTTGGGCTCATAAGTGGCAAGTAACATTCGCGCCAGATAAGTGCCAGGCAATGACCATCTCCAACAAGAGAGAGTCTAACCACCTCCCCTTGACATTCAACGGCATTACCATCGCCGAATCCCCCACCATCAACATCCTGGGGGTCACCATTGACCAGAAACTTAACTGGACCAGCCATATAAATACTGTGGCTACGAGAGCAGGTCAGAGGCTGGGTATTCTGCGGCGAGTGACTCACCTCCTGACTCCCCAAAGCCTTTCCACCATCTACAAGGCACAAGTCAGGAGTGTGATGGAATACTCTCCACTTGCCTGGATGAGTGCAGCTCCAACAACACTCAAGAAGCTCGACACCATCCAAGATAAAGCAGCCCGCTTGATTGGCACCCCATCCACCACCCTAAACATTCACTCCCTTCACCACCGGCGCACTGTGGCTGCAGTGTGCACCATCCACAGGATGCACTGCAGCAACTCGCCAAGGCTTCTTCGACAGCACCTCCCAAACCCGCGACCTCTACCACCTAGAAGGACAAGAGCAGCAGGCGCATGGGAACAACACCACCTGCACATTCCCCTCCAAGTCACACACCATCCCGACTTGGAAATATATCGCCGTTCCTTCGTTGTCGCTGGGTCAAAATCCTGGAACTCCCTTCCTAACAGCACTGTGGGAGAACCGTCACCACACGGACTGCAGCGGTTCAAGAAGGCGGCTCACCACCACCTTCTCGAGGGCAATTAGGGATGGGCAATAAATGCCGGCCTTGCCAGCGACGCCCACATCCCGTGAACGAATAAAAAAAAAAATATTCTGGCATGGGTGGAGGATTGGTTATCTAACAGGAAGCAGAGAGTTGGGATAAATGGTTCATTCTTGGACTGGCAACCAGTAGACAGTGGTGTTCTGCAGGGGTCGGTGCTGGGTCCCCAACTCTTTACAATCTATATTAACGATTTGGAGGAGGGACCGAGTGTAACGTATCAAAGTTTGCAGTTGATACAAAGATGGGAGGGAAAGTGGAGAGTGAGGAGGACATAAAAAACCTACAGGGGGATATAGACATGCTGGGTGAGTGGGCGGAGATTTGGCAGATGCAATACAATATTGGAAAATGTGAGGTTATGCACTTTGGCAGGAAAAATCAGAGAGCAAGTAATTATCTTAAAGGCGAGAAACTGGAAAGTACTGCAGTACAAAGGGATCTGGGGGTCCTAGTGCAAGAAGATCAAAAAGTTAGTATGCAGGTGCAGCAGGTGATCAAGAAGGCCAACGGAATGTTGGCTTTTATTGCTAGGGGGATAGAATATAAAAACAGGGAGGTATTGCTGCAGTTATATAAGGTATTGGTGAGACCGCACCTGGAATACTGCATACAGTTTTGGTGTCCATACTTAAGAAAAGACATACTTGCTCTCGAGGCAGTACAAAGAAGGTTCACTCGGTTAATCCCGGGGATGAGGGGGCGGACATATGAGGAGAGGTTGAGTAGATTGGGACTCTACTCATTGGAGTTCAGAAGAATGAGAGGCGATCTTATTGAAACATATAAGATTGTGAAGGGGCTTGATCGGGTGGATGCGGTAAGGATGTTCCCAAGGATGGGTGAAACTAGAACTAGGGGGCATAATCTTAGAATAAGGGGCTGCTCTTTCAAAACTGAGATGAGGAGAAACTTCTTCACTCAGAGGGTAGTAGGTCTGTGGAATTTGCTGCCCCAGGAAGCTGTGGAAGCTACATCATTAAATAAATTTAAAACAGAAATCGACAGTTTCCTAGAAGTAAAGGGAATTAGGGGTTACGGGGAGCGGGCAGGAAATTGGACATGAATTTAGATTTGAGATTAGGATCAGATCAGCCATGATCTTATTGAATGGCGGAGCAGGCTCAAGGGGCCGATTGGCCTACTCCTGCTCCTATTTCTTATGTTCATATGTACGTGTGAGATATTCTGTCAAAGGCCTTCTGGTCCAGGCAGATGCTCACCCCCCTGTCCTGCACATAGGCGATCGTATCCCTGAGTAGCACCAGGCTATCAGAGATCTTCCTGCCGGGTACAGTGCAGGTCTGATCGGGGTGGATGCTTTTTTCGTTGGTAGGAAAAACAATCCAGTAATGGATTGTTGGGGCTTTTATAATGAAAAAGAAGGCGGCTGACTTACCTGCTATCACACCTAACTGGTGGTGACATTGTATGCAAATAGTCACTGAGTCTCGCTATAGCCCAATCAGCAATTCCAATATTCATCCACTGAACAGAATCCATCAGATGCTGAAAGATGCCTGATATGGTCTTCATTCCTCAAGTCCAAACAACCCTGATGGTGCAACAAATTTAGGGTGCGACTGGACCATCCTGTGTTTCGCGTAGCTGCCAATATATTCACTTTTATAATCTTCAGATACAGGCTCCTTCAGGATGTGCTCTGCCTGAGACATTGTGTAGGCATCAGCTTCTGTCTTAGGGCCTAGTACCACTGGTGATGTCCACAGACTGAATTGCTTTCAAGATCCAACATCTACCCATCTCCAGCTATGTGGCCCCTTACACAGACACAAGGGTGATATGTGTTGGTGCATTGGGATTGAGCTGCTTGCGTTTACCTCCTGAACCAACTGCTTTGCCTATCTTGGTTTGGCCATGAACCTAGCAACAACTTTCTATTCTGCTGTTTGTGTGTGGGAGATGACTGAGCTGATAGAATGACCAAGGAACTCATTTAACCCACAGAGGTCTATCATCTCACCATGCTCTCTCTGCATCGGTGACAAGACACAGAGCCACTTCCTTGTGGGTGATATATGGTTCACATGGTAGATCCACAGCTCTTATGTGGTCAACTGGTGCCATAATTACCTCACTATGCCTTTCCATCACTGTATGGGCCTGTTACCTTTAGAGTCATAGAGAGTCATAGAGTTATACAGCACGGATAGAGGCCCTTCGGCCCATCGTGTCCGCGCCGGCCATCAAGCCCTGTCTACTCTAATCCCATATTCCAGCATTTGGTCCGTAGCCTTGTATGCTATGGCATTTCAAGTGCTCATCCAAATGCTTCTTGAATGTTGTGAGGGTTCCTGCCTCCACAACCCTTTCAGGCAGTGAGTTCCAGACTCCAACCACCCTCTGGGTGAAAAAGTTCTCTCTCAAATCCCCTCTAAACCTCCCACCTTTTACCTTGAATCTATGTCCCCTTGTTATAGAACCCTCAACGAAGGGAAAAAGCTCCTTAGTATCCATCCTATCTGTGCCCCATATAATTTTGTACACCTCAATCATGTCCCCCCTCAGCCTCCTCTGCTCCAAGGAAAACAAACCCAATCTTCCCAGTCTCTCTTCATAGCTGAAGCGCTCCAGCCCTGGTAACATCCTGGTGAATCTCCTCTGCACCCTCTCCAAAGCGATCACATCTTTCCTGTAGTGTGGCGACCAGAACTGCACACAGTACTCCAGCTGTGGCCTAACCAGTGTTTTATACAGCTCCATCATAACCTCCTTGCTCTTATATTCTATGCCTCGGCTAATAAAGGCAAGTATCCCATATGCCTTCTTTACCACCTTATCTACCTGTTCCGCCGCCTTCAGGGATCTGTGAACTTGCACACCAAGATCCCTCTGACCCTCTGTCTTGCCTAGGGTCCTCCCATTCATTGTGTATTCCCTTGCCTTGTTAGTCCCTCCAAAGTGCATCACCTCGCACTTTTCCGGGTTAAATTCCATTTGCCACTGTTCCGCCCATCTGACCAACCCATCTATATCGTCCTGCAGACTGAGGCTATCCTCCTCGCTATTTACCACCCTACCAATCTTTGTATCATCAGCGAACTTACTGATCATACCTTTTACATTCATATCCAAGTCATTAATGTAGACCACAAACAGCAAGGGACCCAGCACCGATCCCTGTGGTACCCCACTGGCCACAGGCTTCCAGTCACAAAAACAACCTTCGACCATCACCCTCTGCCTTCTGCCACTAAGCCAGTTTTGTATCCAAAGTGCCAAGGCACCCTGGATTCCATGGGCTCGTACCTTCTTGACCAGTCTCCTGTGGGGGACTTTATCGAAGGCCTTACTGAAATCCATGTATACCACATCCACTGCGTTACCCTCATCCACACGCCTAGTCACCCCCTCAAAAAATTCAATCAAATTAGTCAGACATGATCTTCCCTTGACAAAGCCATGTTGACTATCCCTGATTAATCCTTGCTTCTCCAAGTGGAGACTAATTTTGTCCTTCAGAATTTTTTCCAATAATTTTCCTACCACTGATGTTAGGCTCACTGGCCTGTAGTTCCCCGGTTTTTCCCTACTCCCCTTCTTGAATAATGGTTGCTGCCTCACTGGCAGCAACACTAGCACGCTTTGCCCTTCCCTTTACCCCCGCAGACATACCAACTTTTCTGGTTGACCTAGATGGTCGAATGTAGATTTTATCGACCCTGACAGGCCACGCCTCTATCTGAGCATCTATCCTTATCATTATGTTAGAGACCCGCAATACCCTTTTCAGACCATGCCTCTCTGATTATTGTATCATGCACTCAGCATCAGTGTAGCAATTCAACTGGTAGGTTGTAGTTCCATGGATACTTTCCTGTGGACAGAAGATAAATACCGTGGGGTATTGCTCAACCTATGAGCATAGTGGATGACTCAGTATGCCATTAAACTCTCTACCAGCCGATTCAACTTTCCTTCCTGGCCGTTCCCTCTCCTCAGGTACTGTCCTGCTCCCTTTCAAATCTGCTGTCATCGTTCCCTCAAAAAAAACCCTTGACATCTTTCCTTGCATACTAGCAGAGGATGAGGGACTGGGGGACAGGTATCAGAGGACAAGGGACTCGGTGGGGGTGGGGGGGGGGGGGTATGGAGGAGTGGCAGGTAGCAGAGGATAATGGACTGCGGGGTTAAGTATCAGAGGATCAGTGACTGGGGGGCAAGTAGCTGAGGATCAGGGGTGGGGGCGGGTAGCACAGGATAAGGGCCTCAGGTGGACGGAGCAGAGGATTGAGGACTGAGTGGGCAGGTAGCAGAAGATTAGAATAATCAGTCCAAGATCAGAAGCTCAGGGAGGAAGCTGTAGAAGATCAGGGAGAAAACAGTTGGAGATCAGAGGCTCAGGGAGGAGACAGTCGCAGATCAGAGGCTCAGGGAGGAGACAGTTGAAGATCAGAGGCTCAGGAAGGAGACAGTTGAAGATCAGAGGCTCAGGGAGGAGACAGTTGAAGATCAGAGGCTCAGGAAGGAGACAGTTGAAGATCAGAGGCTCAGGGAGGAGACAGTTGAAGATCAGAGGCTCAGGGAGGAGACAGTCGCAGATCAGAGGCTCAGGGTGGCAACAGTCGAAGATCAGAGGCTCAGGGAGTCCGTCGAAAGTCAGAGGCTCAGGGAGACAGTCGAAGATCAGATGCTCGAAGGAGACAGTCGAAGATCAGCGGCTCAGAGACAGTCAAAGATCAGAGGCTAAGGGAGGAGACAGTTGAAGATCAGAGGCTCAGGGAGGAGACAGTTGAAGATCAGAGGCTCAGGGAGGAGACAGTTGAAGATCAGAGGCTCAGGGAGGAGACAGTCGCAGATCAGAGGCTCAGGGTGGCAACAGTCGAAGATCAGAGGCTCAGGGAGAAGACAGTCGAAGGTCAGAGGCTCAGGGAGACAGTCGAAGATCAGAGGCTCGGAGGAGACGGTCGAAGATCAGAGTCTCAGGGAGGAGACAGTCGAAGATCAGAGGCTCGGAGGAGACAGTCGAAGATCAGAGTCTCAGGGAGGAGACAGTCGAAGATCAGGAGCTCAGGAAGAAAGCAGGTGAAGATTAGGGAGGAAGCTGTCGAAAATCAGGGGCTTGGAGGAAACAGTTGAAGATCAAGAGCTCAGGGAGGAGGTAATTGAAGATCAGGGGTTCAGGGAGGAGATGGTCGAAGATCGGGGGCTTGGAGGAGACGGTCGAAGATCGGGGGCTCAGGGAGGAGACGGTCAAAGATCGGGGGGCTCAGGGAGGAGACGGTCGAAGATCGGGGGCTCAGGGAGGAGACAGTCGAAGATCGGGGGCTCAGGGAGGAGACGGTCGAAGATCAGGGGCTCAGGGAGGAGACGGTCAAAGATCGGGGGCTCAGGGAGGAGACGGTCAAAGATCGGGGGCTCAGGGAGGAGACGGTCGAAGATCAGGGGCTCAGGGAGGAGACGGTCAAAGATCAGGGGGCTCAGGGAGGAGACGGTCGAAGATCGGGGGCTCAGGGAGGAGACAGTCGAAGATCGGGGGCTCAGGGAGGAGACGGTCGAAGATCAGGGGCTCAGGGAGGAGACGGTCAAAGATTGGGGGGCTCAGGGAGGAGACGGTCGAAGATCGGGGGCTCAGGGAGGAGACAGTCGAAGATCGGGGGCTCAGGGAGGAGACGGTCGAAGATCAGGGGCTCAGGGAGGAGACGGTCAAAGATCGGGGGCTCAGGGAGGAGACGGTCGAAGATCAGGGGCTCAGGGAGGAGACGGTCAAAGATCAGGGGGCTCAGGGAGGAGACAGTCGAAGATCAGGGGCTCAGGGAGGAGACAGTCGAAGATCGGGGGCTCAGGGAGGAGGCAGTCAGAGGTTAGATGGTCAACTTATGTGGACATGGTAGACCAGGAACCAGATTTAAGGAGACATGAAATAGTGTGTTGAGAAAATGTAAAGGAATGTGATGTAAAGGGGGATCAAATCCTCTAGCCTTTAGGTCTAAAAATAATTGTTTAATTTAGTAGCCTTTATAAGGCCGGAGAGAATAAGATACAGGCAAAAACATAGTTTGGGAAAACCCAATGTGGGGATACAAAAAGGAGTTTGTCGATAAGTGGTGTAAGCAGTGTAACTTCCAACTTCCTCTGAAGGCTGGCGAAACGACGGTACTACTGCAAGAGCGATGGAGAAGGAGGGATTTGCCCTGTTTGGCACTGCAAGCACCATCCCCACAAAGCAGCAGTGCACCTGGGCGAGCAGGAGATATATGAGCCAGGCTCAACGCTGTCTCTACCTGCAGTACCCAACAACAGGCGTGCAAGACAGCGCACTTTAAGAAATTCGATAAGCTAAGACTAGCTACCCACCAAGGCCAAGACAGATGGCCCAAGATTGTAACAAAATATTGCCTGCCAACCAATCCCACACGTACTTCTGACTCAAATCACACCCTCATATAACTCTCTCAAAGTGTGCCATGCCTGCCCATACTGAAGCAGAGCACATATTCAAGCTGCAAATTACAATTACATCTTCCAAGAGCTTCACACACAATGCCATCGTAATGCAAATGTGGTCAGTTATTGACACTCGGGGGGTGGGGGTGGGGGGGGGACTTCAGGTTTGTCATATGGGAACTATCACTGACCTTTCACTTTGAAAAATGCAGCTGTGCGAATTGCATTCTGCAGCAGATTCACTTTATTCATTAGGAAAGAAGATGCAAATGTAGATCATGCTGACTGACACATCAATACCATTTTAATGTGTATGCACAACACATTAGCTGATAATGCAATGAAAGAAAGAACTTACATTTATATCACGCCTTTCACAACTTTAGGATATCCTAAAGCTCTTTATGGCTAATGAAGTACTTTTTTTAAGTGTAGTCACCGTTGTAATGTAGGGAAACGTGGCAGCCAATTTCCGCACAGCAAGATCCCACAAACAGCAATGTGATAATGACCAAATAATCTTTTTTAGTGATGTTGGTTGAGGGATAAATATTGCCAAGACACCAGGGAGAACTCCCCTGCACTTCTTCAAATAGTGCCATGGGATCTTTTGCATCCACCCAAGAGGACAGACCGGGCCTCAGTTTATTTTTTTTTATTTGTTCATGGGATGTGGGCATCGCTGGCAAGGCCGGCATTTATTGCCCATCCCTAATTGCCCTTGAGAAGGTGGTGGTGAGCCGCCTTCTTGAACCGCTGCAGTCCGTGTGCTGAAGGTTCTCCCACAGTGCTGTTAGGTAGGGAGTTACGGGATTTTAATGTCTCATCCGAAAGGCAGCACCTCTGACAGTACAGCGCTCCCTAAGTAACCTAGATTACATGCTCAAGTCACTTGATTGAGGCTTGAACCCACAACCTTCCAACTCAGAGGACTGAGTGCTACCACTGAGCCAAGGCTAACAGTGCTAGCTAGACGTGAGGTACGGGTGTAACAGTTGAGAGCGGTGTTGATGCTAAGTTGCAATTTGGCTGCAGGTGATCTTATTACAAATAGCAAAGTCAGCACCTGACTCCCTGATCAAGCTGAGGCATTTGCCCTTGATCACTGGCAGGTAGGTATTCTGAGATCAGCAGATGTGTGGGGAGGTTTTCCACTCTGGTGCTCCTGTCGCATGCTGGTTATTTAGAAATGCAAACTCCCACCTGTGATTTTCCATTCATTAGTTTTAATGGATGAGAAACCATCAGTTAGAAATTTCTCACTATGCTCCAATGTTTGCCAGGTGCGCTGAGATGGAAAATCTCCCCTATAATCTGGTGTCCACTGGTCTCCCTGGCATAGCATTTTTTATCTTGTACAATCTCAACCATGAAATTCTGTATTTGAGGCACTTTGGAAACACATTTACTTTAAGAAGGAAAAAGAATGACCCCCAAAAGTTTGCTCACAAAAATATTCATATAAATTTCTAAAATTTTGAAGAAAATCACCACTAAAAAGGCACTGTATACATTGAAAAAAATCAGCTTCCTGCTCCGCTTTAACAGCTCGATCACACACGGCAAGCTTCCCATTCTACATGACGCTGAAGTAAAAATATTTGCTGCTATGCAGTATGTTTTGAGAGAAGAGGAAAGAAAGCAGTGATTGAACATTTTACCCACTACAACAACAACTTGCATTTATATCGCACCTTTAGCCTAGTAAATCATCCCAAGGCGCTTTGCAGGAGCGATTATCAAAATAAATTTGACACCGAGCCACATAAGGAAATATTAGGACATGTGACCAAAAGCTTGGTCAAAGAAGTAGGTTTTAAGGAGGGTCTTAAAGGAGGAGAGAGATTTAGGGAGGGAATTCCAGAGCTTAGGGCCTAGATAGCTGAAAGCATAGCCTCCAATGGTGAGGCGAAGGACGTGGGGGATGCAGAAGAGGTCAGAATTGGAGGAGCACAGAGATCTCGGAGGGTTGTAGGGCTGGAGGGGGTGACAGAGATAGGGAGGGGCGAGGCCATGGAGGGACGTGAAAATAAGGATGAGAATTTTAAAATCAAGGCGTTGCTGGACCGGGAGCCAATGTAGGTCAGCGAGCACTGGGGTGATGGGCGAACAGGACTTGGCACGAGTTAGGATACGGGCAGCAGAGTTTTGGGATGAGCTCAAATTTATGAAAGGTTGTGAACAGTCTGGTTCAACCTGAGACAGTGGCCAAGATGGGTGATGGAATTGATGGCTAATGAACAGAGTTTGTGACTGGGACCAACGACAATGATTTTGGTCTTCCCTACGTTTAATTGGAGGAAATTTTGGCTCAACCAGCACTAGATGTCAGACAAGCAGCGTGAAAATCAAAGGCAGTGGAGGGGTCGAGAGGGGTGGTGGTGAGGCAGAGTTGGGTGTCATCAGCGTTCAAGTGAACGAAGATGGGGGCTGTACCCAGGGGAACGACCAGGATGGGAGAGAGTGAGGGTTTTACTGGGGACGAGGTAAGGATGTGATTGAGCAGATCGGTAGATGCATAAGTGTCATGGTGAATGGAGGGCCTCGGACTCGACTGTTGGGATTTGGAAAGTGCCACTGTACGAGCACTAGGTGGTGCACTGTCCAGGCGTGTGACAAGCTTCTTGTATTTTTCCATGCTGTCAGTTTATTTTTAACTGCAGAACCGCACCATGCAAATAAATACTGCTCCATTTCCCCCTGTCTCTGTTTCTCATTCTCCATCTAGTTTCCGTCTCTTTAATCTTTGTCTCTGGTTTCTTTCTCCATCTCTCTCTTTCTCGGTATTTCTTCCTCAGCCTCCCACTCTGTCATGCTTTTTTTGTTTCCCTCTCACACGCTCTTTCTGTCTGTTTATTTCTCTCATTTTCTCCATTTCTTTCTCTGATGCTCTCCTTTCTGTCATGGTCTCCCTCCTTGTCTCTGTCTCGTCATACTCTTTGTTTCTCTCTGCTTTTCTGCTACTGTCTGTCAAATTCTGTCTCTCTGCTACTGTCTCTCTCTCACATTATGTCTCTCTCTGCTACTGTCTAACACATTCTGTCTCTCTGCTACTGTCTCTCTCTCACATTATGTCTCTCTCTGCTACTGTCTAACACATTCTGTCTCTCTGCTACTATCGCATTCTGTTCTCTCTGCTACTGTCTCTCTATCGCATTCTGCCTCTGCTACTGTCTATTGCATTCTGCCTCTGCTACTGTCTATCACATTCTGTCTCTGCTACTGTCTCTATCACATTCTGTCTGCTACTGACTATCACTTCTGTTCTCTCTGCTACTGTCTCTCTATCACATTCTCTCTCTCTGCTACTATCTCTCTATCACACTCTCTGTCTCTCTGCTACTGTCTATCACATTCTGTCCCTCTCTGTTACTGTCTATCACATTCTGTCTCTGCTACTGTCTATCACATTCTGTCCGTCTATCACATTCTGTCTCTGCTACTGTCTCTATCACATTCTGTCTGCTACTGACTATCACTTCTGTTCTCTCTGCTACTGTCTCTCTATCACATTCTCTCTCTCTGCTACTATCTCTCTATCACACTCTCTGTCTCTCTGCTACTGTCTTTCACATTCTGTCCCTCTCTGTTACTGTCTATCACATTCTGTCCCTCTCTGCTACTGTCTGTCACATTCTGTCCGTCTATCACATTCCGTCTCTCTCTGCTACTGTCCATCACATTCTCCCCCTCTATCACATTCTGTCTCCCTCTGCTACTGTCTATCACATTCTGTCTCTCTCTGCTACTGTCTATCACATTCTGTCTCTCTCTGCTACTGTCTATCACATTCTGTCACTCTCTGCTACCGTCTATTGCATTCTGTCCCTCTCTGCTACTGTTTATCACATTCTGTCTCTCTCTGCTACTGTCTATCCCATTCTGTCTCTCGCTGCTACTGTCTATCACATTCTGTCCCTCTATTGCATTCTGTCCCTCTCTACTACTGTTTATCACATTCCGTCTCTCTCTGCCACTGTCTATCACATTCTGTCCCTCTCTGCTACTGTCTATCACATTCTGTCTCTCTCTGCTACTATCACATTCTGTCTCTCTCTGCTACTGTCTATCACATTCTGTCTCTCTCTGCTACTGTCTATCACATTCTGTCTCTCTCTGCTACCGTCTATCACATTCTGTCCCTCTATCACATTCTGTCTCTTTCTGCTACTGTCTATCACATTCTGTCTCTCTCTGCTACTGTCTATCACATTCTGTCCCTCTATCACATTCTGTCTCTTTCTGCTACTGTCTATCACATTCTGTCTCTCTCTGCTAGTGTCTATCACATTCTGTCTCTCTCTGCTACTGTCTATCACATTCTGTCTCTCTCTGCTACTGTCTATCACATTCTGTCTCTTTCTGCTACCGTCTATCACATTCTGTCCCTCTCTGCTACCGTCTATTGCATTCTGTCCCTCTCTGCTACTGTCTATCACATTCTGTCTCTCTCTGCTACTGTCTATCACATTCTGTCTCTCTCTGCTACTGTCTATCACATTCTGTCCGTCTATCACATTCTGTCCCACTCTGCTACTGTTTATCACATTCTGTCCCTCTCTGTTACTGTCTATCACATTCTGTCCGTCTATCACATTCTGTCCCACTCTGCTACTGTTTATCACATTCTGTCCCTCTCTGTTACTGTCTATCACATTCTGTCCCACTCTGCTACTGTTTATCACATTCTGTCCCTCTCTGTTACTGTCTATCACATTCTGTCCCTCTCTGCTACTGTCTATCACATTCTGTCCCTCTATCACATTCTGTCTCTTTCTGCTACTGTCTATCACATTCTGTCTCTCTCTGCTAGTGTCTATCACATTCTGTCTCTCTCTGCTACTGTCTATCACATTCTGTCTCTCTCTGCTACTGTCTATCACATTCTGTCTCTTTCTGCTACCGTCTATCACATTCTGTCCCTCTCTGCTACCGTCTATTGCATTCTGTCCCTCTCTGTTACTGTCTATCACATTCTGTCTCTCTCTGCTACTGTCTATCACATTCTGTCTCTCTCTGCTACTGTCTATCACATTCTGTCCGTCTATCACATTCTGTCCCACTCTGCTACTGTTTATCACATTCTGTCCCTCTCTGTTACTGTCTATCACATTCTGTCCGTCTATCACATTCTGTCCCACTCTGCTACTGTTTATCACATTCTGTCCCTCTCTGTTACTGTCTATCACATTCTGTCCCACTCTGCTACTGTCTATCACATTCTGTCCGTCTATCACATTCTGTCCCACTCTGCTACTGTCTATCACATTCTGTCTCTCTCTGCTACTGTTTATCACATTCTGTCCCTCTCTGTTACTGTCTATCACATTCTGTCTGTCTATCACATTCTGTCCCACTCTGCTACTGTCTATCACATTCTCCCCCTCTATCACTTTCTCCGCCTCTATCACTTTCTCTCTCTCTCTCTACCACTGGAATTGCTCTTTCCTAGGCTCCTCGGGTCGAGGGTGGGGGAGAGAAGTGGAGAAAATCTTCCTGTCATCTGGTGCTGTGTTGCTGCCACTATTTGGGGACAGCAAAAGGGGTGCTTTCCCCACGGGACAGCCAACTTTCTGGGGTATGGAGATCTAGAGAGGTGGGGGATGGTGGGGGGGGGAGGGAGGGAGGAGGATAGAGGCAAGACAAAGTAAAACTAGTTTGAAAAGGTATTTTCATTAGGCTGTAAGCTCAGTGCCTAATGTTCCCAACATGTGATTGAAGGGGAAGGAGTGTGGGAGAGAGGGGAATGGAAGCCTTGTAATGAGTGTTTACAGTGCAGATTACAATCTCCAAAACCCACACTAACCGCTTCCTATTACTCATCACTGGATAAATAACGGGCTCTGCTCTCTTCAGTGCCATCTGAAATAAACTGAGTGCAGGTGTCAGATCGTCAGACCCATGGAGTTTCTCATCTGTCTGCTGGTGGTTTTCCTTTGGTCGCACACAGCTGAGAGGCTGGCTGGTAAGGACACCCTTTCTATGCAGTTTTCTCTAAGGAAATCTTTGTTGCCCCAGATTTCACCTCAAAAAATGTGTGTTTTTTTGGCATTTCTCTCGTAGTAAAAGCCTTGAAGGGACTCCCCCCACCCCCCTCTCACCGCCGCGCCCCGGCAATGCATCAGGTCCTGGGTCTGTGTTGGATTAGCTGACTGAGCTGGGGATTGGGGATACAATTTAGTCCTCGTGTCTGTGGAGTGGGAAGAGCAAAGGCTCTTACTTCGGATTGCTTTCCAGTGGGACCCCTGTTAGAAACGTGCAGGCATAGCCTTTTGATAAAGAGAGGAGAGGGGTCAGTTACAGTGAATCAAAGACTCACAGAATACCGGAAGCCTGCAGCAATTAAAAGAAAAAGCTTGCATTTATATAGTGCCTTCCATGTCCGGGACATCTCAAACCGCTTCGCAGCCAATAAAGTACTTCAGAAGTAATCTCTGGATTATTACCTGAGCCATGAGCAAATTGGCATAAGGTAAATAAGATTAGAGAGTTAAATTCGTGGCTCAACGATTGGTGTGGGAGAAATGGGTATTGATCCATGGAGCACTGGCACCAGTACTGGGGAAAGTGGGAGCTGTACCGTTGGGACGGCCTTCATCTGAACCGTGCTGGGGCCAGTGTTCTAGCGAATCGTACAACTAGGGCAGTAGAGAAGGCTTTAAAATAAATAGTGGGGGCGAGGGATCAAGTAAGGGAAGTTGTGATAAATTAAAGAAAGACGACAAGGCAAGAGAGCAAGGTAGCAATAAGGGAAATAATAATCAGAGAGTGGCAGGAAGGGACAGAGCATGCAAACTTAAGAGTGCGCCAGCAGATAAGGCTAGAGATTGCAAAAATAGTAAAAAGACAACACTAAAGTCTTTGTATCTGAATGCACGTAGCATCCGTAACAAAATGGATGAATTGACAGCTCAAATAGAAATAAATATGTACGATCTGATAGCCATTACAGAGACATGGCTGCAAGATGACAAAGGCTGAATATTCAAGGGTACTTGACATTTCGGAAGGACAGGAAGCTAGGAAAAGGTGGAGGGGTAGCTCTGTTAATTAAGGATGACATGAGTATAATAGAGAGAAATGACCTTAGTTCTAAAGACCAAGATGTAGAATCTGTTTGGGTAGAGATAAGAAACAGTAAAAGCATGAAGTCACTTGTGGGAGTAGTTTATAGGCCCCTAACAGTAAACACACTTTAGGACAGGGTATACAGGAAGAAATAATGGGGGCTTATGAGAAAGGAACAGTGATAATCATAGATGATTTTAATCCACATATAGATTGGAAGAATCTGATTGGCAAAGGTAGCCTGGAAGATGAGTTCATAGAGTGTTTTCGGGACAGTTTCTTAGAGCAGCACATTCTGGAGCCAACCAGAGAGCAGGCTATTCTAGATCTAGTAATGTGTAATGAGACAGGATTAATTAATGACCTCATTGTAAAGGAGCCTGTGGGTAGCAGTGATCACAATATGATTGAATTTCGCATTCAGTTTGAGAGAGAGAAGAGTAAGTCTAAGACTAGTGTTTTAAACTTAAATAAGGGCAGTTATGAGGGCATGAAGACAGAGCTGGCTAAAGTGTACTGGGAAATTAGGTTAAGGGATATGTCAGTAGAGATGCAGTGGCAGATATTTAATGAGATATTTCATAACACTCAGCAAAGATACATTCCAGTGAGAAAGAAAGACTCCAGGGGAAGGACATACCATCAGTGGCTAACTAAGGAAGTTAAAGATAGTATCAAATTGAAAGAAAAAGCATATAATTCCACGAAGATTAGTGGCCGTTCAGAAGATTGGACAGAATATAAAAAACAGCAAAGAATGACTAAAAGAATAATAAGGAGGAAGTAATTAGAGTACGAGAGAATGCTAGCTAGAAATATAAAAACAGATAGTAAGAGTTTCTACAGGTATTTAAAAAGGAAAAGAGTAAGTAAAGTGAGCGTTGGTCCTCTAGAAAGAGAGTCTGGGGAATTAATAATGGAGAATAAGGAAATGGCGGATGAATTGAACAGATATTATGCGTCCATCTTCACTGTAGAGGATACAAATAACATGCCAGAAATAATTGTGAATCAAGAGGTGAAAGGGAGGGAGGAACTTAAAACATTTACAATCACCAGGGAAAGGGTTTTGAAAAAAATCTTAGAACTAAAAGCTGACAAGTCCCCAGGTCCTGACGGACTTCATCCTAGGGTCTTAAAAGAAGTGGCTGCAGAGATCGTCGATGCATTGGTATTAATTTTCCAAAATTCCCTAGATTCTGGAAGAGTCCCATCAGATTGGAAAATAGCGAATGTAACTCCTCTATTCAAGAAAGGAGGGAGACAGAAAGCAGGAAACTACAGGCCAGTTAGCTTAACATCTGCCATAGGGAAAATGCTAGAATCTATTATTAAGGAGGTTATAGCAGGGCACTTAGAAAATCTCAATGCAATCAGGCAGAATCAACACAGCTTTGTGAAAGGGAAATCGTGTTTGACTAATTTATTAGAGTTCTTTGAGGAAGTGACAAGCAACGTGGATAAAGGGGATCCTGTGGATGTGGTGTACTTGAATTTCCAGAAGGCTTTTAACAAGGTGCCACATCAAAAGCTACTACACAAAATAAGAGCTCATGGTGTAGGGGGTAACATATTAGCACGGATAAAGGATTGGTTAACTAACAGGAAACAGAGAGTAGGCATAAATGGGTCATTATCAGGTTGGCAAGATGTAACGAGTGGAGTGCCACAGGGATCAGTGCTTGGGCCTCAACTATTTATAATCTATATCAATGACTTGGATGAAGGGACTGAATGTATGGTTGCTAAATTTTCTGATGACACAAAGGTAGGTAGGAAAGTAAGTTGTGAAGAGGATATAAAGAGTCTGCAAAGGGATATAGATAGGTTAAGTGAGTGGGCAAAAATTTGGCAGATGGAGTATAATGTGGGAAAATGTGAACTTGTCCACTTTGGCAGGAGGAATGGAAAAGCAGTATATTATTTAAATGGAGATAGATTGCAGAACTCTGAGGTACAGAGGGATCTGTGTGTCCTAGTACATGAATCACAAAAAGTTAGTATGCAGGTACAGCAAGTGATTAGGAAGGCAAATGAAATGTTGTCATTTATTGCAAGGGGAATGGAATATAAAAGTAGAGATGTTTTGCTACAGTTGTACAGGGCATTGGTGAGACCACATCTAGAATACTGCATGTAGTTTTGGTCTCCTTATTTAAGAAAGGACATAATTGCTTTGGAGGGGGTTCAGAGAAGGTTCACTCGACTGATTCCTGGGATGAGGGGGTTATCTCATGAGGAAAGGTTGGACAAGTTGGGCCTGTATACACTGGAGTTTAGAAGAATGAGAGGTGATCTTATTGAAACATATAAGGTCCTGAGGGGACTAGAAGGGGTAAATGCTGAGAGGATGTTTCCCCTTGTGGGAGAGACTGGAACTAGGGGCCACAGTTTAAAAATAAGGGGTCTCCCATTTAAGACGGAGATGAGGAGAAATTTTTTCTCTGAGGGTGGTGAGTCTGTGGAACTCCCTTCCCCAGAGAGCGGTGGAGGCAGGGTCATTGAATATTTTTAAGGTTGAGTTAGATAGATTCCTGATTAACAAGGGAGTCAAAGGTTATAGTAGGTAGATGGGAAATTAGAGTTGAGGTCACAATCAGATCAGCCATGATCTTATCAAATGGCAAAGCAGGCTCGAGGGGCCGAACGGCCTACTCCTGCTCTTAATTCGTATGTTCGTATGTAAGTGTACTTGTTACTAGTATGTACACAGGTATGCACAGTAAGATCCCACGGACAACAATAAGATAGACAACCAGTTAATCTGTTTTAGATGTTGTTTGAGGGATAAATATTGGCCAGGGCACCAGGGAGAACTCCCCTGCTCTTCTTCCAATAGTGCCATGGGATCTTTTACGTCCACCTGAGAGGGCAGACGAGGCCTTAGTTTATCCAGAAATATAATTAGAAAATAACATCCAAACAAAATACTGGGGATAATTTCAAAAGGAATGAAATAAAGGAGCAGGGAGGTAATGTTAAATTCATATAGCCCCTTGGTTAGACTACACTTTGAGTGCTGTGCACACTTGTGTTCTGATCTCAATATTACAAAAAGGATATTGAAGCACTGAATAAAGTGCAGCAAAGATGTACAAGGATGATACCAGAATTTCAAGAATGCAACTATCAGGAAAGACTGAGCAGACTGGGGCTCTTTTCTCTGAGAAAGAGACTAAGAGGAGACCTGACCGAGGTCTTCAAAATTATGAAAGAATTCGATAGAGTGGATGTGGAGAGACTGTTTGCACTTTGAGTGAGCCCAGGACATCTCTCAGCTAGCCACTAACAGATCAAATAAAGAATTTAGGAGGAATTTCTTTACACGGAGAGGGGTGAGAATGTGGAGCTCGCTGCCACATGGAGTGGATGAAGCAGATAGTATTGATGCATTTAAAGGGATGCTTGATGGATACACAGGGGAAAAGTGATTAGAGGGATAAAGGGGCAGAATGGGATGAGGTAATTAGATTGGGAGGAGGTTTGTGTGGAGTATAAACACCTGCATAGACCAGTTGGGCCGAATGCTGTATATTCTATGTAATTTCACAGACTGAGGCAGTCAGTGTAGAGAGGCTATGACTGCTAATATCGAAATTTATCCCACAATGGAAGAGGGAGGCAATAATGGTGAGTGTCATAAGATGTGAGAGCTATTTAGGGATCCAATGGTTCAGGTATCACGCTGAACAAAATTTGCGGCTTAGATTATTTGCAATGTGGCATGTATGACGAGAGGGATTTCATGATATTATTGTATGAATGTTTGATGCGTCCATATCAAATTCTACTCACTGATGATTAATGGGGTGATTAAACTCATTTCAAATGAGACAGGTTGGGCACAGAATCCAAAAGAAAGACCTGCAGTTATACTCGAGACCTGAGCTCGTCCCACAGTGCTTTACAGACAATGAAGCCCTTTTTTGAAGGGTAGTCATGTTGTAGTGAAGGAAATGCGGCAGACCCCTGAATTGAGATTGGGGGGTGGGGAAATGGGCTGTCCAGTCTTACACCAGAAGAACAGATGAGTTACTGTCTTCTGTAGAACTGTCACCCCTCCCCCCTCCACCTCCCCGGGGGGGGGGGGGGAGGGAAAAAAGTCCCCAAGAGGATAAGATCTCAATCTGTAAAATTATTGCTGCCTTGTTTCCGTGCTGAAACGATAAACAACGTCATCTGAGATGCTGAACGATGAGAACACCTCATCGACCTTTGACTTTGCTGACTTAGTTACCATTAACCTCACGTACTGTCGGAGAATTTCAGAAACAGGTTGAATTTGGCTATCGGGTTGAGATAAACCACGATGAAAGATTTCACCACCGGTGCGCCCTCTTCACACACTCGGTCAGCACCAATTCTTCATTCCACATCTTTGATTGCTGAAACCCTGTTTTTTTATTTTAAGTGTTGCTGAGTGGCAGATGCTGATGTTATATGCGGCCACTGGTTGGGAGGCGTTACTAAGACTGATGGTGTGAGTGAGCGAGCTCGATGGGCCCCAAGAAAGCCTTCAACCCACTGATATCCCCACCACCCATTTGTGTGAGCCTAGGCAGTGAACATTCAGCAATTCAGAACTGAGGGAGTGCTGCACTGTTGGAGGTGTCATCTTTCGAATGAGACGTTAAACTGAGACCCCATCTGCCCTCTCAGGTGGATGTAAAAGATCCCACGGCACTTTTTGAAGTGAGCAGGGGAGTGCTACTGGCCAACATTTATCCCTCGACCAACACCTGAAACAGATTGTCTGGTCATTATCTCATTGCTGTTTGTGGGATCTTGCTGTACGCAAATTGGCCGCTGTGTTTCCTACATTACAACAGTGACTACACTTTTAAAAATACTTCACTAGGACATCCTGAGGTTGTGAAAGGCGCTGTATAAATCTCCTGCTCTTTCTCTCTCTCTCTCTCTCTCCTTTCTCTGTCTCTTTCTCTCTGTTATTCTCTATCTCTTTTTCTCTCTCTCTCTTTCTCTCTATCAGTAGTTGCTTTTGGCCTATATTCCCTCTCCTTAGTGCAGGGGGCTGAGCCCAGTATTGTATGAAATCACTGCTTTTTGTTTGATACGATGCTTTCACTGCGGTAGTGATGGTTCCCGCGATTAAATTGCATTCCTGGAACGATGTGGGTAAAATTCAAAGTTGCCGTGATCAACTGCCATTAGAAGACTGACATTTCTAACACACGCAGATCCCACTTCCGTCAGGTCCAGGTCCAGGCCTGCTAGAAAGCCTTGCCCCAAGTCCACACGTCTTGATTGTGTTGTGAATATGCCCCCTCCAGCCCAAGACCTTTGGACCCCTAGGAGCTGAGATGCAGGGGTCCCTGGTTCACTACTGACAGAGTGGTAGAGCAGGTGCCCTGGCCACCTGCAACCATGTACTAATCCTGGGGACGGGGTCATTAGCGTGTTCGGGTGGGCACCCCAATGGAGGTCGGTCCGATTCGTTGGCACAAGGGGCTCCACTACCGACACCTGGAGGGCTTTCCCAGGCCAAAGAAAAGTGGCTGAAAGGGGTCTTTGGCTCCAATGGGAGCCATGACTCTGGTACGGTAAGGTGATGGGCCCCGACCAGAATTGATCATCTTACTGCTGCCAAGGTCTCAGGCTTTTCCTGGGGCCTCAGCAGGACTCACTCTAGATCTCAGCTGGCAAAAGTTTCACTGAAGCCTTCTGAGGGCAATGGTAGCCCGGGCGTTCCTCCCAATGTGCTCCCCAGTAATGTGGTGGGAGGGGGCTGTGGTCAGAAGACCCTCCCCATGGCCTCCCATTGGAAAAGAGCTTGAGCTAAAAACTTGGGTGAAATCCAGGTGCAGCATGGTTCTGCTCCACTTTCCGATCCCTTGACTGGAGATCTGTTCTCGTTGCACGTTAGACCGGGCTGGATTTTTAGGCTCCTGGTATTTAGCGCTACTGGATGGGGGGAATGGAGCTTAGCTGTG
Organism: Heptranchias perlo; assembly: GCF_035084215.1. Lineage (NCBI taxonomy): Eukaryota > Metazoa > Chordata > Chondrichthyes > Hexanchiformes > Hexanchidae > Heptranchias > Heptranchias perlo. The sequence continues at coordinate 95,556,907 of NC_090331.1, read as the reverse complement.
CTAGGGGTGGCTCTGCACTTCGATAGCACTGGGAGAATGGTCCTGGGCTTTGGCAGCACTGGGGTGGGGCTACAGGGGTCTTGGGTAGTCCTTTGATCTGGCGTCACTGTGGAAGGAGAACCTGATGTTAAGCTTTAAAAAAAAACTCAAACTAGAATAAGGAAGACACTTTGGGATAAATTTACAACTTGCCGCCTGGGTGTAAAACTGACATCGTGGATTGACCCCCCGCTATACAAACTGTCTGATTTTTATTTCCACAGTGGAAAGGAATGTCGGGGGGGATGTTTCTATAATGGGCGGCAGATCCGCAATGCCAGTTTCACACCCGGGCAGCAAGTTGAAAATCTACACCATTGCCGCCAGCTCTAAGTATCTGTCACCCTCTCGCTCAGCTTAATACACTTTCTGAAGTGGAACTTTTGCCAGCTGAGATCTGGGCGGTGATTTCAAACCCCAAGAGCGGGTGGGTTGGGGGCGGGTGGGAGTTGAAAATAGTTGTTTTTTTGGGTCGCGATCGCAACCCGGCTTTATTTCCGGGTTTAATGTCGGCGCGTAAAAGTACAGGCTTCCGACTGGGAGTGCAAAGTCTGAAAATTTTGTGGTTGCGACCCAAAAAAAACCAACTATTTTCAACTCCCACCCACCCCCAACCCACCCGTTCCTGGGGTTTAAAATCACCCCCCGGAGTGAATCCTGCTGAGGCCTGAGGGTAATTTTAACCAAACCCGCCCGACAGGAAACTGATGGGATCAGATTGGCTGCCCATTTTACACCCCACCCTGATTTTACCTTTCAGTGATTTCAATGGGTAGTGAAATCAGGGAGGCTGTGAAATTACCCCCAACTGGAAAACAACAAATAGCTTCAACAGGTGTCTAATCTGTACAGTCCATCATTTTCTCCCTCTCTCACACACAATCTCAACTTCTCTTTAAAAAAACACTCAATATAAATATAACCTGATAAAACATTTTCAAATTTATCTTCCTGATTGTCTTTGTGATTTTGAAAATCAACCAAATAGATTTTGTTAGAGACTGAGAGAGAAGCATTCTGACAAATCAAGCAGGAGTGATTGATTGTAATGGGTGTAACAAATTAAAGGGTAACGGGTGTATCAAATTGAACAAGAGTGATTGTAATGACAAACTGAACCAGAATGATTGATTGTAATGGATGTGATAAATTGAACAAGAGTGGTTGATTGTAATGGGTATAACAAATTAAATAAGAGTGATTGATTGTAATGGGTACATCAAATTGAACAAGAGTGATTGATTAATGGTTATAACAAATTGAACAAGAGTGGTTGATTGTAATGGGTATAACAAATTAAATAAGAGTGATTGATTGTAATGGGTACATCAAATTGAACAAGAGTGATTGATTAATGGTTATAACAAATTGAACAAGAGTGGTTGATTGTAATGGGTATAACAAATTGAACAAGAGTGATTGATTGTAATGGGTATAACAAATTGAACAAGAGTGATTGATTGTAAAGGATGTAATAGATTGAATAAGAGTGATTGATTGTAATGGGTATAACAAATTGAACAAGAGTGATTGATTGTAATGGTTATAACAAATTGAACAAGAGTGATTGATTGTAATGGGTATAACAAATTGAACAAGAGTGATTGATTGTAATGGGTATAACAAATTGAACAAGAGTAATTGATTGTAAAGGATGTAATAAATTGAATAAGAGTGATTGATTGTAATGGGTATAACAAATTGAACAAGAGTGATTGATTGTAATAGGTATAACAAATTGAACAAGAGTGATTGATTGTAATGGGTATAACAAACTGAACAAGAGTAATTGATTGTAAAGGATGTAATAAATTGAACAAGAGTGATTAATTGTAATGGATATAACAAATTGAACAGGAGTGATTGATTATAATGGATATAACAAATTGAACAGGAGTGATTGATTGTATCGGGTATAACAAATTGAACAAGAGTGAATGACTGTAATGAATATAACAAATTGAACAGGAGTGATTGATTGTAATGGGTATAACAAATTGAACAGGAGTGATTGATTGTATCGGGTATAACAAATTGAACAAGAGTGAATGACTGTAATGGATATAACAAATTGAACAGGAGTGATTGATTGTAATGGGTATAACAAATTGAACAGGAGTGATTGATTGTAAAGGATGCAATAAATTGAACAAGAGTGATTGATTGTAATGGGTATAAGAAATTGAACAGGAGTGATTGATTATAATGGATATAACAAATTGAACAGGAGTGATTGATTGTAATGTGTATAACAAATTTAACAGGAGTGATTGTAATGACAAATTGAACAAGAATGATTGATTGCAATGGGTGTATCAAATTGAACAAGAATGATTGATTGTAATGGGTGTATCAAATTGAACAAGAGTGATTGATTGTAATGGGTGTATCAAATTGAACAAGAGTGATTGATTGTAATGGGTGTATCAAATTGAACAAGAGTGATTGATTGAAATGGGTGTAATAAATTGAACAAGAGTGATTGATTGTAATGGGTGTATCAAATTGAACAAGAGTGATTGATTGAAATGGGTGTAATAAATTGAACAAGAGTGATTGACTGCAATGGGTATAACAAATTTAACAAGAGTGATTGATTGTAATGGATATAATAAATTGAACAAGAGTCATTGATTGTAATGGGTGTAATAAATTGAACAGGAGTGATTAATTGGAATGGATGTGTGAAAATGAACAGCAGTGATTGATTTTCCTTGAACTCTTTCCTTGTAGCAGCACTAACAGTTTCCCAGCCCATGTTCCTGGAGGCTGATAGCACCGGTGAAGCCACCTTAGAATGTGACCACAATTGCAAACAAGATGCAGAACTAAAGTTAACGATTCTTAAAGGGAGGAATGGAATCGAGATTTGTAGTGGGACAACAAATTCATCCTCCAACACTCTCAACACAATAGGACTCCTTCACTGCCGGATTAAACAGAGAGCAAACAAAGTCTCTGTCACCTTATATGGACTGAATTCTTCATTAATTGACAACTACTTCTGCAAGATTCAGAAAATGTACCCACCAATCTATGAATCCGCGACGGGGAATGGGACACTCATCCACATCAAAAACAAGAAATGTGAGGGCATTTTGGAATGTTTAAATTTCTCACCACATATTTTGTGTTAATTTGTGTGCTCATCAAGGTGAGGGATGTTCACACTGGGGAATGGAACAGTTTCCATTTCAGGCATCCTGTGTGAAAATTGAGCACTCCCAGGGCAGGTACAGCATGGGTTAGATAGAGAGGAAAGCTCCCTCTACACTGTCCCATCAAACACTCCCAGGGCAGGTACAGCATGGGTTAGATAGAGAGGAAAGCTCCCTCTACACTGTCCCATCAAACACTCCCAGGGCAGGTACAGCATGGGTTAGATACAGAGTAAAGCTCCCTCTACACTGTCCCATCAAACACTCCCAGGGCAGGTACAGCATGGGTTAGATACAGAGTAAAGCTCCCTCTACACTGTCCCATCAAATGCTCCCAGGGGTAGGTACAGCATGGGTTTGATGCAGAGTAAATCTCCCTCTACACTGTCCCATCAAAAACTCCTAGGGTACGTACAGCATAGGTTAGATACAGAGTAAAGCTCCCTCTGCACTGTGCAATCAAACACTGCCAGGGCAGGTACAGCACGGGTTAAATACAGAGTAAAGCTCCCTCTACACTGTCCCATTAAACACTCCCAGGACAGGGACAGCACGGGTTAGATACAGAGTAAAGCTCCCTCTACACTGTCCCATTAAACACTCCCAGGACAGGGACAGCACGGGTTAGATACAGAGTAAAGCTCCCTCAACACTGTCCCATCAAAACTCCCAGGGTATGTACAGCATGGGTTAGACACAGAGTAAAACTCCCTCTAAACTGTTCCCTCAAACACTCCGAGGGTAGGTGCAGCGTGGGTTAGATACAGAGTAAAGCTCCCTCTACACTGTCATAAGAACATAAGAAATTGGAGCAGGAGTAGGCCAATCGGCCCCTCGAGCCTGCTCCGCCATTCAATAAGATCATGGCTGATCTGATCCCAACCACAAATCTAAAGAACACAAGAAGTCGGAGCAGGACCCGGCCACACAGCCCCTGGGCCCTCTCCGCCACCCACAGGGCATTGACCGATCCGAACTCAGCTTCATGTCCAATTTCCTGCCCGCTCCCCATAACCCCTAATTCCCTTTACTTCTAGGAAACTGTCTATTTCTGTTTTAAATTTATCTAATGATGTAGCTTCCACAGCTTCCTGGGGCAGCAAATTCCACAGACCTACCACCCTCTGAGTGAAGAAGTTTCTCCTCATCTCAGTTTTGAAAGAGCAGCCCCTTATTCTAAGATTATGCCCCCTAGTTCTAGTTTCACCCATCTTTGGGAACATCCTTACTGCATCCACCCGATCAAGCCCCTTCACAATCTTATATGTTTCAATAAGATCGCCTCTCATTCTTCTGAACTCCAATGAGTAGAGTCCCAATCTACTCAACCTCTCCTCATATGTCCGCCCCCTCATCCCCGGGATTAACCGAGTGAACCTTCTTTGTACTGCCTCGAGAGCAAGTATGTCTTTTCTTAAGTATGGAGACCAAAACTGTATGCAGTATTCCAGGTGCGGTCTCACCAATACCTTATATAACTGCAGCAATACCTCCCTGTTTTTATATTCTATCCCCCTAGCAATAAAAGCCAACATTCCGTTGGCTTTCTTGATCACCTGCTGCACCTGCATACCAACTTTTTGATTTTCTTGCACTAGGACCCCCAGATCCCTTTGTACTGCAGTACTTTCCAGTCTCTCGCCATTAAGAAAATAACTTGCTCTCTGATTTTTCCTGCCAAAGTGCATAACCTCACATTTTCCAATATTATATTGCATCTGCCAAATCTCCGCCCACTCACCCAGCCTGTCTATATCCCCTTGCAGGTTTTTTATGTCCTCCTCACTCTCTACTTTCCCTCCCATCTTTGTATCATCTGCAAATTTTGATATGTTGCACTCGGTCCCCTCCTCCAAATCGTTAATATAGATTGTAAAGAGTTGGGGACCCAGCACCGACCCCTGTGGAACACCACTGGTTACTGGTTGCCAGTCCGAAAATGAACCATTTATCCCAACTCTCTGCTTCCTGTTCGATAACCAATCCTCCACCCATGCCAGAATATTACCCCCAATCCCGTGATTTTTTATCTTAAGTAATAATCTTTCATTACTTTCCCAGGGCAGGTACAGCATGTGTTAGATACAGAGTAAAGCTCCCTCTACACTGTCCCATCAAACACTCCCAAGGCAGTTGCAGCGTGGGTGAGATATAGAGTAAAGCTCCCTCTACACTGTCCCATCAAACATTCCCAGGGCAGGTACAGCACGGGTTAGATACAGAGTGAAGCTCCCTCTACACTGTCCCATCAAATACTCCCAGGGCGGCGACAGCACGTGTTAGATACAGAGTAAAGCTCCCTCCACACTGTCCCATCAAAACTCCCAGGGCAGGTACAGCATGGGTTAGATACAGAGTTAGGCTCCCTCTACACTGTCCCATCAAACACTCCCAGGGCAGGTACAGCACAGGTTAGATACAGAGTAAAGCTCCCTCTATACTGTCCCATCAACACTCCCAGGGCAGGTACAGCACGGGTTAGATACAGAGTAAAGCTCCCTCTACACTGTCTCATCAAACACTCCCAGGGCAGGTACAGGACGGATTAGATACAGAGTAAAGCTCCCCCTACTTTGTCCCATCAAACACTCCCAGGGCAGGTACAGCATGGGTTAGATACAGAGTAAAGCTCCCTCTACACTGTCCCATCAAACATTCCCAAGGCAGGTACAGGACGGATTAGATACAGAGTAAAGCTCCCTCTACACTGTCCCATCAAACACTCCCAGGGCAGGTACAGCACGGGATAAATACAGAGTAAAGCTCCCTCTACACTGTCCCATCAAACACTTGCAGGGCAGGTACAGCACGGGTTGGATACAGAGTAAAGCTCCCTCTACACTGTCCCATCAAACACTCCCAGGGCTGGTATAGCACAGGTTAGATACAGAGTAAAGCTCCCTCTACACTGTCCCATCAAACACTCCCAGGGCAGGTACAGCACGGGTTAAATACAGAGTAAAGCTCCCTCTACACTGTCCCATCAAACACTCCCAGGGCAGGTACAGCACGGGTTTGATGCAGAGTAAAGCTCCCTCTACACTGTCCCATCAAACACTCGCAGGGCAGGTACAGCACGGGTTTGATACAGAGTAAAGCTCCCTCTACACTGTCCCATCAAACACTCCCAGGGCAGGTACAGCACGGGTTAAATACAGAGTAAAGCTCCCTCTGCACTGTCCCATCAAACACTCTCAGGGCAGGTACAGCACGGGTTAAATACAGAGTAAAGCTCCCTCTGCACTGTCCCATCAAACACTCCCAGGGCAGGTACAGCACAGTTAGATACAGAGTAAAGCTCCCTCTGCACTGTCCCATCAAACACTCCCAGGGCAGGTATAGCACGGGTTAGATACAGAGTAAAGCTCCCTCTACACTGTCCCATCAAACACTCCCAGGGCAGGTACAGCATGGGTTAGATACAGAGTAATGCTCCCTCTACACTGTCCCATCAAACACTCCCAGGGCAGGTACAGCACGGGTTTGATACAGAGTAAAGCTCCCTCTACACTGTCCCATCAAACACTCCCAGGGCAGGTACAGCATGGGTTAGATACAGAGTAATGCTCCCTCTACACTGTCCCATCAATGTGCCTGAGCCCCAACCTCGGAACAGCTCCCCCTAATGTTTTGGTGCAACATTTTCCCCTTCCCCACACCTGCCATCCGGTGGCCTTTCTGGGTCAGATTGCCAAATTCGTCCTGCACTCTGGTTTGATCGATGTTGTGAGCCCACAGCCACTAAAAACTGGATTAAGAGATTGTGTTTTTATATTTGCACACTGATGTGACTCAGCCAATCAGCTCAGTATTTAATGCACCAATGAAAATCTCAAGTCCTCGTGCTGTGATGCTAAGAACAGTAATATCGAGCCCCTAATAAACCTAATAGGATATTAATCACATTGTACCAGATGAATCTTGAACCCTTCACCTTAACTGCTCTTCAAAGAACTGCTGAGAAAGTCCCTATCGCTCTTCTAGGAAAGCCCTGGATTTGTCAATTTGGTCACTCATACCATTTTACACCAACCGGTTCAGATTAAATTAAATAATTTGTGACAGGGGGACAGGACAAAAATGAAAGATTTTCACTCTAGGTACTCCCTCTCATGGTGATCAAAATATAATCCTTCATTCAATCTTGATAAGCCTGGGTGCTTTTACTTCCTGATGCCAACAGTGACAGATCCTTTTTCTGAGTTAAAAGAATTAACTCTTTCTGGTTTCCAGAGTTATATGAGAACATAGGGACAGGAGGAGGCCATTCTGCCCCTCGACTGTTCTGCTATTCAATTAGATCATGGCTGATCTGTATCTTAACTCCATTTACCCACCTTTGTTCTATATCCCTTGATGCACTTACCCAACAAAGAATCTATCAATCTCAGTCTTAAAAATTTGAATTGACCCCACGTCCACAACCTTTTAGGGGAGAGAGTTCCAGATTTGTGTGAAAAAGTGCTTTCTGATTGCACTCCCAATTGGCCCAGCTCTAATTTTAAGATTGTGCCTTCTCATTCTGGATTCCCCCACCAGAGGAAATAATTTATCCGTAGCTACCGTTTGAATCCCTTAATCATTTGAAACACCTTGATTAGGTCAATAGGAATGACGTGCACTCGATTTCGTGAATATCTCTGGGCATTTTTAGGTCACCAGGCCGACAATACAGACCTAAGTTTCACAGAAAGTTACAGTAGGAATCAGAGCCCTCTTGTTTTGGTTGTATTGACAGACCTGAGGCAGTGGAGAATCTCAAGCTGCAATGTGCTTTCATTTCATATTTTTGGTTGTGTTTCAGGTACCCAGTTTTTATTGCTCATAATTGTGGGAATCCTAGGCATCCTGACTCTGTTCTGCATGATCTACAACATTGTACTGACATCGGTGTCCTGCATGGCTAAAGTAAGTGCCAACTGGAAGAGAGCCAATTTCAGTGATTTGAGAAGGGATCTAGCAAAGGCGGACTGGAAACAAAGATTGGCCAGGAAAACAGTAAATGAGCAATGTCAGGCCTTCAAGGCGGAGATAGTTCGGGTACAAACCAAGCATATTCCCATAAGGTGGAGAGATGGGGCATATAAAGCTAGAGCTCCCTGGATGACAAAGGGAATAGAGGTTAAAATAAAACAGGAATAGGAGGTTTATGATAAATGTTAGGTACAGAATACAATCGAAAACCAGGCAGAATATAAAGAGTTCAGGGGGAAATCGAATAAGGATGTAAGAAGGGCAAAGAGAGAGTATGAGAAAAGATTAGCGGGTCAGATAAAAGTGAACCCAAAAATCTTTTATAAACATATAAAAAGAAGGATAGTTAAAGGAGAGTGAGGCCGATTAGGGATAGAGAAGGAAATCTTCTTGTGGAGGCAGAGGGTGTGACTGAGGGAATGAATGAGGACTTTGCATCAGTCATCACAAAAGAAGAGGATGAAGTTAATATCACAATAGAGGAGAGAGGAGTAGAGATATTGTTTAGGATAAAAATAGATAGAAAGGAGGTGCTAAATAGGTCGGCATCACTCAAAGTTAACAAGTCACCTGGTCCAGATGGGATGCATCCTAGGTTGCTGAGAGAAGCAAGGGTGAAGATAGCAGAGGCTCTGACCACAATCTTTCAATCCTCCTTGGATATGGGAATGGTGCCAGAGGACTGGAGGTTGCAAATATTACACCTCTGTTCAAAAAAGGGGAGAGGGATAAACCTGGTAACTACAGGCCAGTCAGTCAGTGGTGGGAAAACTACTAGAGACAATTGTCAAGGATAAAATTAATTCTCACTTGGAGAAGCATGGGTTAATAAGGAACAGTCAGCATGGATTTGTTAAAGGCAAATCGTGTTTGACTAATCTGATTGAGTTATTTGAAGTAACAGAGAGGGTTGATGAAGGTAGTGCAGGAGATGTTGTATATATGGACTTTCAAAAGGCATGTGATAAAGTACCACAGAACAGACTTATTCGGAAAATAGAAACACAAGGTATTAAAGGGATGGTGGTAGCTTGGATATGTAATTGACTAAGGGATAGGAGTCAGAGAGTAGTGGTGAACAGATGTTTTCCAGACTGGTGAGAAGTATGCAGTGGAGTCCCCCGGGGGTCGGTATTAGGACCATTGCTTTTCTTGCTATATATAAATGACCTGGACCTGGGTATAGGAAGTACAATTTTGAAGTTTGCGGATGATACAAAACTTGACAGTTAATAGTGAGTAGGATAGTAGCAGGCTTCAGGAGGACATTGACAGACTGGTGAAATGGGCAGACACATGGCAGATGCAATTTAATGGCCCCCTACTGTGCTGTAAGATTGTAAGATTCAATATCACCACGATCACAAATATAACGAACGGTTTAGATAAAGTAAATAAAGAAAAGCTGTTCCCATTGGTGGAAGGGTCGAGAACCAGAGGACACAGATTTAAGGTGATTGGCAAAAGAACCAAAGGTGACATGAGGAAAAGCTCTTTTACGCAGCGAGTTGTTATGATCTGGAATACGCTGCTTGAAAGGGCGGTGGAAGCAGATTCAATCGTGGCTTTCAAAAAGGAATTGGATAAATACTTGAAGGGAAAAAATTTGCAGGGCTATGGGGAAAGAGCGGGGGAATGGGACTAACTGGATTGCTCTTACAAAGAGCCGGCACGGGCTTGATGGGCCGAATGGCCTCCTTTTTCACTGTAATGATTCTATGATTCTATAAGTAGAGGCAAGGGAAGCCATCAGCACATCCCTCCATAGGAACCTACACATCACAGCATCTAGCTACCTCTCGAGTGGCTCCAGAGTTTTTGTCTCCCTCCCCTACCTGGGCCCATCCCAGGTATTGATCACTCTCTGTGTTCCACAATCAGTTTCCCAACAGCACACCTCAACTTGCCTTTTACCAGTTTGTACCCGTGTCTCCTTGCCTTGAAAAACTTCTCCGCATTAACCCTTTCTATTCCACTTTGTATCCTGTACACACCCCTCCCCCCTCGTTCTGCTCTTATCGGGGCCAGAAAATTCCTCAGAGCTAAACCTCTTTAACATGTGTGAACGGGGACCTTCCATCGCACTTCCGGCAAAGTAAGACCAGCGGAGCGGGATTGGCTCCCAAGTGTTTTCCGGCCCTGTGTTTTTCTAACGTTTCCTTATAACCCGGTCCCCCAGACAATGGAGATCGCGCCCCCCCTTCTCTGCTCCACTCCCAGTGCTTGTTTCCCTTGTACCTCAGTGAGTAGAACTGGACAGAGCATTCAAGATGCAACCTGACCAGAGCCCTGTGGAGCTTCTTCACCACATCCTCCAACCTATACTCTGTTGATTGGCTGGCTTGCTGCACATCCTGCTCCCTTTGTTGATTGGTGCTACGCGATGACTGGACTGTTGAATCCATGATCACTCAAGGATCTCTCTCAGCCTCTCCCTCGGCTAATGAAACACCATTTATTGAGTAGGTCTCCTGCTGCTCCAGTGAATTTCATCTGCCTTAGTGCTTCTCTATCTCCTTAGCTGTCTCATCAGATGCAATTGCACCAATCAAGACTCCCCTATTCCCACCCCCCACCGTCCCAGTCACCCCAGCTTAGTCTCAGCTGCAAGTCTGACCAAATTGCAATTTGCTTCTAGGTTGTCTATGTACAGCGGTAAGAGTAGGGCTCCCAGCATCAGCCCTTGGGAGTCTCCACCCAGTGCATCTCCCCAGCACATACCATGGGACACTCAGTATATCACAACATCACCAACTCCTAGGACACTCCACTCAGTCCATCTCCCCAGCACCGATCCCTAGGACACCCCATTCAGTCCATCTCCCCAGCACCGATCCCTAGGACACTCCACTCAGTCCATCTCCCCAGCACCGATCCCTAGGACACCCCATTCAGTCTATCTCCCCAGCACCGATCCCTAGGACACCCCATTCAGTCTATCTCCCCAGCACCGATCCCTAGGACACCCCATTCAGTCCATCTCCCCAGCACCGATCCCTAGGACACCCCATTCAGTCTATCTCCCCAGCACCGATCCCTAGGACACCCCATTCAGTCTATCTCCCCAGCACCGATCCCTAGGACACCCCATTCAGTCTATCTCCCCAGCACCGATCCCTAGGACACCCCATTCAGTCTATCTCCCCAGCACCGATCCCTAGGACACCCCATTCAGTCCATCTCCCCAGCACCGATCCCTAGGACACCCCATTCAGTCTATCTCCCCAGCACCGATCCCTAGGACACCCCATTCAGTCTATCTCCCCAGCACCGATCCCTAGGACACCCCATTCAGTCTATCTCCCCAGTACCGATCCCTGGGACACCCCATTCAGTCTATCTCCCCAGCACCGATCCCTAGGACACCCCATTCAGTCTATCTCCCCAGTACCGATCCCTGGGACACCCCATTCAGTCTATCTCCCCAGTACCGATCCCTAGGACACCCCATTCAGTCTATCTCCCCAGTACCGATCCCTGGGACACCCCATTCAGTCTATCTCCCCAGTACCGATCCCTAGGACACCCCACTCAGTCTATCTCCCCAGTACCGATCCCTAGGACACCCCATTCAGTCTATCTCCCCAGCACCGATCCCTAGGACACCCCACTCAGTCTATCTCCCCAGTACCGATCCCTAGGACACCCCATTCAGTCTATCTCCCCAGTACCGATCCCTAGGACACTCCACTCAGTCTATCTCCCCAGCACCGATCCCTAGGACACCCCATTCAGTCTATCTCCCCAACACCGATCCCTAGGACACCCCATTCAGTCTATCTCCCCAGCACCGATCCCTAGGACACCCCATTCAGTACATCTCCCCAGCACTGATCCCTAGGACACCCCATTCAGTCTATCTCCCCAGCACCGATCCCTAGGACACCCCATTCAGTCTATCTCCCCACTACCGATCCCTAGGACACCCCACTCAGTCTATCTCCCCAGCACCGATCCCTGGGACACCCCATTCAGTCTATCTCCCCAGCACCGATCCCTAGGACACCCCACTCAGTCTATCTCCCCAGCACCGATCCCTGGGACACTCTCTTTGCAACCCCTTCTGAATCTATGTGGGTCGACACTTCCTAGATTATTTTCATTTGGTTAATCCATGATTGTATTCCTAATGAAGGGTTGCATTATTTTCCCAGTTACTGATGTGAGACAATTTGGCTGTAGTTACCAGGGTTTGTTTTATTGGCTCTTTTGTGAAAATAGAGAGTGAGGCTTTGCTTGTTTCCAATCCAGTGGGACCTCCCCTGGTGCTTGGGCTGCTCGGCAGACGTTCAGGACAGGCGCTTGAAACTGGCTAGGCCAATTGCAGATGCAAATTGAGGGCCCCCTCCCCCCACCGGACTCTCCTGAGGCCCTCGGCCGACATTTAAGCTGGCCTGTCTTGCTGCCCCTGTGACCGCGAGTTGCCTCTGGAGCCGCGACTGGTGCCCTCAGCTCTCCGCTACTATCCGGATGAAGCCAACGGACCAATTTGCCGCGGTCTAGCCACTAAGTTTAATTGTAGAACCTCCAACCCTGGAGAGCTCTCCCCGCTTGATGCCCATTGACTGGCTGATCAGTGTAGAGACACCACAAAATGGTTCAGATCCTTCACACCCTGGGCCCCTGCGCAGCAGGATTTCGAGCTGCTTAATACACAAGCGTCTCTGCATCCATGCCCCTTTGTGTCAGGGGCTCCCACTGTTCACAATTCCCAGGTACTTTAAGTCAGCCTTGGGCCACAGTATATAAGAACATAAGAGATAGGAGCAGGAGTGGGCCATTCGGCCCCTCGAGCCTGTTCTGCCATTCGATAAAATCATGGTTGATCGTCGACCTCAACTCCACTTTCCCGCCCGATCCCCATATTCCTTGATTCCCTTGGAGTCCAAAAATCTATTCATCTCAGTCTTGAATATACTCAACGACTCAGCATCCACAGCCCTCTCGGGGAGAGAATTCCAAAGATTCACAACCCTCTGAGTGAAGAAATTTCTCCTCATCTCAGTCCTAAATGGCCGACCCCTTATCCTGAGACTATGCCCCCTAGTTCTAGATTCCAGCCAGGGGAAACAGCCTCTCAGCATCTACCCTGTAAAGCCCCCTCAGAATCTTATATGTTTCAATGAGATCACCTCTCATTCTTCTAATCTCCAGAGAGTATAGGCCCATTCTACTAAATCTCTCCTCATAGGACAACCCTCTCATCCCAGGAATCAAACTAGTGAACCTTTGTTGCACTCCCTCTAAGGCAGGTATATCCTTCCTTAGATAAGGAGACCAAAACTGTACACAGTATAAAACTGCCCTTCTCTAAACCAACATTAAATCTCAGAGGTCACCAGATGGCTGGTGTGGGTAATGAAAAAGGGTCACACTGGTATAGGAACGGCTGCAGTTTTGAGGTCAGGGCTGAGGCATTTAGTTGGGCAGAGAGGAGGGAGCTTTAGGCTGGGCTGGGTCTGGGAGTGCTTAGTACCGACGCTGGGTTGCCTGAAATGGAAAGTATCCCATTCCCCAGTACTAACATCCCTCAGCTCAGTGAGCGTATAATTCACAAAAAACACAAACCTTTTTTTTAAGGAAAAAAGACAAGAAGAGCGTGAGAGGTTGAAAAATAAAGTCGGGCTGGACGTCCTCCTTCTGGTAGTTCAGGGGGACAAGATGTGTTTGTGCTCTTGGACCGAAACCACAAAGTTGAAAAAAGCTGAAGTGCGTTCAAAAGTATAAATGGGGCAGAGCTGGCAGTGAGATGTAGGATAGTGTGTAATGTAATAGGCTAACAGCTTGATATGGGTAAAAGAACATCAATTGGTATAGAGAGAGCATTTCTGTGGAACCTTTCATAATCTCAGGACGTCCCAAAGCGCTTTACAGCCAATGAAGTACTTTTTGAAGTGTAGTCACTGCTGTAATGTAGTGAAATGCGGCAGCCAATTTGCACATAGCAAGATCCCACAAACAGCAATGAGATAATGACCAGATAATCTGTTTTTAGGTGTTGGTTGAGGGATAAATATTGGCCAGGACACCAGGAAGAACTCCTCTGCTCTTCTTCAAAATAGTGTCATGAAAAAGAAAAACAGAGTATCGCATGAGTCAAAGATATCTCTGTGCAGAAAAGATAACTTGAGCAAGATAAGGCTACTGGTGTAAAAGTAATGGCCTGTATTCTTGTAGAACTGGGTTTTGATAATAGATTCTTAGATTAAATTCATATCATGATTTTAGGAGTATATAAGTTTAAAATAGTTAAGTGGAGGGTTACCAAGTATAGCAGAAAAGTATTCAGAAAAAAAAGATGAAGCAGCCCTGAATAAGAGATGATGGGTGGAGGAGGGTTAAATTGGTTAACCCCCGAATACGGGCGCGGGCATCGCGGTGTGAGATTAACCCCCGAATACGGGCGCGAGCATCGCGGTGCGCGATTAACCCCCGAATCCGGGCGCGAGCATCGCGGTGCGCGATTAACCCCCGAATCCGGGCGCGAGCGTCGCGGTGCGCGATTAACCCCCGAATACGGGCGCGAGCATCGCGGTGCGCGATTAACCCCCGAATCCAGGCACGGGCATCGCGGTGCGCGATTAACCCCCGAATACGGGCGCGAGCATCACGGTGCGCAATTAACCCCCGAATACGGGCGCGAGCATCGCGGTGCGTGATTAACCCCCGAATCCGGGCACGGGCATCGCGGTGCGTGATTAACCCCCGAATACGGGCGCGAGCATCGCGGTGCGTGATTAACCCCCGAATCCGGGCACGGGCATCGCGGTGCGCGATTAACCCCCGAATACGGGCGCGGGCATCGCGCTGCGCAATTAACCCCCGAATACGGGCGCGGGCATCGCGGTGCGCGATTAACCCGCGCCTAGTGGTTCCAATGAAGGCAGCACGAGACATTCGTGTTACTTCTCACCAGCAGGGGGGCCCAGATATTGCATGAGTTGCTCACCCCTCTTAAAGACAGCTTCACCTCTTATTTGCAAAAAATAAAATACGGGTCCACATGGAATCTGAACGGAGATCAGATATTGCACATATAAAACACAGATGCAGGTCCCATCCCTATGTTTACAAACTGTTGAGTTATGTTAAAACATTGAATAAAGGCTGCGCACCACTAAATCCCACATCCTCCAATCTGAGTTGGTATCAGGCCTGCGAGAGATCGTGCACCAAAGTTCTCTGATGATGCACTAGAGACCTTGGTGCAAGAGAGGGGACAGATGGAGGGGCATCTTATATCCGCAGTGGGGGGGGCAATAGACCCTCCAGACATAGGCTCAAAAGGCAGTGGGAAGCAGTAGAGGACGAAGTCAATGCCAGGCGCAAAGCATCACGAACATGGATGCAGTGCAGGAAGAAATGCAATGATTTGACACGAGTCGTCAAGGTGGGTGAGTTCAACTGTCAAGTGGCATCTCCTACCAACTGCACCATGCACTAAATCCCCCATCACCCACATACCAACAAACTCTTTAAATCTGTACTCAACTCTTCTAATCAGATGCTTCATCTCACCCTCACACATTACCACTGTTGCAAGCCGCCCACCCACAACTCACAGGACACACACACTGGCAGCTATTCAACCATGAAAGGCACATCACCCAGACATCCTGCAGGACACTCTCCACCAGAGAGCACTGGTTTGGTGTGCGGACGGAATGACGAGTTGGGTGGCACACAACAAACTGCTGCCCAGCCGTGCACAGCTTAGAGGGAATAGTGGTGGGGGGTCCTCCAGGCCGTCTAAGACATGTTCAGCTGGTCATGGTTAAGACAATGCGTTGGCTAGAACATTAAGTGCCAAAATGGTATCTATCCCTTTAAATCAGCGTTGCACACTGACCTAACGCATTTTCTCCCTACTTTACATGCTGCTGGCGTTCGTTATCTGCGCCTGCGCTAACCCCTTTACCAAGATAGCGTCTACTGCACGTCACGCTAGAAGTGTGCACGTGCACTCCGGACACCATTTTGGAACTTCGGGAGGTCGCATTGCGCCTACACAGCGGGCGCTACATGGCCGAATTTCTAGCCCGGGGCCTCTTGTCTAAAGTTTTGCGCCAAGGCTAGCCAGGTGATATACTGCAGAGCTGGACAAATCTGGTTTGAGTCAGTTTTCAGACAAAGGGATAGTACATAATGCTGGGGCTACCTCATATTCTATGACCAAAAGTAGGAGTGCTATGATAAAGATGTGAAAGTAGAATAAACTGTATCGTCAGGCAGTATTTCTGATCAAGAAGGGCCTAGATAGTTGATGCTCTTGGTCCCTGATATGTATCCCACTATAAGTATGATGGACATATTTGCTTACCTGTAATCATGTTCAATAAATCTTGAAAGTTAACTTGTCTCTAGAGTCCGAGACTTTCTTAGGACTGGAGTGTAAGTCATATAAGGTTATCAGTCCAATATGAGATACCTGGGCTCGCTACAGAGTATCATAGTAGGTACAGCACAGGAGGAGGCCATTTGTCCCATCGCGCCAGTGCTGGCTCTTTGAATGAGCTATCCAATTAGTCCCATTCCCCTGCTCTTTCCCCATAGCCCTGTAACTATTTTCCCTTCAAGTATTTATCCAATTCCCCTTTGAAAGTTACTATTGAATCTGCTTCCACCGCCCTTTCAGGCAGTGCATTCCAGATCATAACAACTCGCTGTGTAAAAAAATGTTTCCTCATGTTGCCTCTGGTTCTTTTGCCGATCACCTTAAATCTGTGTCCTCTGGTTACTGACCCTTCTGCCACTGGAAACAATTTCTCCTTATTTACTCTGTCAAAATCTTTCAAAACCTTTATCAAATCTCCCCTTAACCTTCTCTGTTCTGAGGAGAACAACCTCAGCTTCTCCAGTCTCTCCACATAACTGAAGTCCCGCATCCCTGGTACTATTCTAGTAAATCTCTTCTGCAACCTCTCTAAGGCCTTGACATCCTTCCTAAATTGTGGTGCCCAGAATTGGACACAATACTCCAGCTGGGGCCTAACCAGTGATTTATAAAGGTTTAGCATAACTTGCTTGCTTTTGTACTCTGTGTCTCTAGTAATAAAACCCAGGATCCCATATGCTTTTTTAACCGCCTTCTCAACTTATCCTGGCAGCTTCAAAGATTCGTGTATGTGAACCCCCAGGTCTCTCTGCTCCCCCTTTAAAATTGTACCATTTAGTTTATATCGCCTCTCCTCATTCTTCCTACCAAAATGTATCACTTCACACTTCTCTTCATTAAATTTCATCTGCCATGTGTCTGCCCATTTCACCAGTCTGTCTATGTCCTCCTGAAGTCTGTTACTATCCTCCACATTGTTTACTACATTTCCATCGGCAAACTTTGAAATTATACCCTCTATACCCACGTCCAGGTCATTAATATATATCAAAAAGAGCAGTGGTCCTAATACTGACCCCTAGGGAACACCACTGTATAGTTCCCCCCAGTCTGAAAAACAACTGTTCACTACTACTCTCTGCTTTCTGTCCCTTAGCCAAATTTGTATCCACGGTGCTACTGACCCTTTAATCCCATGGACTTTAATTTTGCTAACAAGTCTATTATGTGGTACTTTATCAAATGCCTTTTGAAAGTCCATATACACAACATCACTGCACTATCCTTATCAACTCTCTCCATACTTCAAACTTTACTCCATCAAAGAACTCAATCAAGTTAGTCAAATACGATTTCCCTTTAACAAACCTGTGCTGACTTTCATTTATTAGCCCAGACTTTTCCAAGAGCCAATTAATTTTGTCCCGGATTATTGTCTCTAAAAGTTTCCCCACCAGCGACGTTAGGCTGACTGGCCTGTAATTGCCGGGTTTATCCCTCTCCCCTTTTTTGAACAGGGGTGTAACATTTGCAATCCTCCAGTCCTCTGGCACCTTCCTCATATCTAAGGAGGATTGGAAGATTACGGCCAGAGCCTCTGCAATTTCTAT
Source organism: Heptranchias perlo (assembly GCF_035084215.1). Classification (NCBI taxonomy): domain Eukaryota; kingdom Metazoa; phylum Chordata; class Chondrichthyes; order Hexanchiformes; family Hexanchidae; genus Heptranchias; species Heptranchias perlo. Next base: position 95,538,791 of record NC_090331.1, on the reverse strand, counting down.
CCTTACTTCCCTCAGTAACCTAGGATGTATCCCATCCGGACCGGGTGACTTTTCTACTTTGAGTACTGCCAATCTTTTAAGTACCTCCTCTTTATCTATTTTTATCCTATCCAATATCGCTACTACCTCCTCCTAAACTGTGACATTGGCAGCATCCTCTTCTCTAGTGAAGACCGATGTGAAGTATTCATTTAGTACCTCAACCATACCCTCTGCCTCCACGAGAAGATCTCCTTTTTTGTCCCTAATCGGCATCACCCTTCCTTTGACTACCCTTTTACTATTATTATGTATATAAAAGACTTTTGGGTTCCCTTTTTATATTAGCCACTATTCTGTTCTCATACTCTCTCTCTGCCTCTTTTATTCCCTTTTTTAGATCTCCTCTGTACTTTCTGTATTCAGCCTGGTTCTCTACTGTATTATGAACCTTACATTTGTCATAAGTCTCCTTTTCATCTCTATATCTTTAGTCATTCAGGGAGCTCTAGCTTTGGATGCTTTTCCTTTCCCCCTCGTAGGGATGTGTCTACCCTGCACCCGAACCAACTCCTCCTTGAAGGCCTCCCATTGTTTAATTACTGTTTGACCTACCATGTTTGATTCCAATCCACCTGGGTTAGATCCCTTTTTAACTCACTGAAATTAGCCCTCCTTCAGTTAAGTATTTTCACATTTGATTGTTCCTTGTCCTTTTCCATAACTATTCTAAACCTAACGATATTATGATCACTGTTCCCCAAATGCTCCCCCACTGAAACATGCTCCACCTGCCCCACTTCATTAAATTGGGTATCAACATTTTAACATGCTTTAACATCAAACTATCATTTGTGTACCATCGCAGTTTGTTGTTTTCAAAATGACTACGAGCGATGTTACCGTCCAGATGTCAAACGAGCTCATTCCTCTTCCCTCTATTGCACAGACATTGTGGACTCAAGCGTGTTTCAGAGTTTGTGCAATTATATAAATCACAGACATTTGCGTGTAACATGCCCAGCCAGTCTATTGAATGTATTTAGTACCAATTACCGACTGGTTCCTCTAAAGCACAATATTTTTCTACCTCCTGCTGCCCTCTACCTGGCCTCGCTGCGCAGATTCTGAAACCTCTACCATTGTACCATCGGGTTTCTTTCTCTTGAGGAAAGAGCAGGGGGAGTGGGACTAATTGGATAGGTCTTTCGAAGAGCCGGCACAGGCACGATGGGCCGAATGGTCTCCTTCTGTGCCGTATCATTCTATGATTCTATGATTTAGAAACCAATCTCCAGTTGATTTCAGCTGTTATTTTTCTACACCCGCTCCATCGTGTAAAATAATCGGGGGGAATAGGCACAACTGTTGAGGGAGGGATGGGAGGATAAACGGGAATATTGGCTCCTCAGTGCCGCTCCCACTCCTACCTCCTGCTACTCCAGAGACACAAGATCAGGAGTCCCACCCACAGTGGCGTTTCCCTCCCCCCACCCAAACAGGGCAGCAGAGCTGACAACAGGGTTGGAAGTGGAGGGGCCATTGGAGCAGCAATTGAAGGAGGAGGGTGAAAGGTCAACTTGGACTGGGGAGGGGAGCGATTTTCCCCCCTGGACCCCACTAGAAATGTATGCATCAATGATGATGGGGGAGGGCACCGTTTTGCAAGAGGCATTTAGAATTTTAGATTTGTTCCAACAATCTTGCCCATCGCTAACCCTTGGTAACAATTCAACATTGGTAAGACCGAAGCCCCCGCCACAAACTACGTTCCCTAGCCACCGATTCCAACCCCTTCCTGGTGACTGTTTGAGGATGAGCCAGACTGTTCACAACCTCGGCGTCCTATTTGACTTTGAGATGAGCTTCTGACCCCATATTCTCTCCATCACCAAGACCGGCTATTTCCACCTCCGTAACATCGCCCGTCTCCGCCCCTGCCTCAGCTCATCTGCTGCTGAAACCCTCATCCGTGCCTTTGCTACCTCTAGACTCGACTATTCCAATGGACTCCTGGATGGCCTCCCATCTTCCATCTTCCATAAACTTGAGCTCATCCAAAATTCTGCTGCCCATAACCTAACTCACACCAAGTCCTGATCTGCCATCACCCGTGTTCGCTGACCTACATTGGCTCCTGATCTGGGAATGCCTCGATTTGAAAATTCGCATCCTTGTTTTGAAATCTTTCCATGGCCTCGCTCCTCCCTATCTCTGTCACCTCCTCCAGCCCTACAACCCTCTGAGATCTCTGCTCTCCTCCAATTAGGGCCTCGTGCGCATTCCCCACTTCCTTTGCTCCACCATTGGCGGCCGTGCCTTCAGCTGTCAAGGCCCTAATCTCTGAAATTCCCACCGTAAACCTCTCCTTCCTCTCCACCTCTCTCTCCTCCTTAAATCTTATCTCTTCGACCGAACTCTTCGTCACCCTTCCTAATATGTCCTTCTTTGGCTCGGTGTCAAATTTTTTCTGACAACACTCCTGTGAAGCGCCTTGGAATGTTTTCCTAGGTTAAAGACGTTATATAAATGCAGATTGTTGTTGTTATACCTGCCAGTGTCTCAGAATTAGCTGCTGTGTGTAACTGCAAGGTACGACTTGCAGTGACCTTGTAAATATGTGGTTTTTTTTTTTGCAGAAACCGAGAAAGAAAGAAGAAGAGAACGTGGTGTATGAGCAGATGGCTCCCAGCACAGGTGGAGATCAGAGCAGGAGGAACACTGAGCTGGCTGCAACTCTTTTGGCCTCACGCAAATACTGAAAAAAAATGGTTAAACAGGGTGAGCACAGAAGACTCGTTGCAATGGTTTAACCATCTCTTATGGCATTTCGTCAAGGGAGAGTTGATGCGGTAGATTGCTGGCACTAATTCATCCTTCACAATCTTAACAGATCTTCAGCAGAAATACTGCAGTATGATGTAAATATGTTACCTCTGTACTATTTGTGTTCTCAAACCTGCCAATCTTAACACCTGAGTTATCTTTGAATCAGTGTTGTGGTTCCTCGCCCGAGGTATTGAAGGTATGACATTGGAGAGTCAAGATAAGGGAATTTATTACACCAGGGTCGGGGTGGATAACTGGAACTCACTTGATCTGATAACGAGGTAGCTATCTCAAAGGGTACAGTAGCCTAGTGGTTCTGGGTACTGGACTCGCAACCCAAAGGTTAGTGAGTTCAAATCCCACAATAGCAAGTTGTGTGAATTGGAAGTTAACAAATAGTCTGGTGCTGACAGAATGACCATGAAAGTGGGCAGATTGTTGTAACAACCCAACAGTGCACTGTCACTCCTACCCAGTCTGCAGTCTGGATAGTGGGAACTTTCACAGCAACCTGCCATGGTCTGGTCTTACATGTGACTCCCGTCCCACACTCTGTGGTTTACTCGTAATACCCTCCATAAATCAGTGCCTTCAGGGACTAATTGGGGCCAAATTGAAGGAGAATGAAAATAGTACCAGCTAACCATTACCCCCACCCCAGGTGCGAGAGGTGGGCTCTCCCTCCTGTTTCAGCTCTTCAGGTGTTAGAGCGGAATATGGAGCCAGGGCAACAGTTCAACCAGCATGTCAAAATGAAACAATCGAGGCCCAGTCACGTACAAACAGTGACTGCCATTGTCATATGAGGCAAGAGTGCCACTTTGGGGGGGTGGATGGTGGGGAGAGGCTTCACTCTTGTACTTTGTATCTGTTGTAGGCCCCACTATTACCCTGCTCAGGATCGCTGTGCTTAGTGTTTTGATGCTCGTAGTTGAACTGAACCCCATCCCGTGCATTCGTTCTGGGGGAGCTTTACGATTAAAGCTTCTCCATCAAAACGCTTTATACTTTAGGATTAGCTCCAGCAAGCTCTTTTTTTCAATCGTTCTCGATAAAATGATCTAATTTCCTGTATTGGGTTTCTGTGTATTATTGTCCTGGAACGTCTGCGATTTGATAAAAGCCACCCAAACATGCTGTCTTCATTTACGTGAAATCAATTATTTCATTTCCTTAACGTGTTAGATTAAATCTCGGTGGTAGGCACAGACGAGTTTAAAAGCAGGCATGAGGTGGGTGTTTTGTTGCCTAGTTTCGAATCATCAAAAGATTTATCAATAAATTTCAGAACCCTGAGTGATTGTGAAAGTTTTCTGACATCTGCTTCAGATCCAAGGACGGAAGATGAAGCAACAGTCAGTAATCACACGCCAACTCCTCTGATAGCAGAACTTTCACAGCTACAAGGAGCCCCGGGTTAGTCCCTTGGCACTGAGTGGGTTAGATACTGGTTTTCACCTCTGGCTTCAAATCCAGCTCAAGTAGTTGGCGTGCATGCTAGTCTAGAAAACTGGTAAAAGCTGAGCCAGAGCTTCACTGATTCCTCACTGATTCCAATAGTCACTCCACACCGATTCAATTACTCACTCTGCACCGATTCCAAAACTCACTCCACACCGATTGCAATAGTGACCCTTCCATGATTCCAATACTCGCTCTTCATCGATTCCAATTCTCACTCTTCAATGATTCCAATAATCACTCCTCACCGATTCCAATACTCACTCTTCACTGATTCTAATACTCACTCCTCACTGATTCAAATCATCACTCCTCACCAATTCCAATACTCACTCTTCACTAATTCCAATATTCACTCATCACCAATGCCAAAACTCACTCTTAAGCAATTCTAATACTCACTCTTAACCAATTCTAACACTCACTCTTCACTGATTCCAATTCTCACCCTTCACTAATTCCAATAGTCACTCCTCACCGATTCCAATACTCACTCCTCACTGATTCCAATAATCACTCCACACCGATTCCATTACTCACTCTACACCGATTCCAAACTCACTCCACACTGATTGCAATAGTGACTCTTCACTGATTCCAATAATCACTCCTCACCGATTCCAATACTCACATATCCATGATTAAATTGCTCACTCTTCACTGATTCCAATACTCATTCCTCACCGAGTCTAATACTCACACTTTCATGATAACAGTGCTCACACTTCTATGATTCCAATACTCACTCTACCCTGATTCCAATACTCACTCTTCCCCGATTCCAATAGTCACTCGTCACTGATTCCAATACTCACTCTTCCCCGATTCCAATACTCACTCCTCACTGATTCAAATAATCACTCCTCACCGATTCCAATACTCACTGTATCCTGATTCCAACACTCACTCTTCACCGATTCCAACCCTCATTCCTCACTGATTCCAATACTCACTCTTCACCACTTCAAATACTCACACTACCCTGATTCCAATACT